>NW_012267359.1:343137-374718 GCF_000151885.1 Dipodomys ordii | reverse complement strand
GGAAGGAAGGAAGGAAGGAAGGAAGGAAGGATGGAAGGAAAGAAGGAAGGGAAAGAAAGAGGGAAGGGAGGAAGGCAAGCCTGTATAATAGTATGCAATGAGTCTCCAGCGTTCTTCCTCTTCCACTTCTTCTTTTGTCCTCTGTCAGGTGAAATTTAGTAATCTTGGCTTCCCTGCGTATGCAATTCTGTCTCATCTACTCAAAAATCCAGTAAATTCAGTCTAGGTTCTTTTCCTCCTTTGCATTCAACATACAAGAGAAATTCTAAGGCTCCTTTCATTGTTCTCCTTCCGTGTATGGAGTGCCATTTTTAACATGATTTTGCTTTTATCAGTTTGTTGCTTCAGGAAAGGAGAAAAGCTATCCAGTTGCCTGGCACTCATCTGGACCAGAAGTAACATATCTTGATCTCCTTTTTAATCTCTTCTGGAATAAGTCAAAGATGTTCTTAACCTTTGAAATTCCAATTGCGTGTACAAGATAATTGACAAATACCACATTTAAGCTATATTGGCCCACTTCCACCTCCACAAATACACCCTTAAAGTTCTTTTTTCTTTCATCAAACAATGCATATGTTTGAAGTTCTGAAGCATTGTTTTGCCCATAGTACTAGCCTAATTATCTTCCTCATGGAGTAAACTATATTAGACTAAAAACAGCAAGATTATTGTTTGCATTTGTTAGCAATGAGGAAAAAAGGTGAATATGCAATGAATAAAAATTTAAATTTAACCTGAATTTACACACCAAGAAATCAGTACTTCCCACTTGGAGTTCTCAATGCATAAAATATTTGTCAGGTTAATAAATTTGAAGGAGAAATGCCTTCTACCCTTTCAAGTAAGGAACTGAATTAAAGGAGGACTGGAAATTCAATTTTCATCCACTGGACTTTAAACTTGTAGGAATGCCTTGTCTTGGTATTGCTCTATACCATATACCTATTATTGGAACTCAACAAATGCTAACTAAAAACAAGCTTCTCTTTTCTTTTTTAGATAAAAAGATCGATAAGAGTGCAATTTGAACAAGCTTATGATTTGAATCAGTGCTGCCTTAGGCTTCAATGTCAGGGCACTAGGCATTGGGCCAAAGACTTCACATTGGTGTGCTGTTTTCTTAAAGACACAGCTTTAAATGTAACTGGGACAATGCTGCCTTGGCTATATTTTCAGTTTGTTTTTGCCTTTGTTGATTTATTTTTGGAAGGAAGGTATTAGATTAAAACATCAAGGACATTCTTGAAGGGGAAAAGATTTCATGAATGGACAACTTGTATTAAGGGAAAGGAGAGAAATATATAGAGGTTGACCCTGTTCACTTGTCTTTGGCATGGCAAGGCATAATAGGAACAAACTTTTATGACTCAGTATGGAAGGTCCTCAATTATAAGAAACCTACCCAATGACCAGATTTATGTACAGACAAATCTGGAAAATCAGGTAAAGCCAGGCTTGGCTCAGGTCCTACAGACTAATGAGACTGGAGTCTTTGTGGGCAAGCAATGTGTAAATGATTCACACTCAAGAGCAGAGTCAGAGCTAGGCTCCAGTACTGACACCTGTCATCCTAGCTACTCAGGAGGCTGAGATCTGAGGATCTTGGTTCAAAACTAGCCTGGACAGACAAATCTAGTGATTTACCTCCAGTTATCCAAAAGCAGCCAAAAATAGAGGTATAGTTCAAATGGTAGAGTGCCAAGTCTTGAAGGAAAAAGCTGAAGGACAGTGCTCAAGCCCCGCGTTCAACCTCCAATACTGGCACACGTATACACTCACATGTATGCACATATGTACACACAACATCACCAACAACAAAAACTGGGACACTGAACTGGGCTAAGGAGGGAAAAAGCTCTAGACCATGAAGGGTCATTCACTAGTCAAAGTCTGGCTAGGCAAACGCTGGACAAGAGGTACAGATGGACAGGAGTCAGGGTCAATCTCCTTGAAGACAGAGACTAAGTGAAGCCTTTCCAGGAAACTGTTCTTGGTATAAAGAAAAGCAGACATGAGTAGGAAATCCAGCTTGGGAATTTGGGTGAAAAACATAGTATCACATAGGGAGTGGCAAAAAAAAAAGAAAAAAGGAAGATATCAAAGTTGTTCAAAGACATGGATAGCTTTCCATTTTCTAGAACGTTTCTGGTGGTGGGGCGGGAGGGTGGAGTTAAGAACACATCAACTAACAGAATTAGGAAAATAAAACACATAAATTCTCTCCCATTCCTTCCAACCCCACCACAGAAAGAGCTTTCCCTACCAAAGCTTTACTTTTCTCAGAAATTTTAGATCGACACTTTTCACGACAACTAGCAGAGGTAAAGGGAAAGTGGTTAATAGATAACCTGGCCAATAGGGAAAGGCATGGTTGGATACAAGGTAACTCTGGATGGTCTGCTCTTGCTCTGTGTGAGAGCCAATAGCATATTCCCTTCAAGCCCCTTATTGAAATCTGAGCAGAAAAGGGAGTGGGGACCTCAGATCTGAAAATCCAGGCCACTAAGTGCATTCCTCTGAGACTCAGCCAGCCCAGCCCTCTGTCCTCCTGCCCTAGTCCCCCATAACTGGAAACCCAATGAGATAAAACCAAAAGTGGATCATGAGTCTGTCATTGGATTAGCAGTCCTCACATTTAAAAACACACTGAAACTACTTCAAAATTAAGAGGCTTTAAAGTGGATGTAGGAAACTTGGTCTGGATGGATGCTGTGGAATGAAGGGCTCTGAGGGAATCTTGAGTCAGTTTCCCCTTAAAGAATACAGGTGCTTTCATTTGCTTTCTATGTGGCTTTAAAGAGGATAGTGAGAAAATAGTAAAATGCATGTAAAATGTATCACCTCACAGACTATTTGTATTTATGTACTCAACTTTAAAAAAATGTTTAAGAATTGGGAGAGTTGGAGAATGATGGAAGAGTATTGATTATACTAATCGATAAGCAATTGAAACCCCTTTGCACAACTACTTAAAGTAGTTACATTTTAAATTTTTAATTAAATTAATTTATTTATTTGCTCATTCTGGGACTTGAACTCAGGGCTTGGCCACTGTCCTTTAGCTTTTTGGCTCAAGGCTGGCAGTCTATCACTTGAGCACAGCTCCACTCTGGCCATAATAGTATCTCCAATTTGTCTGCCTAGTCTGGCTTCAAACTGCAATTCTTAGATCTCAGCCTCCTGAGTAACTAGGATCACAGGCATGAGTCATGGGTGCCCAGCTAACTTAAAGTTAATTTTTTAAAAATAAAGATAAAATGTCCCAATGGAAGAAAAAAATGTCAGCTTTCTTTTCTTAATAGACAATACATACACATTGAGGCCTAGTATATGTTAACCTGGCCTCTAGTATTTTTGTGTTTGGTTTTGTGTTGGTACTGGGGCTTGAACTCGGGGCCTTACACTCTTGCTTAGCTTTTTTACTCAAGGATGGTGCTTTACCACTTGAATGACAGACACTTCCATTTCCAGCTTTTTGTTGGTTACTTGGAAATAAGCATCTCAAGGACTTTTCTGCCTGGACTGGCTTCGAACCACAATCCTCATATCTCAGCTTCCTGAGTAGGATTGCAGGTGTAAGCCATAAGTGCCAGCTCAGCCTCTTGTTTTGATGACTTCTCTCTTCTATATTTTATGTCTATTTTCACTTCTTTGAAAGTTATTCTGAAGTAGTGAATAATCCTGAGACAGCCTGCTACTTTTTTCAAAGCCATCTGCCATCTTTACTGATTCTTCACTTACTGCCTCGTGTTAGAAACAAGCTCCATGAAAACTACGAGTTGTCTAAGGACCCAGAAACAGTTCTCTCGGCAAGGCCAACCTTCACTTCTGCAGAAGGGCAAATGCCCAGAGAGGCAGCAGGCAAAGGCATGTCAAATGGGCAGTCGGTTCCATTTTTAAACCTAACTCAATTGGTCCTCCCTTTTCACCTGGCTCGAGTATCAAGATTACAATCTTGACCATTGGCTGTCACTAAACACTTGAACCAGGGAAAGGACTAACATTAATAATGTTAGCTGGCAAGTCTGACAGGTAAGAATCCATAAGAATCTGGAACTCTAGGCAATTAAGATGGCGACTGACTTTGATAGAAAAAAAATTGCTTTGCAAGTCCTCCTCTTCGGATTTTCATTTCTTCATGTGCATCCAACATTAGTTGACTTTATATTTCAGCTGTATTTAGTTGCAGCTGATAAGACACAGGTGATACCAATGGACACAGTCCCTATAAGTCTGAGAATTAGCCTCCGTATACAGGGAATGGCACAATACCCCATTAGAACCATCACCCAAAACACAATCAGAGATATTAGTATTGACACTATTTCTTTTCATTTCCCAAACCATTGTTCCAACCCTGAATTTTTAGCCAGTTTGCTATCCTCATCAGACTTTGGAGAGTCTTGTTTATTGTCCACCAGGGGTTGTGTTGATGGGGATAAACACACAACATTCTCCATGATGCATACTCCTTGTTTCTCTGCTGAGATTGTGTAGTTGTTCTGCAATTCCCTTCACTACATATCTGGTATTATTGATAAATCTCTGCTTTTATATTATCTGTAGTTAATCCAACCCACATTTTTATTCATGGTAGACCAGTAAAATAGTGCTGATTCAAATCCTGCAGCTACTTTAGTTGCTACGGAACTTCAATGATATCAATATATACATATATACATATATATATACAGGGACCAAATGGCATTCTGGGGGAAACAAGGGCTTTCATATTTCCACTTAGTCAAAGAAGGCTTGAGATTCTTGAAATGCTAGGGTAACATACCACAGTGGACCACGTGCAGGTCTCACTCCATTGGACCAAGAGAGTCTCAAGTAATGGTCCCATCTAATACCACCAAACACCTGCCCTAGAGAGGCACAATGTATAGAGTTTCTGAATGGGGATCTGACCAACCAAGGTAGCCTTAGTTTCCTAGGGTCATTGATCCAGAGAAATAGTATGGCAAGGTCCTACAGGACTTGTCCTTTCTTGGAAGAGCACAGTCCGGCAGATATATGGTCCATCCCAGAGACAATCACTTGAGGTTCTGATCTCTCTGTCTCACTTGTATAAGAATCCCTTTGATTTAAAGTGTAAAAAGAGTATTTGATCCATTCAAGCTATGGTTAGTCTCTGGTCTTTGATTTCTACATTATTCCAGTATGATGATTGTGGAATTTGGAACGCAATGTTGGAGACATAATATTAGAGGGTACTTGCAGGCACTTGGGACAATTCTGATAGAAATGCCCCTACAGGATCCTTTTCTGGAATATCAGCTCCTAATTGGTAACACTTTGAGACAGGTGGAGCCATAGAATAGGAATTTATGAACAGCATGAGGGGGTTGTATTAATGGGATTAGCAATGGAGGGAAGATTTAGCTCTATTATTTGGAATTTTTCTTTCAACTGTTTCCAAATATTCCTTTTATAAGCCAGTGAAGTCCAACCCACAAGTGACCCAACTGGGACACAGCCCATATTTATCTTCTAGGAAATCAGAGCAGGGATCTACCCAGCCCAAGTAAGGAAGACCACATGACATTTCATATGATGAGTCCCCAAAGTAAGACCAAAGGTAATTTAGTCTCTAGAACCAGTTTAGTTAAATGGATTTTTTGTTTTGTTTTTTGTCAGTTGTGGGGCTTTGAACTCAGGGCCTTGGTACTTGCCCTGAGCTTTTTCTCTCAAGGCTAGAGCTCTACCACTTTGCCAGAAAACTGTAAGTGGAGCTGTGGCTCAATTAATTGGAGATACAAGTCTCACAGACCTTCCTGCCTGGGCTGGCTTTGAACCACAACCCTTAGATCTCAGCCTCCTGAGTAGCTAGGATTACAGGCATGAGCCATCCATGCCTGGCTGAGCCATCAATGCCTGGCTGGTCAAGGGTTTTTTTTGTTTTTGTTTTGTTTTGTTTTGCCGGTCATGGGGTCTGAACTCTGGGCCTGGGCGCTGTCCCTCAGCTCTTCAGTACAAGGCTAGTGCTCTACCACTTGAGCCACAGGGCCACTTCTGGCTTTTTCTGCTTATGTGGTGCTGAGGAATTCAACCCCAGGCCTTATGCATGCAAGGCAAGCGCTCTACCACTGAGCAGCCTTCCCAGCCCCTGGTCAAGTGTTTTTAAGGATTGGTTCATTTGCTCAACTTTACCTGAGTTTTGTGGTGAACTGACTTCCATTATCTGAATCTATATTTTCAATCAGCCCAAATGGGGATAGCACTGGGCAGGGGGAATGGCCTTAACCCAGTTGGTCAAATGCCCCACTAATACCAGCAAGTGTTTTAAGCAGCCAGTCTGAGGATCTGTGTAGTCAATCTGGATGCTCTGTAATGGTCTCAGGCCTGGGACTCTTTCACTGTGAGGCAGTGTCCTCATTGAATGCTTGCCTAATTTTTATTGTAAAAAATGAAGTGTTTTTCAGTAACTTGTGCTTGCAAGGATATAAATTCCCAGACATGGCCCAGTTACATCAAGCAAAGACCTCCCTCATTAGAGGCTTGGAAAAGACTTCTCATTCATGAAAAAGTGTTTGTTTTCCTTGTTAGGACTGTCACTCCCCCAGCTTCTCCACCTCCTCTGAATGGGAGCAATTGAAGACAGAAGCTACCTCAGAAGTTGAGTCCATGGAGATGAGAGAATTGTGACCTCTAGTTGTAGTGTTATTTCTTTAGTTATTTTTTTCAGTCTCAAAATTAATGCAACTCTGGTGTCCAGGAGCATGGACAACTACAATCGCCTCAGGTAACCTGAGACTCTTAACAGTCTAATGATTGCTCTTTATGGATCGGGTCCTATATTGTTCATCAGATCCCTCTCTGCGCATATTTCCCCAAAATGTGTATGACTCTTAATACATATTGGAGTCAATATACATATAGACTCCTCCTTTACTCTCAAACTTTAGAGCATGGTTTAAAGCAAAAAGTTCACAGGTTTGAGCTGACCAATTGTTTGGTAATGTCCTGACTCTGTTAGCTCTACAACATAATTGGCCAATAGGACTAAAGAGGAGGAACAGAGGATCAAGATTACAATCGTGGAGTATCAGTCAATCTCGATGTTTGACCCAGGGAAGGGACTAATATTTATAGTTTTAGCAGGCCAGTTTGGCAGCAAGAATCTGGAAGGAGCATCTGGAACTCTAGGCAATTAAAATGCTGACTTACTTTGACGGAAAGGCAGTGTGAGAAAAAGTCTCTTCTATCTCCAATGACTCTAAGGCTTAGTGTCTCATGGACAAGCACTACCCAAGCAAGAGGGTCATCTATCACTAAACATCTGGTTGCCTTCTGATTGAGCATGGCCTTTCAGGGGCAGCCAAGACTTTTCTAGAAGCTTTGCCATCAGTCTCATGCCTCAGTATCTACTTTAGTGGATGAGACAACTCTCAGGACCCTTTTCTGCTCTGCTAACAGACACACCCTCTAGTATAGCAATACTAAAGCATCAAGCTCTCTACAGAAGTACTTTTACAAATACAATTTTTATTCATGCTATTTGCTTTCCCTGGAAATAAGAGCACAATTGAGCAAGCCAATGTTTGTAAGGTGCAAGAAAAAGAGCCCAGCCTGAGACTGAAGCATGAGTTCAAAGCTTGAAAGACAAATGTTGATCTATGGCCTGGCTTTGCTCCCATGGCAACCTCAAGTTTAAGACAGTTGGCAACATTAAGTGAAGATTGGTTTTGTAGTGTGTGCCAGTTCAGTATCACTCTTGTCAAGGAGTTTTAAAAACAGAGCTCTGTAGGCATATAGAGTATTTGGAGATAGAGCAACAAGGTTAAAACATATTTGAGGTCCAAACTCAAAAAGTCTTCTGAGTTCATTATGGAGTGTAAATATACAGCAAAATGTACAAAGGAGAACAGAGAGAGGTGGGATCAGCAGTTGAGGTAAAGAGCACATTCTTGGTTAAAAAAAAATCTGGGATGTGCAGGTTCAGATTCTTAATAGTGTGTGTGTGTGTGTGTGTGTGTGTGTGTTTGTGTGTGTACTGGGGCTTAAACTCAGGGCTTTGCTCTGCTCTCTTGCTTATTTTTTTATGCACCAGGATAGAACTTGATCACCTGATCAACACATCGGCTTCTGGCTTTTTGCTGGTTAATTGGAGATTAATGTCATAGACTTTTCTCACTGGATTGGCTTTGAACTGAGATACTCAGATGTCAACTTCCTGAGTAAATAAGATTACAGGCATGAACTACCAGCTCCCAGCTTAATTACATATTTTGAGCCATGTGTACAGACTACAGAAGTTTGCTGATGAACAGCCTGAGGCATCCTGGCTCCCTTAGGCTTCCAGAACGTTTTAACTCTAGCACTGCTGTTAATAACCAAATCCCACCGCCTTGAGTGCCATCCAGCTAGTACTAGGGTTCATCAGACTTATTGAATTCAGTAGTGGGAAAACTCAAAAACTATCAATTCATTCATACCTACTATCATAGGAAATACAAAAGCTATAAGCTAAGAAGAATGAAAGAAAATACTGTCAATAAAGGACAGATTATAAAACTGTGAGATCAAGGCCAATGATGGATTTCCAGATGTACCCAAACAGAAAAGTAATATCCGATTTTTACTATGCTTGAAGATTTTGAGAGACAAATAGTACAAGGTTGGTCAGTCAGTCTTTCTACTTGTTACATATACAAACACATATAGGAAAAGAGCAACTTCGGAAATTGGTTCCAACATTTGGAATGGAATGTAAAGATAGATTCTGGAAGCTTAAATGATCAAACCAGAGAAAAATAACATAGGGCCCTGAGAGAGATTGTCTCCCCTTCACTGTGAAACCTTCAGGGAGTCCAGACAAAACTCTCTACCTCCCAGTTTCAGAAAGAGTATTAACAGCTTGCATAACTCATCTCAAGAATATAAACTAGCCCAACAAGATAGACCTATCAAAATATTTGTATGAGCCCAGCAATTTTAAGCTGTTGATTAATATGCTCCTTCCAACCCAATTTGCTGTGCAAGATCTAATAATTAACTTTCCAACAATAATTCCTTATAGTTGGAACTACAAACATGAGCAAAAGAAATAGAATTCCTGCTATACTATCATCCAAAGACCACAAAACTGTTTGCAGGAAACCTCCTGTCTTTATTGTTATGTCTACTGGGGTTCTTAGATGGCCAACAACCCAAACCAGACCATGCAAATTTACACAAAATGGAGTTTCGTTTTTGTGTTTATTGACTCATAGGAAGAGAAGCAAGACTATCAGTTGGTATCCTCATAAAAATCTGTTTTAGGCTCTCTGGGGTCCATCATTTGCCTTCAGCTTAATCCAATATCTCCAGAAGAACTAGTATGATATGCTATTCTTTTGGCATAGAAAAGATAAGTATATTTTAAGCATAAGTTTGAAAAATCTCTCAAAAATACTATTATATGCCTAAAAGGATGGTATCTTCCTTTGTCCAGAAAGTTGCCAACTAAAGGTAAGTCTTGGTCAAGAAAGAACAGTTTTGTGTCATATCATTAAAATACATAAGTGATATGACACTCAGACCCATTTACCAACAAGATTGTTTGATTCTATGTCTACCAGTGTAGGATCTCAGAACACAGCCAGACAATGGTAAAATGACTTACATTTCAGAAAGTATCAAGTTTACACAGAAATGAGTGGGAAGACTGGACTTACTAACAATTTTATTTTTATAATTTTTTTTAAATAAGTTTCTTTCCCAAGATAGGTTGTACCTCTTATACTTCTCAATTACTTGTAGAGAGTAATTCTAGCCAAAGCAAAGATTGTTAAGCGCAAAATGATTTCCATTGTTAATGTTACCTCTAACTTCCTTAGTATAATATGGTATAAGAGACCATTGTAATAGCATATTGAAGACAGAACACTACCAAATGCACTAAACCAAACATTATCTAAGACCAGCAAGATGGATTGGGAATGTAAAAAAATTTTGAGATTATCAAAAAGGTACAGAAAAATCTCATAAAACTTCCCAACTAAAGTATCTTTTAATGTATGAAGTTAAAACTCTTTCTAGATGGATCTTTGTTGCTATAATCACATCAGAATCTTAATTTAAGATTTTTACTGCAAATCCAGAGGATGAGGAAGATTTGAATCTATTTAGGGGATCCTAGACCTTTGATCTCTTTTTTAAATGCTTAATGAATGAAAATCCTGCCTGTCAAGGAGTGGGTTTGTTTTTAATTCATCAGGTAATACACATTCGGCATTCTGTGCAGTTGTAAAAATAGAATTTGGGCCTGCTGCCAGTGGCTTATTCCTGTAACTCTACTACTAAGGAGGCTGAAATCTGAGGACCAAAGTTCAAAGCCATCCTAGACAGGAAAGTCCACGAGACTCTTCTATCTCCAGTTAACCAGCACAAAGCTAAAAATGGAGCTGTGGCTCAAGTGGCAGAACACCAGTCTTAACCAAAAAAGTTAAGGGAGAACATGGATCCATGAGTTTTAGCCTCCCACCTGGAAATCAAGGTCTAAACCAATTTATACTATTAGCTGCCATTTATGTAAAAGAGAAAACCAAAAATGTGTGTACATTGGTGCCTATGTGCCTTGCATATCTCTGAAGGACACAGCAGAAAATAAATCTGCTTGTACATGAAGAGAGCAAAGAAGCTAGGGAACAGTATCAAAGAATTTTACTGAACTTTTTCTTTTTTCCCCTCTTGGATTAAAACAATGCCAGAATACTTACTAATTCATATAAACCAATTTTTTTTAGAATGTATGTCACAATGTTGCCTAGTTTCAAACTCCCAGACTCAAGCTATCTTTCTACCTTAGTTTCCCAGTGCTGTGACTACAAGCATGCACTCCTACACCAGGCTTAATAGAATTAACGTTTAAAGTCCTCAATTCACTAAATCACCTCTAGTAATGAAAGAGATGATCAACTTTTAAATGTAAAATTCCTTTATAGATGTAACAGATGAATATGGTCATCATTATCACTCACAAAGTGGTGAATGCCACATCTAGTAGCAGCAGAGTCTTTAGGCCTCTACTAAAAATATAACACAATCAGTCCTCCTGTGGTCAGACATCCTGAAAAGAGGCCACAAGACCAACAGGAAAAAAATTCTGCCCAAAGACAAAAATCTCATCATAATATGTACAAATATCAGAAGCAGGTGTATAAGGTAAATAACATTCTTTAGTTTCCGCAACTCAACTTAATTTCTATTCTGAATTTTCCCTTCCCACCAGCAAAATTCAATATTCTTCCTTTTTTAAGAATGGTATCTATGCTATTGGAAGTTGGTGCTGTGCCAAGGGACTATGGCAGAGGAGGGAGGTGGCATATGCCATTCTGCTTGAACATGAAGGTGACTGTCAAAATACCCAGCTCCCCTACTGGTCACCCAGCACAGATGCATGCACTTTGTCTCAGGTCTAGGAGGGGCTCCAAAGATCCTGAAATACATAAGCCTTGTCTCCTCTCTGGCTCTCCCTTTTACCAGTATGAGCTCCCATATTGCCCTGGGAATCTTCTCTTCTGGGGAAGGAAGCCTCCCAGTTCAGCACACTATTTCTGCCAAAACTTCTGTCTGCTCGTGTCCTTTCTCCTCATCTGCTAGTCTGTTCAAACTCTATGCCAAATCCAGTAACACTGATTTATTCCATCTGGGGAGGAAGCCCAGACAGGGTTAGATTTGAAAGTTTTCCACATGATTCTCATTCATGGTCAGCTTCATTAAGGGAAAGAACAAAGAAAATAGCAGGAAAAGTGCAGTTCATATTGCATAATATTATGCAACCATGCACAAATCAATATTATGCAATCACACATGAACACTAGAAACTGGAAATGTCCTTCAATGCGAATTTGAACATCAGCAAGAGAAAAGATTAGAAGAAAAATATGAAAACCTGACATATCACAAGATTGAAGCTCAGATATCTGAATGCCTACCAAGTTCTACAGGATATTTGCTTCCTGTTTTTCTTTTTTCTTTTCTTTTTTTTTTGTGGGGGTGGTGAGGGGAGCTGTACTGGGGATTGAACTCAGGACCCCTGGCTCTAGTACTCTACCACTTGAGGCATACCCCAGTTATAGAAACTATTGACTTCTAAGTTACATATTTTAGTTATCTAACCTTTTTTCTAAAGGTCAGCAGTCAGTTAGGCAAATACTAGCTTTTTTTTCCATGAGAATCTGAGCTGACTTGGTCCATATTCCAACTGCTAACAACTAACAAAAAAAAAAGCTGAGAATATAAGTCCTGATATCTATTAAAAAGAAAAGGGCATTACTGATGCAAATCCCAGAAAGCTTCAGTATAAACACAACTTAAGTCCTTTGATCCATACTCCAGTAGGTATACAAGGCCACAGCTTCCTTCTCTGAAAAGGAGCTGGAGAGCCACCCTGACTTCCCAAGTGGTGCTCAGGAGATACCAAGGTATAGATCTATGATCAGCTGAAAAATCAGTTGATTACTTAAGCAATAAAATCTCATTATAAGGTGTACCAGTTGTTAGATGTATATGACATGAGTTCCAGTCTAAATCTTGGCTATGTCACCTGCCAGCTATATAAACTTCAAGTTACTAGAACCTCTTTGTGTTTTATACACAAGCCAGAGAGACAACTACACAAATAATAATAGGGTTGTTACAAAGATGAATACGAAAGTATTTTTTAAACCTTACTTGGAAAACCCTCAGTAAATACTGGTTAATATGACTTGTGAGTATGTGTGTGTTGGTACGGGGCTTGAACTCAGGGCCTCTTTTTCTTGCTTCACTTTTTTTATTCAAGGCTTGGGCTTTACCAACTGGCCCATAGTCCAATTCTGGCTTTCTGGAGGTGAACTGGAGATAAGAATCTCTACTTTTCTGCCATGGCTTGCTCAAACCTCAATCTTCAGAGCTCAGCTTCTAGAGTAGCTAGAATTACAGGCATGAGCCACTAGTGCCCAGCTTAGTATGACTTTTGATTTTAGTTCCGTAGAAGCATCACTTCCCTAAAATGCTTGTGAAGTGGTGTAGACATCAACAGCTAGCATAGGATGTATCAGCTTTGACCTCCAACCTCAGACAGCCCTCCAAGTGCTCCCCTCACAGTTTCCACAAAGATTACTGTCTGTGGGTCTGTCTGGGTCAGTGATGCTGTTTTATCACTCTTTGTTCCCTCACTGCCTAAGAAGGGTTGGTGCTCAATACACAGGTGTTGGACTGAATTAAATATCTCATCTCCCTTTATCATAGCCTAGGACTTCTCTATCCTTGGAGAAAACCAGCAAGTGCTTGAGAAGAGCAAACTAGGGGCTGACATCTTCCTTTCTCAGCACAATTGGCCCCTTGTTTACTCATAAGTTCCATATTGGCAGACTGGACCAACCAAGGATCATGTACTTAGTAATTAGGACTACATTGGTTGCATCTGTACTGAATATGTGCAAACTCCTTTTTCTTGCTATTATTCCTTAAATAGTTCAGTATAACAATGATCTACACAGTGTTTCCATCACATTAAGTATTTTGAGTCATCTGGAGATGGTTTAAAATGTACAGGAGGATATTTAAGGCTCATATACAAATACTATGTCAATTCATAGAAGACATTGAGAATCTGCACATTTTGGCACCGAGAGGGATGGATCCTGGAACCAATTCTCCATGGATAGTGAGGGACTTCTGTGCTGACAAGAGCCCCCAAACAGTACCCCTCTAAATCATTCTTCAAGTGTCCAGGCAGGAGGGTAGACAGTTAACAGGTTTGTCCTGGAAGATATCAGGACTTGGAGAGACATTTGCTGGATTTTCCAGAATTCTTATGGAGAAGCAAAAACCTCTGAGCATATTTTCCTTCCCCTGGTTACTCTGGAGGGTGTGCTGCTGTTTAATTCCTCCCCTACTCAAGATTCTCGGGAAGTTCTTTTTTCAAAAGTTAAGAGCAGACGCCTGAATGAGATGTAAAATAACGCTGGCTTTTATATAACAATGGACTTAATGATACGTAAAATTCACCATTTAAAGTTAGAAAAATGATTTCGAAAGTCTTTGAATCCTGCCCACAAGGTAAAGTATCTATTGCATTACAAGAATAATGTGACAGTTGGTACAGTGGCATTAATTATCTCATTCCAATGTGGTTTTGCACTTTCTTCTCCTCCTTGTAATCTAGAACTTTCCCCTACCTCACACAAACCTCCCCCAGAAATGTAATATTTGCACACCGAAAAGTGATATCCACAACTGAATCTGAATCCAATAAAGTCACAAGAGAAACTTCACCAAGAGCACCCAAGTCAGAATTAGTTCAAGATACAAAACCAATAGCCACCTACATGCTCACTGGGATCCCATCCTTTTACCTCACAGCTACTTTGTGAGACTGTGGAGATGTTCTGAGGGCCATCTTTGATGTTCAGGTTCTTAATTGGGCCTGGGTAACAGTTTAGATGCTAATTGGTTCTTCAAGCTACTGATCACCAGTGCTTGCTAGGACAGCCAAAACTCACTCTTGCCCTACTGTAGACAATTCATTGTCAGTGTGCTTTCTTATAGAGTTAGAAAGATAAAAACTCAAAAGAACACACTAGACATGGTTCATGTCTGTAATTACTGCAGTCTCAGGCCAGTAAGCTCATGCAAAATCCAGGATGGGTGCATGGTACAAGTAGAGTGCTAGCCTAGCAAGCATGAATTCCTAGGTTCAAATCCCAGCATACCTTCTCCCCACACACCATAAAGGAAGAAATTAGTAAAAGACTTTTGATATATCTATTTTTATATTGTGAAAATACTGTACAGAGGGGTTACAATTACATGGGCAAGACAATGAGTACATTTCTTATCAAGCATTGTAGCCTCCTCCTTTGTTTCCCCTTCCCATCCCATCCCATCCTCCCCCCACCCCCTCCCCCAACCCTCCCCCCCACCAAAGTTGTAAATTCATTTTTGACATACGACTTGTACGTCTCATTGTTGCAATGGGTCCACCTGTATCCCTATTTAAACGCTTTGTTTTTTCCCTTCCCCTACACAAATTATACCAACATCAAATACAGTGAAAGCAGGGGTTATACCATGGTGGAGGGACATACAAAGCAACAAAGAAATAATCTTATAAATGTGCTAGAAACCATCGCATGAAAGAAAAAACATTTGAATACATATCTTAGGGTTCATTTCCCTAACATCAACTTATCTGACCTTTTCTGCTTCACTCAGACATATAGTAGTTATTGCAAATAAGGGAAACCATGGGACCTATGTTTCTTTGGGCCTGGCTTACTTCACTTAATATAATTTTTTCCAAGCCTTTCTATTTCCTAACAAATGTCATTCTTTCTGATGGAGGCATAGAATTCCATTGTGTATATATACCACATTTTCTTGATCCATTCATCTACTGAGGGGCATCTGGGTTGGGCTGCAATAAATATAGTCGTGCTGGTAGCTTTAGTGTGGTCTTGTTGGTGAACATTTGGGTAAATGCCCAAAAGTGGGATTGCTGGGTCATAGGAGAGCTCTTTTGAGGAACCTCCATACTGCTTTCCAAAGTGGTTGAACAAGTTTACACTCCCACCAACAATGCAGTAAGGTTTCCTTCTGGCCACATCCCCTCCAGCATCTGTTGTTATTAGAGTTCTTGATTATCGCCATTCTAACTGGGGTGAGGTGGTATCTCAATGTTCTTTTGATTTGCATTTCTTTTATGGCTAGGGAGGTTGAGCATTTCTTCATGTGTCTAATAGCCCACTTATTTATTGGGCAGTTGTTTCTTTGAAGATTTGTTGTTGGGGGATTTAAGACTTTTGATATATTTTTTTTAAATACTGCCTTCACAATGTGGAAGTTATATCGACATATATATATATATATATATACACATATATATGTATACAAATGCATATGTTCCTATATATACTCATATATATATATATACTCATATACATATATGAGTATATATAGGAACATATGCATTTGTATACATATTAACTAAAGTATGGTATATTCAGGGGAAGTTTCCAATAGTGTCCTTTGAATAACTAATTTATGGTATAACAAAATAAATACCCAGAAGCTGGAACATGTTTTGTGTTGGGAGGTAAGATCAAGAGGATGGGGACAGAGGGAGTAAGGGTAGATGAAAGCAGTACATAATATTCAACGTATAGATGTGAAAATGGAACCAGGTGAATCAAGGATGAATGGGACTGGGAAAGATGAGAGAGAATAATGGAAAGGGTGTTATTGATGAAGGTGTGCTGTACTTATAAACTCACAGGTCAAACTGAAACCCTTTATATAACTAAAGAAAATTCAATTTTTAATTGCTTTTGTTTCAGTTATCTATTGCTATAATTATTGCTGTGGAGGGGGCTGGGAAGGTGGCTCAGTGGTAGAGCACTTGCCTGTATGCATGAGGCCCTGGGTTCGATTCCTCAGCACCACATAAGCAGGAAAAAAAAGCCAAAAGTGGTATTATGGCTCAAGTGATAGTGTGCTAGCCTTGAGCTGAAGAGCTGAAGGATAGCGCCCAGGCCCAGATTTCAGGCCCCATGACTGGACCCCCCCCAAAAAAATTATTGCTGTGGAGGTCAAAATACTTAATAGCATAAATATATGACCTCTTTTCTCTTTTTATTTGCTTTCTTCCTCTTATTACCTCTCTTTCTGCCCTTCTTTCTTCCTTGCTTCCTTCCTTCCTTTCTTCTTTTCTTTCTTTTTCTTCCTGCCAATACTCAAGGCTTGTGTTCGATTTTTTCTGCTCAAGGCCTTGTGATCTTCCACTTGAGCCATGCCTCTAGCTTTTTGCTAGTTAACTAAGTTTTTTAATTTTTCTAGAATTGTCTACCAAAGCTGGCTTTGGATTATTCATATAATCCTACCTACTCAGGAGGAGAAGATCTGAAGGTTGTAAGTCACCAGCATCGGACTTTTTCTTGAGGAAGAAAGAGAAAAGAAGGAAGAAGGGGAAAATTGCTCATTTTTGTAGGTTAACAGGCACTTCCCACTCAGGGTCTTTCATGAGGTTACTCTTGTTGGACGAGGCCCTGGCTGGAGCTTCTGGAAAGCTTCCTGTTTTGCATATCTGGCAGCTGATGCCAGCTGTTGTCAACTGGGACCTCAGATTGACTGGTGACTAGTTTTCCTACAAAGGGGTCTCCTGTGCTTCCAGCAGGATTCCAGCAGCAGGCATCTCAGGAGGGAGAATCAGGTGAAGGCTGTATCCACTTTTATGACCAGCCTCCACGGTCATGCGCAATCACTTCTACTGCCTTCTATTACTAAAGAGCAAAAGGATATAGGCTGACACATTTTAGGACCACCCCCAATTAGCATGTTCATGCTTTTCCTTTCTTATTGCTTTCCAAACCATGATTCAACCTTATAAAGACAAATTTGGCACATATATACAGTTCATATCCAAAAATTAGCTCTCTCTGCTTCACTATGCTCTGACCGCCACCTCTTCCTCCTTAGCACACACTTTGACGGCATCCTCTCCTTTTCTTCTGCCCATGCCATTTCATAAATAAATCCAGAGGTTAGAATAGGGAGACATGGCGAAAATCAACTGTATTTTCTTCTGAAGCTCCTCCCCATTTAACTACCACAGTGTGACCAGCAGACTTTGGCTGATACCATCTCAGATTCCTCATACCTTGGTAATCATTAACACCAGCTCATCTCCTATACATCAGTAGTTTTCTTCATATAACATAAAACTCAATCCAAAGCCTATTTCTGGGCTACCATCTTCCACATGGCTGTCTATCTCTCCATTGCTCCTTCAAATTTGATGGCCTAAATATCTTTCTCAAATTTTGTACACCTTCCCTATGTTAACAAAACATGAAGTTAACTTGAATTTCTGGCCATGAATTCCAAAGACTTGATCACCCCAAATAGACACCAGTATTCTCTTCTGTTCCAAAGATATTGTTCCTCCACCAGCTCTCTCCTGTTGACTTCCTCCACTACACATTCAGGAAAAATTCTTGCTGGTCCTGTCTCCACATAACACTATCATTCACAAGTTCTTCAATTCACCTACATTTTTTTCATCTGCCAGGTTATTTGTGTGTTCCAATGTAAAGATCATAGAATTTAGAAGTAGATGCCCAAGTTCAACTGTCACAACCTCACAATAAGCTGGGAGCTGGTGGCTCATGCCTGTAATCCTAGCTACTCAGGAGGCTGAGATCTAAGGATTGTGGTTTAAAGCCAGCTCAGGCAAAAAGTCTGAGAAACTCTCTTACCTTCAATAACTAGCAAAAAGCCAGACATGGAGCTTTGGATTAAGTGGTAGAGCACTAGCTGTGGGCAAATAAGCTCAGGGACAGTGCCCAGGTCCTGAGTTCAAGCCCCTTTCCAACATTCTTCTCAAGTGGCATTGACCTTGCAATTCTTCCACAAGTAAAACAAAGTGGGCACCACATCACTGTTGCAGGATGGTTTTTTCTAAGAGCTGGTAACTGGGAATGCAAGCCTACATTTGAAAGAAGTGATGACAAGGTCCATTCTTAGAGTTAGTCTTTGTAGCATGTGTAGTAGTCACAAGAGACTCATGATGTCTGAAGGCACCAGAGGTTCCATAGCAAGATATTAGACACATCCTCAGAGTGCATAGCTGAGGGCTTGTCCACCAATTTGGGGAAGTAAACTTACAACAATGATGAAGTCTCAATCTGCACCTGGAAGGACTTCCCAAGAAGATGGAGGCACTCATCATAGCCATTAGATAGACTTACCTATATTGAATCTGCCCAACTTAAGTCTTGGACTGAAGTAGCAGCTAATACATGTGCAGGCCTTTAGGATTTTTACCTTGAAATTTTTCAGGAGTGTTTTGTCCATCATCATCACCACCAACCACCACACACTTGAATACGTTGTTACCTCTATTTTGCAAGCTCTCTTTTACCTTTGTACATGTCATTCCTAAAACACTGTGTGTCCACTGCAAGCCTCAAAGGGTTATTAAGCAGAAGAAAACTGAAGTTTGGGCACAAGGATATTTGTGTTCAGCCGGTTCCAACTCTGTTCTTTCATGCTGAGATTTAGTTAACTAGTCATAAAAGGTAAGTTTCCTTCTCTATAGAGCTTTTTAAGAAGTGCAGAAAGAGGAGCTCATCATCTATGAAGAGATTTGGGTCGTCTCAGACCCCTTAGTCAAGAACCATCAAGTTTCTATCCTCAGAAGCAGGTTGAATGGGGAAAGAATCAATATACCCAAACGTCTGAGGAAAATTTATCTATGTGCCCCATTTAGAAACAACTAACGTACTGGAATATTTTTCACCACCTAGAACATGATCAATGGGATTAACAGCAGGAGTAACACCACTTATTCATTCAACAAATATCTGTTGAGTAACTATTGTGCTTGGGCACTGTCCAGAGGCAGGGCTACACAGGTAAACAAAGCAAAGTCCTGATTCTGAGGAGGTTGTGCTCTAGAGAGATGCAATCGTTAATATCTGAGCACACAAGCTGAGGCAGAGGGAGAGGTGGGGCTGGGGAATGGGGAAGAGGTGTTCTGGATAGAATCATAATGGAGATCTGACATGACGCCGTTGGAGCAGAGGTCTGACACAGTGTACCATGCAGGAGTGCAATGCAGATATGTGAAGATAGACTGTTTCCAGCAGAGAAAAAAGTAGAGGAGGAGAACTTAAAGTAGAAGCCATCTCAGCTTGTCCCAACATTACCCCATCCTAAGTCTCTTTTTAGGGTCAAAGTTTCAGGACAATGAAGAATTCCTAACTCATTCTCCTAATAATTGAAAATAAGATTTTTTTAAATGCATGTATTATTACTAGAGCTTGAACTGAATGCTGTTACTTAGTTTTTTTGCTCAAGGCTGGTACTCTACCACTTTAGCTAGAGATCAACTTCTGTTTTTGTTTTTGTTTTTGTTGTTTTGCTGGTAAATTGGAGGTAAGAGTCTTATAGACTTTCCAGCCCTAGCTGGCTTTGAACTGTGATATTAAGATCTCAGCCTCATGAGTAAATACTCTTACAGGTATGAGCCACTGGCACCTGGCTTGAAAATAAGATTTTATTTCTCTTCAAGCCAAATTGTCCCTAGAACCTATACAATGACTTATAGATTCACAAATAGGCAATGGTAAGAAAAAAAAAACATAGAAAGATGCAGAAAGGGGGATGGGAAAAGAAAAATCAGAGAAGACTTCCACATGGGAGTATAGGCACATGTGACCTGTACCTTAGCACTTGTGTCTCATGACAAGGTGTGCCCCCCCGCCATCTTGTGGACTCGGGTTAGTATCTCTGCAAATCGCCAGAGGTACACAAAGCAAGGCTAAAGCACTTGAATTAACCTGTAAATACATAACTACCACACAAACACAGGATGTAAAGGTATTTCAAAATGAATTCATTTTAAAGTAGTCATGTTTTTGATAGCTGTTCATGTAAGGCTTGGGGATGAGCCTAGTAATGGAGCACATGCTTAGCATGCTTGAGACCTAAATGCTCAGCATGAAGAAACTTTTTAAAGAAAAATAGGGAAAGGGAAGGAGAGGGGCAATTTTGCCTTGGGTTCTCTCTTAGCTTTCTTATTCAAGGCTGGGGTTTTACCACTTCTGGCTTTTTGCTGGTTAATTGGAAATAAGAGTCTCATGGACTTTTCTGCCCAAGCTGGCTTCAATCCAGAATCCCCACAACTCAGCTGCTTGAGTAGCTAGGATTGCAGGCATGAGCAAGCAGTGCTCTGCTTTTTAAGCACTTTTTAAAGGAATTCTACAATTGAAAATCCTCAATAGCTCAATCTATCCTAATTCATGTCTTTACTTACTTCATGTCTTTACTTATTTCTCATTTCAGATCTTTATGTCTCATAAATTTTATTTAAAATATGTCCAATAAAGTATAGTTCTAATCCTCAGAAGCTTCTGTATTGTATCTGGATAGATCTGTTTCAAAACAGCATCAAGTGCTGTTGGACATTTCTAAAAATAATGAGCCAAGTAACTGCATAAATACTAAAGTTATCATTTAATACTAAGTTATACTTGTCACATTTCTAGAAAACATTTTTAATGGCCTCCCAAGACTTCGGCCCTTCTAATGCTCTCAATCCCATCCTAACCCCAACTGTCATACAAGATGCAGGAATTCCCATCTCCCAGACTGAGCTAAAACAGCACTTGATGACTAGGTGTTGAGTGACACACGCCCACCCTCTCTATGGCTCCACCATGAGAAGGGGTGGTTACACTGGTTTCTCTGACTCACATGTGACTTGCTGAGAAATTTTATTATACAAAGGGCTTCACCTGGAAGCTCTTACATAAATATCAAAACTACATTTAAAGAACAATTGCTTTGTGATGGATATCCTTGTTATCAACACAAGATTTTCATTTAAACATACTATCTTGAATTTAATGATTAACCTTGAATTTTTCCCAAACCCTCTAGCACATGAAGAAGAAAACACTTCTTGGTTATTTTCATAAATAAATAGATAAAATAATTGGCTACATTAAGTGATATTTAATTCTCTGGAAGGAAATGCTGTGCCTAGATGCCAAGAATAAAAACCTAAATGATTTCTATTGTCAGGATCTATAGCAGCCTAGAATGTGGCCACTTAAAATACAGAGCCAAAAGTGATATCCTAGTTGCCAAAAATGGAGGAATGACTTGTCTTCTTTTTTAAAGAATCTAAAATTTTTAAATGAATGCAATGCATCTTTTGTTGTTTGTTTTTGTTTCAGGACCGGGGCTTAAACTTGTACATTCACTTGTCTTTTTTTGCTCAAAACTGGCACTCTAGCAAAAAGCAAGATATGATTCACGTGACAATTAATCAAAGGTAAGAGTCTCACAGACTTTTCAACCTGGGTGGGTTTCAAACCATAATCCTCATCTCTCAGCCTCCTGAGTAGCTAGGATTACAGTACCTTATTGAAACTAGGACTATGCTGTTATTTTGAAACAGAATCAAGGAAGAAAAACTGTAATAGAGAGTAAAAATGAATTGGTCAAGACAAGGAAGCATGGGAGAAACCTCTTTGCATTCACTAGACTTTCTTTTACTTGTTCTACATATAGACTGCAGGCACATACTTATTTTGACATATAGAATGTGAAGGAGATTCAGTGTTTAAGAAGAAAAGGTATATATCTTAATTCATTTTCTGTTGGTGATAACACAATACCATAGAGTAAATAATAAAAAAAAGAGACTGATTTGCGTTTATAGATTTGGTCCAAGGCAAATCTGGTGATGGCCATTTTGATGGCAGAGTCCCAAGGTAGCATACAGCATCACATAATAGACAAGATGTATGAAAGAGACCTAGTCAACCTGCCTTTTATTCTGAACCCATTCTTGAGATAACCTACTAACCCATTAACCCATTACTAAGACTGGTAAACCCATTCATGAGCACTTCTTAAAGATTTCTCCCTGGTAGCCAGGCACCAGTGGCTCATGCCTGTAATCCTAGCTACTCATGAGGCTGAGATCTAAGTATCACAGTTCAAAGCCAGTCCTAGCAGAAAAGCCTATGAGATTCTTATCTCCAATTAACTAGCCAAAATCCGGAAGTACAGCTGTAGTTCAAAGTGGCAGAGAACTAGCTTCAGGCTAGTCATGGGACAATACCCATGACTTAAATTCAAGTCCCAGCACTGGCACAAAAAAAAAATCTCCCTTAATATCTCTGAATGGGAAATAATTTTTAACCTGAGTTTCAGAGGAAAAAAAATTCAAGTTATATCTATATCTTATTTCCTTTTTAATTAATTTATTTTGTCTATCATGGGGCTTGAACTCAGGATCTAGACACTGCCTCTTAGCTCTTCTCTCAATCATTTCCTGCATTTTTGCTGGTTAATTGGAGATGAAAGTCTCACAAACTTTTCTTTCCAGGCTGGCTTCAAACTGCAATCTTCAGATCTCAGATTCCTGAGTAGCTAGGATTATAGGTGTGAGCCATTGGCACCCAATTATAGGTAGAACTTTTTTTTTTAATCTATCACTTTATTTTTTTTCAATATTATGGATTAAATTTAGAGCCTTCTTCATCCAAGTAAACTCTCTACAAGAAGCTAAATCCCCAGTTCTTCCTTCTATTCTGAGTTCAATTTATAGCAGCATCAATGTAAATGATATTCTCTCAATGTCTACTGAAAAAAGTCTTGAATTATGTTTGTGTTTTGACTCGGGCTACTTCTAATTTTAGGAACTCTATGGTATTCATAAGGTATTATAAATAGAGGCAAAAAACATTCACCCTAAGCTGTTTCCTGCAGAGTTATCTAACAATTAAAATTAGAAACAACTTAAGCACTAACCAATAGATAAGAAAGTTATCAGATAAAGTTATCAGATAAGAAAGTTATGGAAATTTTGTTATTATTTTTTTGGGGGGAGGGGGTCCGGTTGTGGGGCCTGAACTCTGGGCCTGGGCGCTGTCCTTCAGCTCTTCAGCTCAAGGCTAGCACTCTACCACTTGAGCCACAGCACCACTGCTGGTTTTTTTCTTTTTGCTTATGTGGTGCTGAGGAATCGAACCCAGGGCCTCAGGCATGCAAGGCAAGCGCTCTACCACTGAGCCACCTTCCCAGCCCCAAGTTATGGAAATTTTATAAAACAAGTTATTATATATTCTTCCTTATAAGTACTTATATTTTCTATGAAGAAAAGAAAGATACAGAAGAAATGGCTATGCTAAAATAAGTGAAACAGTATACAGTCTATGCTAAATGAAAACTGTTTCAAAAATATAACTGCTTGTTTGTATCTTTTCCCTGTATTTTTGTTTTTAACGAGTACAGACCTATGCCACTTCGATAACCAAGTTTAAAAAGAAATATTTAGGAATTCTATTCATATAGGTCTCTTATCTCACATGTGGCACCCAGTCACACATGAAGCATAACCTCATAGGAAGACTTTCTGCATTTGTAGCAGTGTGTTTTCATCTACTCACTTGTAGGCTTTGGGCTTCTGAAAACCTTTTAAGAGAATGTGGGACATAGTTTTCTAAGAAGCCTAGTCCTTCTATCCAAGATCAGCAGTCATAGTAACAGAATCTAAGACTTCACAGAAGGCAACAGACGTGAGGCACAAAACCTTTCCACAGATTGTATGTCTTCCACCTCCCTGAATTAAAACATTCAGAGCCAGGCACCAGTGGCTCATACCTGTAAACCTAGGTATTCAGGAGGCTCAGATCTGAGGATTGTGGTTCAAAGCCAGCCCAGGCAGAAAAGTCTGCGAGATTCTTATCTCCGATTAACCATCAAAAAGCCAGTAATGGAACTGTGGCTCAAGTGGTAGAGCACTAACTTTGAGGGGGAAAAAAAATAAGCTCAAGGACATCACCACAGCACCAAAGCCTTGAGTTCAAGCCATAGGATCAGCACAAAAACTAAAAACACAACTGATATTCACCAGTGCTTTCTGTTACTTCCTGAAAAGCACCAGAGAGACATTAGGTAGCAAGAATCAAGAGACTGAACCACAAATTGCTGTCTTTACCTGTAATTTGAAGTAAGCAGCAACAAGTATTACTTCATGAGAAGCCAGTGCAATACAGTATATGAAGCCGTTGGAACTCTTAAACAAAAAATCACAGGGCATCTTATTGGAACTCTTAAACAAAAAATCACAGGCATCTTATTGTACTGATGACTCTGATAAAGTCAGAAAGATAAGTCATTGTCTTGTATGGAATGATGAAAGCTGTAAGCCTGAGGGAGGGAAACAGCAGGCTGATAAACCAGACCATTATCCTTAACTCTTCTACCAGTGACCAGATTATGTTTCCTGCAAGGAATGTGTTTATTTTCAGTGTCCTTTTAGAAGGTGCTTCCATGACCTCCCTATCTTTTCATACCTATAAAATAAACCAGAGGTTGGGTCTTCCAATAGGGAAGCCAAATGAGTACTTAGACCTTCAAGATTTATGAAAAACTTGGTGCAACACTGATATCAGTCACAATTGAGCTAGAACCTCTTGGGAGTTTCTATTACCATTTGAACTTTGGATTGTCACATTACTCTGTCCCATTGTGTTGATTCTCTTCCTCAAACCGAAGACTTACAGGTTAATGGATTTGCATTTCACAAGACTTGTCTTTTCATTTCATGCTCATATATTTAACCTTCCAACTAATGTTCATCTTTGGTTTGCAAAGATATATGAAAACCATAATTAAACTAACAATCAGAAGAATTACTAGATGAAACAGTGAAGTTTAAAATTGCTTAATATTATGCTTATGTTGAACTCAAAATATTTGCTGTCACCTAAAGATGAATTTGTTAGGATTATGTTTTGTACAATATCAACTTGTCTCTTTGTTTTCTCTTGCCCTGTTCTAACCCATGGTCTACAATGAAACCATAGCAATTGGCTAAAAGTCCCCTCCTCTCTGTTAACCCTTCATGACTCTCATCCCTTGGAGTGAAACACAAATTCCAAATGACCTGGCTTCCGCCCTTTCTCTCCAGTTCTAACAGCCTTTCTCTTTGACCTTTAAGATCTTGTGCTCTAGCCCAGCTAGAGCTTCTCAGAAACGTACCACTACCTGCTGCCTAGATTCTTGCACAATCTGTTCTGTGCAGAAATTACCAGTGTGCACCATGTTTCCCAGGCAAAAGGGGGAAGACAGATTAGGGAGAGATGGCTACCCGAAGCTAATGCCCGCTCCCTTCTTTCTGGAGACCCTGAGAGGTAGAGACAGCCCATGGGGGATTACACACCTTCCTCTCCCTATAGACCTTGGGAAGATAAGCCTTTACATGAGCAACACTCCTGACCACCCTGGAACAGACCACATGGAGGACAAGCATACCTCCCCTTAAGCAGAAAGGGACAGTGAGCCAGTCAGATGCCAGAACAAATGAGACTTGCCCAAACGAGAAACCCCATCCATGAGCCTACATCAGGCTACAGCCTGGTC
The DNA here is from genome assembly GCF_000151885.1 of Dipodomys ordii. NCBI lineage: Eukaryota > Metazoa > Chordata > Mammalia > Rodentia > Heteromyidae > Dipodomys > Dipodomys ordii. The sequence goes on along the minus strand of NW_012267359.1, from coordinate 348,801 downwards.
TCCTCTTCACTCTTCTACAGAGAAGTCTGTATTCTCCTCCTTCTTCTTGCCAGGGAAGCAAATGGACAAGACCTTGTAGGCATCAAGTAGCCCTCCTAGCCAGAAGTCCTGTTGGGGGAGTTGTACTCACCCACCAGTAGCTCAAGGGCCTTTCTCAGTTTCCCTGGTACCTGACTTCCACTTTCAAATAAACTTTTCCTCTGCTCCCCTTCTTCTCACCTCACAATTCTTTATTTGGTGAAGAAAAGAAAGGACTCCATTCCCCTAGATGGGATCACATGTCCTCCTATCTCCCAGGTGCTATAGATCTGGGAAGGCTGGGTTATTGATTTTCACCAGTGACTGTGATGATTCATCTCCAGTCCAAGACATTAAGAACAGATGTGAGATCTCCATTCACTTAGCACTCTCCACCCTCACCTGCACAGATGGTATGCACTTAGAAGTGAAGTGCAAAATGGAAGCAGCCTGGGTCCCAGAGTCACTCTCTCAGAAAAATTTCACACAGGAGAGGCTGCCTTTCATTATGTGAAGTCACTGGGATTTGGGAGATTATTGCTGCTGCTGCAGCAAGCCTTTATTACCCATTGACCTACAAAATGCACTCCTGCCTCCACTCCCAACTTTTACCTAACTACCATTTATTTCCTCCTCAAATGTTTGTGTAAATGCTTCTCCCACACTCCTTCTCACCCTCAACAGATCCTAATTATTCATTTGAAAGTTCCTGGTCCTCTATGGACTGTCAACTCTGAAAGGGCAAAGGGCAAAGTGACCTTAGTTTCAGCCATGTCTTGAAGACCAACCTGATATGTGACATAGATCAGATGTTTAGCCAGCATTTGAGACTGAATAAACAATCAGGGACTTTCTTTTCCAGCTTTTGTAAATAACAGTACAATTTTACTTCTTGAGGCAAAAAAAAAAACAATGTTTATTGGACAAACGAAGAGACTGAATGTGCAAATGAATACTGGCCAAACCATATGTAAAAATAGACCTCTGATTAAGAACTGTAGTAACTAATCCAGGATATCAACCTGTTTTCCATAGAAAGCAGCCATTTAAAAATCTGCCAGGTGGCTCATACCTATAGTCCTAGCTACTCAGGAGGCTGAGATCTGAGGATCACAGTTCAAAACCAGCCTGGGCAGGAAAGTCCATGAGACTCTTATCTCCAATTAACCACCAGAAATCTAGAAGTACACTGTGGCTCATGTGGTAAAACACTTTCCTTGAGCTGAAGAGCTCAAGGAGAGCACCCAAGTCCAGAGTCCAAGCCCCATGACCAACCCTCCCCCACCTTCCAAAAAAAATCTGCCAGTCAAATTTATAGGAAGTCTGTAGCAACCAGCCTAGGAAGCCAAACAACAACCCTTACAACAACTGGCTGCAAATGACCAGGAGTTGGTGAGTAGCTGGCAGTTTCTCTAATTTGTGTCCCTACTTCCAACTTAAGACCAGACAGGGAAAGTCATATGTGTGGATCAAGTCAGTTACCCAGCTGCCAGCCAGCCCATCTCCAGCTTCCCCATAGCACCATGAAACCTGCCTTTCCATCCCACCCCCACCCCACTCCATTGCTTTCCTATTTCTCTGCCTGCCTTTGAGTCTCTGCCAAAATTGCAAGAGATAGTTATTGATTCGCTTTCTGTAGGAAGAGCTAAACCACAAAGCGCAGATGCAAATCACTCAGCCTCTGAAGATTAGGTACAATTTGGATCAACATCACCTAGTCACCAATGGAAGATGCCAATTAGGCCCTACCCCAAATCTACAGAGTCAAAAACCTTGGGGTTGTTGAAACAAGCCCTCCACATGATGGCCCGTTTGAGAACCACGAATTTCTTGGTGTCCCTGAATGCATTTGTTTTTTGGGAGCTACTCATGCGTGGCACCAGAAGATTCCTTCCCCTAAGAAAGTTCTATCAGTCTGTTATTCCCCCAATTACTGCTACCATGTGCCAGACAAGCCCCAGCTGAACAGTAGGGAAGGCACATGCCTTCCTCTGGGATTCATGCCTTTTGCATAACACAGCAACCCCCTTTACAGCATGTTGTATGCATTTCCTTTCCTTTCCCTCTTTCTGTACCACCTGCTATTATGATCTGTTAGAAGACAAACACCAATTTTGGCTGTTCCTAGTTACTAACTGTTCCTAAGATCCAGCCAAATTTTTCTTATGGCATGGCTTCCTTCTTACTGGATGTTATTTTATATTTTTAGCCATAGCTGAGTGCTGGTCTCACAAGTGGGGATAGATATTCTCTAAGATGAAATCTTATTTTATAGAAGCCAGAAAAATCTGAATGCAGACTCATAATAGCAGTTTCCCATACCTAAGATTTCTCCCAAGGTGTTACCAGTTCTTGAGTTGAGATTTATCATGGAAAATCTTAAGTCAGTGTCTTATACCACAGTAAGCTAAAAAAAACTACAAAGGGTTTTTGTTTTGTTTCTTTTTGGGGGTGGTGGTGGTTTTGTTTTGGTCCTAGAGCTTGAACTCAGGGCCTGGGTGTAGTCCCTGAGCTGCTTTTGCTCAAGGCTTGAGCCATAGTGCCACTTCTGGCTTTTTTCTGGTTAATTGGAGAAGAATCTCATGAACTTTTCTGCCCCCACTGGCTTTGAATTGCAACCCTCAGATTTCAGCCTCTTGAGTAGCTAGGATTACAGGCACGAGCCACTAGTACCTGGTGAAACTTTTTGTTTTAAGCTTTTAACTTCTGAGTTAAAACTTCTTGATCTTAGAACATTTACTAAACATTTTTTTTCCCAGAAGCATCATAATGATTTAAAGCACTTGGGACCAGAATCAGATCTAGAGATTGAACAATTTAATACAGTCTCAGGATTCCATTTTCTAAAAAGACACAAAAATCAGGTACATATATGAGGACATTTTTTTAATCACTAAAACCTAGTGCTGATGGCCTATGCCTATATATAATTCTACCTATTCAGGAGATCAAAACTGAGAATCATGGTTCAAAGGCAGCCCAGGCAGGAAAGTCCTTGAGACTCTTATCTCTAATTAATCACCAGAAAACTGGAAATGGAGCTGTAGCTAAAAGTAGTAGAGCATTAGCCTTCAACAAAAGAGTTTGGGGATAAAACCCAGGCTGAGTTCAAGTCCCACAACCTAAACACACACACACACACACACACACACACACACACACACAGCACAGCACAGCACAGCACAGCACAGCACAGGAGATGGAACCCATGGCCTGTGCATACTAGGCAAGACCTCTACTACTAAGCTATATCCCAACTCCAAAATCATTTTTTTCTTTTCTTTCTTTCTTTCTTTCTTTCTTTCTTTCTTTCTTTCTTTCTTTCTTTCTTTCTTTCTTTTCTTTCTTTCTTTCTTTCTTTCTCTTTTTCTTTCTTTCTTTCTTTCTCTCTCTCTCTCATTCTTTCTTCTTTCTCTCTTTCTTTTCTTTTTCCACCAGTCCTGGGGCTTGCCTAAAGGCTAGATCTCTACCACTAGAGCCATAGCAGGCTTCTGGCTTTTTCTGAGTAGTTTACTGAGTAGTTTACTAGAATCTCAAGAACTTTCCTGTCTGGGCTGGCTTTGTTTTGTGTTGTTGGAGGGGGAGGGGGGGTTTGGTCAAGGGGCTTGAGCTCAGGGCCTAGGCACTGTCCTTGAGCTCCTTTGCTCAAGGCTGGCGCTCTACCACTTTGTGCCACAGCGCCACTTCCAGTTTTCTAGTGTTTAATTGGAAATAAGAGTCTCACAGACTTTCCTGCTCTGGATGGCTTTTAACTGCAATCCTCAGATCTCAGCTTGCTGAGTAGCTAGTATAACAGGTGTGAGACACCATTTTAAACACTGACAATATCATGAACATCATAAGATCCAAAGGAAAATAATACAGAACTAATACTATACAAAATAAAATACAATGCAAAACATAATACCAAAAAATGAATTACGGCCTTAACATGCTCAATGAAACGTCCCTTAACTTTTTCTTTTTTGCATAACCTTTTATGTGACAAAGATCTTGTCACATAAAAGATCTTGTCACCAAATCCAAGATCAAAAGTTTCTTCTTTAACCTGATTGATCTTTTTTTTTTTTAATCTTCTACCTGGCAATGTAGAAGGTTTATTCAACAACCCCATTGTTGGGGGATGTTGCTATGTAAGTGTTTTGAGAAAGTGTCAACTTTGGGAAATCCCTGTCAAGTTTCCTTCACATATGTGTTTTACAATTTGGAAGAGTTTTTCATGGATTTACTTTAGGCTGCTTAGCTTTTAGCCCATGCATCTCCCCCACCCAACATAACTAATATACTAGCTCTTCTAACACAATGAGAGGCCTGGGTTTCCTTTTCATGTCTGTGTGGAGAGAGAAGGGAGAAGGTCCTAAGAGACATTTCTCCATGAGAACATTACCAACAGATCCCAAGAGGAGAAGAATGGGAGGATGCAGTCAAGAATCCAATGTATATCCTACAACATTAAGACATTAAGAGTAAGAAAAGGGGTAGGCAGGGGAGACATTGATCAAGATGAATTGTATTCATAAACTGCTTTGTTAAATGGCAACTCTCTTATACAACTATGTGAAGATAATAAGAATGAATCCCAATTAGATAAATGTCTGGACTTCAAGTAGCTATTAAGGTTTTGGGGGAAAATATCTTATGGGAAAATCGAATCAGGGACATAAGATGTCCCAGAGGAGAAATTGGAGTAAAAAGCAAAGGGCCTGACATTTCCAAATTCTACAGTATGTGACCATGTTTACACACATCTAGGACTCACACCTGCCACTTGCTCAGAAGACAGAGCTCTAGTCAATCATGAGAACCATCTTGGAGTCCCATGCACTCCAGCAGGTAAATGTTGGTTCTGTGCCTTTAAATGACCAGGGAGGAGAGGGAGAAAGGGGAGGGTGAACCAAGAAGCTAGTATAGGTAGAGAAAGTGAAGAGAAAACACTAGTGGCCTGAGGCTAGTGGAGCAAATGGGATAGAAAGCAAAGTCACTTCCTTGTATTCCTTTAGCTAGTCTTCAACCAGCTCATAAACATCAACCAAGCAAATTTGTCATAAATGATTAACTCCTGGAAGAACAAGTTGTTTGACCTCTGCAGCTAAATAAACACTGTGCCTCTGACTCAAAAAGCCTAAGGCAATGCTTCAGCAATGCTGCTGTTCTCTTGAACTCCTGAACTTGCTGTGAGGCTGCTGGAGCCCCAGTGAAGCCTACTTACTACCATCCCTACCTCAAGGAGAATTGCCCAGGCCTGGTTTGTGGCTGCAGTTAATAGATGTACAAAGAGGACCTTCAGATCTCAAATAGTGATGTTGCTGCCGTTTTGAAAAAGGCCTAGGGATTTGGAAAAGGAGTCTGGATTTATGGAAAAAATTCCAATTTAAATGTCTAAGACGTCAACACGGAAACTGAAAGTAGCAAAATGTCATTAGGAGCAATCAGGAGACACCACAGACAAGATTCAAGTGGTTCTCTATGCTTCTCTCCTAAATATATTAAAAAAATTACTTAAAGTTGGGGCTGGGAAGGTGGCTCAGTGGTAGAGTGCTTGCCTTGCATCCATGAGGCCCTGGGTTCGATTCCTCAGCACCACATAAGCAAAAAGAAAAAAACCGGAAGTGGCGCTGTGGCTCAAGTGGTAGAGCGCTAGCCTTG
>NW_012267359.1:334458-341062 GCF_000151885.1 Dipodomys ordii | reverse complement strand
ATATACTAGTTATTGCAAATAAGGGAAACCATGGGACCTATGTTTCTTTGGGCCTGGCTTACTTCACTTAATATAATTTTTTCCAAGTCTTTCTGAAAATTTCCTAACAAATGGAGAAAAGATTTTTTTTTTAATGCTAGTACTTGGGCTTGAATTCAGAGCCTAGGAGGTCTCCCATAGCTTTTCTGCTCAAGTATGGCACTCTACTATTTGAGCCACACCTCCGCTTGTGGCTTTTTGGTGGTTAATTGGAGATAAAAGTTTGTTGGGTTTGTCTGCAAGGGCTAGCTTTGAATTTGATCATCAAATCTCAGTCTCCTGAGTACCAAGGATTACAAGCATGAGCCATCATTGCCTGGTTAGTTGAATAGATTTTGACACAGTGATATCAAGACTAAAACAAGAATTCTCCTCCCACCCCGCCTTCCCTCTGCCATCAATATTTGACCACTTATATTCCATCCCACTGGACAATTGTGTATGTTCTCTCTTTTAATAAGTTTTTTTTGAAAGAGTACTGCTGGAGCCAGTGGCTCATACCTGTAACCCTAACTACTCAAGAAGCTGAAATTTGAGAATTACAGTTTGAAATAAGGCTGGGTAGGAAAGTCCATAAGACTAATATCTCCAACTAACTACCCTTCCCTCATCCCCTAAAAAAGTCTGGACTATTAGAAATGACAAAATAATGGCATTTGCAGGGAAATGGATGGAGCTAGAAGGAATCATGTTGAGCGAAGTAAGCCAAGAACGAAGAGACAAATGTACATGGTCTCCCTGATAAGTGGATGCTAAATCCAAAATGTTAGGTGATATGACAAAACTAACAGGACTTAAGAAACAAAGAACTCCCACTCATCTGGTTGAACCACTACTAAATATCCCCATGCTGCTGATCACATATATGGTAATAACATGTGAGCACCGTTATGTATTACAGACTGTGATAGACAATTTGCTCCAGGAAAGTTAGAATGAACCTGTGACTTTAAATGAGCATCATTATTCCACAATACTGTGAATTTCTGGAAATTATGTAATCACTTAATCACAATCAAAAAAAAAAAAGAACCTCGGGGAAGGGAGGGAGGGAGGGGATGGTAAGGGGAAAACAATGGAGGGGGTAACAATGTTCAAGAGGAAGTGTACTCATTACCTCACTCATGTAACTGTAACCCTCTGTATAGTATCTTTACAATAAAAAGAAAAAAAAAAGTCTGGACTGGAGCTCTGGCTCAAGAAGTAGAGTGCAAGCCTTGAGCAAAAGAAGCTCAGGGTCAGGGCCCAGGCCCTGAGCTCAAGCCCCAGGACCAGTACACACACACACACACACACACACACACACACACACACACACATACACACACGCACACGTGCACACGTGCATGCACATAGTATACTGCAGTAAATACCTTTGTACATAATTACATGTATGTGAACTAATATTTTTTTCTTTTTTTGAGATGTTTCAGATGGAATATAGGGTCTTGTTCATATCAGACAAATACTCTATACAGAGCTTCATCAGTTTTACATGCAAATACTTCTTAGACCAACTCTTAGAATGACAGCTCCTCCATCAAAAAAATTTAATTGTGGTAATTTTCCCTTCAAAAAACTTGCAACCTAATTTGAACAATATTTTCTTTTCTACATCCTTGCCCACAAATTGCAAACTATAGCTGTAATTTGTACGCCCCAAATATTAGCAAAGTGAAGAATCTTTTCACTAACTTAGCAGCTGCTGTCCAAATGTACTTTGGAACTACCACCATGTGGTAGTTCTAACTATCTAGAATTCTCAGATATGACTTTCTGATGATCAAAGTGCCATAGGGTCTTCTGATTAATTGTTTCCTTAGATACCAACTGATGGACTTTTCTGACTTTCACATAGAAACTTTACAGACGGTTCAGTCCCGTTTTATCGTTTTGTTTGTTTGTTTGTTTTGCTTTGCTTTTATCTCAGTACTGGGGCTTGGACTCAGGACTTTCCCTTAGCTTTTTTGCTCACAACTAGTGCTCTACCACTACTTTTAGCTTTTTGGTAGTTAATTGGAGATAAGAATCTCATGCCTGCCAGTGTTGCCTTCAAACTTCCATTCTCAAATCTCAGCCTGCTGAGTAGCTAGGATTACCAGCTCCCTTCTCGCTCCATATTTCTTGATATTTGAAGGATGTTCAGATAACCAGTGACTTTTACACATGGTTTCAAGTGACCAAAGTTATTATCTCTCAGTTCTCCCTTAGATATCTAGATATAGGGGCTGAATCATTATTTGTAATGACTTTATAAGTCACGGGGCACATTTCTGTTTCTAGTGCCTAGTGCCTTTTCATTCCATTTTATCTAATATGTTGTATTTCTCTTTGGGACCACAAGGAATGGTTGTAGGACATCTCAAACTGTGGCAACCAGAAAAATGGCCCAAAACTAACTAACTTGGAAATCTGTTCTTCATTGTCCATAGGTTCAAGCTGGGTTCAAAGAGGTTAAGAAACATGCTCAAAGTCCCACAACTAACCTACTTGTTGTTATGCAGTTAGTTATACAAAGTCAATCAATTTTATAAAGTTTTATCCTTTGTTTCATTTTGTTTTGTGCTGGTACTGGGGCTTAAAATCAGGGCCTGGAGTGTGTGTGTGTGGGGGGGGATGGGAAGGGATGGGAAGGGGAAACAAAGGAGGAGGCAACAATGCTTGATAAGAAATGTACTCATTATCTCACCCATATAATTGTAACCCCTCTCTATGGTATTTTCACAATTAAAAAATTTTTTTAAAAAATCAGAGCCTTGCACTCTCACAAGCTTTTTCTCTCAAGGCTACTGCTCTGCCCACTTGAAACCACACCTCCACTTCTGGCTGTTTTCTGATTGATTGGCATAAGAATCTCTTGGATTTGTTTGCTTGAACTGGCTTTGAACCAGGATCCTCAGATCTCAGCCTCCTGAGTAGCTGGGATTGCGGGAGAGAGCCACTAGTGCCTGACCAAAAAAAAAGTATGTCTTGATGTATTTTTCTACTTCGTCCCTTCTTTGTACTTCAAACCATTTTTTACATGAAATCCAGTATATTATCCTCTGATTTCATCCACTTTAGTTTTTTCCTCATACTTTCCCTGTACCAATATAACTATCTTATTATCAAAGAAAAATACTCTGACCTTTGCTTATCTTTCCTTTCAATGTCTCTTCATTTCTTGATGGGGAATGTGCCATATTTTTAACATGGTCCATAAAGTCTTTGAAAACAAGCCAGCTCATCTATCTGTGTGGACATTCTTCATCCTGGCCACCAATGAACCTAGAATCTAACCCCAGCTTTGTACTGCTATTTCCTTAGCATTCCATCCTCTCTTGTGTCTTGGTGCATTTACTTAGATCATTACTTCAAATTGCAGTGTCTTTTCCTACTCCCAGAGGTAGATGGTATCTTTCTTCCAAGGTGTTCACTAACTACCACCATTCTCCAACTGCAAGGGAAAAGAATTCTTTTAACTGGAGCACACACATCTCTATCACAACTTTCACACACATATCTTCTACAGGAGTGGTGTGTGTTTGTGTGTGTATGTGTGTGTGCGTGTGTCCCTTACTAGATTTTGCTGTTATGGCCAGGTGTTATTACAGCACACAAAGTCCAGTACAAGGGGGTGCTAAACATATTATTCAGTGTCTAAATTAGTAAAAGTACAAATAAAGAGGTCTTAGATCTCATAATGAGGCTCTTTTGCTACATCACACACACACACACACACACACACACACACACACACACACAGACTATCCTAAAAACTAGTGTATAAGCAATTCTACGCACTCCATAATTTGTCCCTAAACTCCACTCATCAGCAAACAATTACTCCAGTAGAGCAAATGCCAATAAATAGCATACAAATGCTAATTAATTAAAACTCTGAAGCTGCAACAGTAAAATAACTCTATATGGGGTCCTAAAAATCGAAATTTGGAGCTGGGAACCAGTGGCTCACACCTGTAATCCTAGCTACTCAGGAGGCTAAGATCTGAAGATTGTGGTTCAAAGCCAACTTGGGCAGGAAAGTCTCCATTAAACTACTCAGAAAAAAACCTGGAAGTGGCATTGTGGCCCAAGTGGTAGAGTGCTAGCCTTGAACACTAAGAGGCTCAGGGACAGAGCCCAGGCCCTGAGTTCTCCCAACCACTTACCCCCCCCCAAAAAAAAAGAAATTGGAATTTGGGAAACAGGGGTTCAGGTAGCCCTGGGTAAGAATTCCAAGAAAGATAGAAGTGGGAGGCTATATGAACTTCAGAATGTTGAGGAGGAACAGAGGTAACAAGACTGATAAAGAAGTATAAACAGAAGGGAAATGTTCTTTTTTTTTTTTTTTTTGTCGGTTGTGGGGCTTGAACTCTGGGCCTGGGCGCTGTCCCTCAGCTCTTCAGCTCAAGGCGAGCGCTCTACCACTTGACCTACAGCGCCACTTCCAAGGGGAATGTTCTTAAAACATATTCAGTCTGCCTCCAGTAACTCACTCCTATAATCCTAATTACTCAGGAAGCTAAGATCTGTAAATAGTAGATCAAAGTCACCTACAGAAGGAAAATTTGTTTTTGAGAGCTGATTGTTAAACTCAGTAGTGTTAAGCCCTTAGAGCCTACAAGATGTATGTCTCTTAGAGCACCAGACTAGCAAGCTCAAGGATTTGAGCTCAACTCCAGTGCTGCCAAAACAAAATATAAATAAATAAAATCTTGAATCTGAAACTTTGGCAAAGTAGCAGGATGCAAAATTAACCCTCAAAAATCAATGGCATTTCTGTATGCCAATAAGGAGAAGAGCACAGGTGACATCAGGAAAGCAATCCTTTTGTAATAGCCCCACAAAAAATAAAATACTGAGGAATTAACTAAAGACGAGAAGGACCTCTATGATGAAAACTTTAAAAACACGACAAAGGAAATCAAAGCAGAACTAAGGAAGTGGAGGGCTGGGAAGGTGGCTCAGTGGTAAGAGTGCTTGCCTTGCATGCATGAGGCCCTGGGTTCAATTTCTCAGCACCACTTAAGTAGAAAAAGCTGGAAGTGGCGCTGTGGCTCAAGTGGTAGAGCGCTAGCCTTGAGCTGACGAGCTGAGGGACAGTGCCCAGGCCCAGAGTCCAAGCCCCACAACCAACAACAAGAACAAAAAAAGAAGTGGAAAAAACTCCCATGATCCTGGATTAGGAGGATAAACACCATGAAAAAGGCAATACTGCCAAAGGCTATCTACAAATTCAATGTGATATCTATCAATATCCCAATCTCATTCTTCAAGGAAATAGAAGAAGCAATCCAAAAATTCATATGGAACAATAGAAAACTGCAAATAGTAAAAACAATCCTTAGCAGAAAGAACATCAGTATCGAACTTCCAACTCTACTACAAAGCCATAGTAATCAAAACAGTTTGTACCGGCACAAGAACAGACCTGAAGATCAATGAAATAGAACGAAGACCCAGAAATGAACCCTCAATCTATTACCACCTAATCTTTATAAGGAAGCTAAAAAAATAGAATGGAAGAAAGACAGCCTCTTCAATAAATGGTGCTGGCAAAATTGGTTATTCACCTGTAGAAAACTAAAGCTAGATCCTTATAGATCACCTTGTACCAGAATCAAATCCAAATGGATCAAAGACCTCGAAGTCAAAGCAGACAGCCTGAAATAGGAGAAACTCTTAAGTCTCCTTAACACAGGCCGAAATTTTCTTAATAAAGACACAGAAACACAACAAATCAAAGAAAGGTTGGAAAAATGGGATTGCATGAAGCTGCAGAATTTCAGATGGCAAAGGACATAGCTAGCAAGATCAATAGAAAGCCCACGGATTGGGAGAAGATCTTCACTAGCCATACAATGAATAAGGGTCTCATATCTAAAATATACTTGGAACTCAAAAAATTAAATCTCCCAACAACTTATCCTCAAAAAACAACTGCCTGATAAATAAGTGGGCTAAAGACTTAAAGAGAAACTTCTCTGAAGAGGAAATAAGAATGGCCAATAGACACATGAAGAAATGCTCAACATCTCTAGCCATAGAAGAAATGCAAATAAAAACAACAATGAGATACCACCTCACCCCAGTTAGAATGGCTATAATCAAGAAATCTAATAACAACAGATGCTGGAGGAGATGTGGACAGAAGGGTACCTTACTGCATTGTTGGTGGGAGTGTAAACTTGTTCAACCACTTTGGAAAGCAGTATGGAGGTTCCTCAAAAGATTCCACATAGAGCTCCCCTATGACCCAGCAATCCCACTTTTAGGCATTTATCCAAATGATCACAAACAAGGCCATACTAAAGCTACCAGCATGACTATGTTTATCTCAGCATTATTCACCATAGCTATGCTCTGGAAGCAACCAGATGTCCCTCAGTAGATGAATGGATCAAGAAAATGTGATATATATATATATATATATATATCACATTTCATATATAGATATATGTATATATATATATATGGAATTCTATGCCTCCATCAGAAAGAATGACACTGCTCTATTTGTTAGGAAATGGAAAGACTTGGAAAAAATTATATTAAGTGAAGTAAGCCAGGCCCAAAGAAACAT
>NW_012267359.1:308974-334408 GCF_000151885.1 Dipodomys ordii | reverse complement strand
TGCTCTATTTGTTAGGAAATGGAAAGACTTGGAAAAAATTATATTAAGTGAAGTAAGCCAGGCCCAAAGAAACATAGGTCCCATGGTTTCCCTTATCTGCAATAACTAGTATATGTCTAGGACAAGCAGAAGAGGTCAAAAACTATGTACATATGACCATATAACCTGATGCTAATTAAAATGAATCCCAAGGTAGGGATGCAAGAGATTTTATCTTTCTTGTTGTTTTTTAATGTACTTATAATGTATATTTTTGTTTTCTTTGTATATTCTTTTAGTATATTTTTGTTTCTTTATATGTTCTTCCCCCATAGTACAACACCTGATGTCACTGTATTTGATTCCAGTGCCCTGCATCTTGTATATACATCTTTCTAATTTGAGGATGGGAAGGAAAATAACAAAATGCTGAAATAAGGATACAGGATGACCCATAGTAACAATAAAATGTACAAGACACTATGTTGAAAATGAACTTTACAACTTTGGGGAGGAGGGAGAGGGAGAAGTTGGGGAGGTGGGGAAGAAATGGATGGTAGGGGAAAAACAAAGGAGGGGATAACAATACTCTATAGGAAATGGACTCATTACCTTGCTCATGTAACTGTAATCCCTCTGTACAGTATCTTTACAATAGAAATATATATATATATTTCAAATAAATAAATAAATAAAATCCTGAATTGGCTAAATTCTTAGAACATACCACTCCTGGCAAAGCATCTATTTCTATGGTAACAGCCACTTTTCAGCACTACATGTTTTATTTGTCAAGGACCTGGAGGTCTCTTCAAACCCAAGAGTTTATATCACAAAGACTTATATAACTTTGAAAGAAGTTATCTCAGCTCTTGCTTAATATATCCATTATAAGAGGAGATGAAATATTCCCTGCATAGAAAAGAGGATCAGAAACTTATAAATCTTTCAAAAGGCCATATCACTTTCTGCTGGACTAGTATATGGGATTTACTTTTGCATGAGACAATAGGCTCTTGTCTATTTTTAGATTAGATAATGCATTTCCTAGAACCCACAGGAGACTCTAGCGTCTCTTATTACTGAGCATCCATGCAGAGACCAGATGATTTGTGAAAAGGCAAAGAAAAAAAAAGACCAGAGATAAGATTGATGGTTTGTTCTTTTGATCATTGAGTCAACTCCATCAGGAAAGATGAAATATAATGCCCAAGAATTTCCTGAAAGAAGTTCACCAGATTTGCACTAAAATACATGCCTTTATTCATGAGAATGCACTTGAACTATGAGATCATTTGTTAATCTCCTAATGACCCTTAGCCTCAGAAGATTCCCCTAGATATGGGCTCCCATAAACTACATGCCATTATTCATCTAGCTAAAGCTTGCTGATTGAACTGTTAATCTTTTACATTTGCAAGGAAGGGATGTCAGGCTGTTGCCTAAGGTAAGGACTCTCCATCTTGTCACTCAAAGCATGCTCCATGGGCCAACAGCATCAGCATTCCTGGAAGCTTGTCCAAACTGCAGAGCCCATACCCCAGTTAGACCTAAAGAATTCCATCTAAATTTAGGTCTACTTGACTTGTGTGTACATTAATGTGTGACAAGCACTGAACTAAATCCAGTAGAGAATCCTCTTAGGTTAGCATCTATCTTCACCTCATTTTTGTTGCTGCTGCTGCTTTCTATGGACATAAAATTCACTGAGACATGTGGAATTCATCCTAATGATCTAAACTTACAATTTAGATACTTTGGGAATCCCCAGTCTAGTTTTTAGCAATTTTGCCAATAAGAGAATAATCTTCTACTTGGGTTGGAACTCTACCTACAAATCAGCAAATGGCTTGTCTGCAGAGAGAATGAAAACTTTTCCTTAAAATAATGAATATATATATATATATATATATATATGTAAAAAATCTGTAAAGATACTGTACAGAGGGGTTACAGTTACGTGAGTAAGATAATGAGTACATTTCCTATTGAGCATTGTTACCACCTCCTTTGTTTTTTCCCTACCATCCCTTCCCTCCCCCCCTCCCCAACTCCCCCCCCCCCACCTACACTCCCCCACCACCACCTGCACCACTGCCCAGGTTGTAAAGTTTGTTTTCAACATAGAGTCTTGTAAATCTCATTGTTACAATGGATCAACCTGTATCCTTGTTTCAGCATTTTGTTATTTCCCTTCCCCTCCCCAGATTGTAGAACAATGTATATACAAGTTGCAGGGCACCAAATCAAATACAGTGACATCAGATGTTGTACTATGGGGGAAGAGCATACAAAAGAAAAAAATCACATATGACATTAAAAACAACAGCAACAAAGATAAAACCTCTTGGTTCCCTATCTTTGGGTTCATTTAACTTGCATTGTCTTATATGGTCAAAAATACATAGCTTTTGACCTTTTCTGCTTGTCTGGTAAGATTATCCTAGACATATACTAGTTATTGCAAATAAAAGAAACCATGGGACCTATGTTTCTTTGGGTCTGGCTTACTTCACTTAATATTTTTTCCAAGGGGCTGGAAGGTGGCTCAGTGGTAGAGTGCTTGCCTTGCATTCATGAGGCCCTGGGTTTGATTCCTCAGCACCAGATAAGCAAAAGAAAAAAGTCAGAAGTGGTGCTGTGGCTCAAGTGGTAGAGCGCTAGCCTTGAGCTGAAGAGCTGAGGGACAGCGCCCAGGCCCAGAGTTCAGGCCCTACAACTGGACCTCCCCCCACCCAAAAAAAAAAAAAGAAAAAATTTTTTTTCCAAGTCTTTCCATTAAAATAATGACTTTTTAACATATATAAAATTAGTTATAGCTGGGCAGTTGTGGCTCATGCCTGTAATCTACTCAGAAGGTTGAGATCTGAGGATTACAGTTCAAAATCATTCTGGCAGGAAAGTCCATGAGATTCCAATAAACTACTCGAAAAAAAAAAGCCAGAAGCATCACTGTGCTCAAGGATAGTGCTTTACCACTTGAGCACAAAGAGGCTCAGGGACAGTGCCCAGGCCCAGAGTTCAAGCCCCAGGACTGGCACACAAAAAAATTATTACAGGAAGTCTGGAGAAGAAAATCAAAACACCGAATTCCAACACTGTGTATTGAATACTTAATATTGTTTTATATATACACACATATATATGTTATATAAATTTACAGATGCATTTTATGCTGTTTCTAGTGATAGTCTTAACTAGGAACATAAAGTGAATGCCATTTACATCCTCTTTTATTTTTTTCACAGGTGATTATTTTCATGCCCCTTAACTTTTTCAGTAATATGATTCTGATGGCCATCTGTTCTTTATGACTTATCTATTTTATTTAGATTTTTCTCATATTTGCTTTTTGTTTTGTTTTGGCTTTTTTTTAAGGCAATAATTGCAGCCAGGCACTGGTGGCTCACACCTGTAATCTTAGCTACTCAGGAGGTTGAGATCTGAGGATCACGGTTCAAAGACAGCCCAGGCAGGAAAGTCCATGAGACTTCAATAAACTACTCAAAAAAAAAAAGTCATCAGTGGCACTGTGGCTCACGTGGTAGAATGCTAGCATGGAGCACAAAATGTCTCAGAGACACCACAGTTCAAGCCATAGAACTGTTTTGTTTTGTTTAAAGAAGAAAAAAAAGGATTTGCTGTGTGGCCCAGCTGGCCTCCACTTGAGATCCTTTGGACTCAGCCTTCTTAGTGCTGAGATTTTAACTCTTACAAAAACATTGGGATTAGCAGTATGCTGGTGGCTCATGCTTGTAATTTTAGCTACTCAGGAGGCTCAGATCTGAGGATCTCAGTTCAAAGCCAGCTCAGGTATGAAGGGCATAAAAGCCCATGAGACTCTTCAACTAACCAGTAAAAAGTCAGAAGTGGAAAATTCAAAAGCCAATAACAATCCAGGGAAGGACCCCAATGAGAATGAAGGAAAACAGATGGAGGGCAAAAGAACCATAAAAGAAATGACAGAATTGACCAATGAAATGAAAAAGGATATTCAAAAACAATTTCAAGAGTACAAAGAAAAAATGACAATGAAGATCCAGATGCCCAAATAAGATATGGAGACAAAAGTATAAACTCTATACACTTCATTAAACGATGAAATTAACACTATGAGAGCTGATCTCAACAAAGAACTCAGAAGCATAAAAAGTTCAATTTCTACATTGTAAATTACAGTAGAAACCTAGGTAAAAGCATAAGTGAAATGGGAAATAGAACATCAGGAGTTGAGGATAAAACACAGGAGCTAGAGCAAAAAGTCAAAAGTATGGAAAAAAACATTCAGAACCTATAAGGGGAAATCCAAGACTTGGCAGACACGACCAAGAGATCAAATTTACACATACTGGGGATCAATGAAGGGGAAGAATTCAATACTAAAGGCATTAAAAAACCTATTCAGGAAAATAATAACAGAGAACTTTCCCAATCTTAAGAGAGAAAATCTCACCCACCTGATAGAGGTATACAGAACCCCCAGTAGCCAGGATCCAAGAAGAAACACTTCTAGACACATCATAGTAAAAACATTAGACCTGAAAAGCAAGGACTTGATTTTAAATGCTTCAAAAATCAAAGAAGGAGCTATATTACAATGGAAAGAAGATAAGAATCACCGCAGCGCTCTCTACACAACCCTCAATGCAAGGAGAGACTGGAATGGTATAATTCAAGCCCTGAAGATCAACAACTGTCAACCCAAACTGGTGTACCCAGAAAGTTATCATTTACAATTTGATGGTGAAACTAAAACCTTCCATGATAAAAACTAAAAGAATATATGAACACTAAACTAGCAAAACACAGAATACTAAAGAGAAGTATACGATGTGAAGAAAACAAATTCAAGGAAACACATTAGACAAAAAAATTACTAGACGACCAATTTAATAAGCACAAGAAGAGGAAAGAAGCAAAGTACAGAAAATCAAGAAAATAACAGGTAGCACAACACATCTCTCCATAATAACTCTCAACATTAATGGCCTCAATGTCCCAATCAAAAGAAAAGAGCAGCAGATTGGATCAAAAAACAAGATCCGTCCATTTGTTTCTCCAAGAGACCCATCTCACAGTCGACAACAAAAACAAACTTCAAGCAAAGAATGGAAAAAGATCTTCCATGCAAATGCACCCTGCAAGAAGGCAGGAGTAGCCATATTGCTATCTGATAAAATAGATGTTTCATTTAAACTGCTGGGCAGAAATCAACAAAATAGAAACTTAACACTATACATAAATTCAATAAAACAAAAAGGTGGGGGTTTTGTTGAAAAATTAATAAAATTGACAGACCACTAGCAAGGTTAACAAAGAAGAGATTCAAATCAATAAGATGAGAGATGCCACAGGAAACATTACAACCAACATTCAAGAAATTCAAATGATCATTTGGGTAAATGCTCAAAAGTGGGATTGCTGGGTCATAGGGGAGCTCTATGTGGAGTCTTTTGAGGAACCTCTATACTACTTTCAAAGTGGTTGAACAAGTTTACACTCCCACCAACAATGCAGTAAAGTTTCCTTCTGTCCACATCCCCTCCAGCATCTGTTGTTATTAGAGTTCTTGATTATAGCCATTCTAACTGGGGTGAGGTGGTATCTCAATGTTGTTTTGATTTGCATTTCTCAGTAGATGAATGGATCAAGAAAATGTGGTATATATACACAATGGAATTCTGTGTCTCCATCAGAAAGAATGACATTGCCCCATTTGTTAGGAAATGGAAAGACTTGGAAAAAATCATATTAAGTGAAGTAAGCCAGGCCCAAAGAAACATAGGTCCCATGGTTTCCCTTATTTGCAATAACTAGTATATGTCTGAGACAAACAGAAAAGGTCAGATAAGTTGATGTTATATAAGATGATTTCTTTGTTGCTTTGTATGTCCCTCCCCAATGGTATTAACCCCTGCTTTCACTGTATTTGATGTTGGTATAATTTGTGGAAGGGAAGGGAAAAAACAAATTGTTTAAATAAGGATACAGGTGGACCGGTTGCAACAATGAGATACACAAGTGGTTATGTTGAAAACGAACTTTACAACTTTGGAGGTGGGGGGAGGAGGGGAGGATATGAAGGGATGGGAAAAGGAAACAAAGCAGGAGGCTATAATGCTTGATAAGAAATGTGCTCATTATCTTACCCTCCTAATTGTAACCCTTCTGTACAGTATTTTCACAATAAAAATATATTTTTTAAAAAAGAAATGTACTCATTATCTTGCCCACGTAATTGTAACCACTCTGTAAGGTATTTTCACAATTAAAAAAAAAGAAATTCAAATGACTATAAATGACTACTTTCAAAACCTATACTCACAAAAGAAGGAAATCCTAGCAGAAATGGACATTTTTTTTAGAAACATACAAACTGCCTAAACTGAATCAAGAAGATATAAACCAGCTAAACAAACCAAAAACATGCAACAAGATAAAGGAAGTAATCAGAAGTCTTCCAACAAGGAAAAGCTCAGGCCCAGATGGATTCATTGCCAAATTATATAAAACTTTTAAAGATGAACTAATAATAATATTCCTCAAGCTTTTCCATGAAATAGAAAATGAGAAAGCAATTCTAAACTCATTCTATGAAGCCAATATCACACAAATCCCAAAACCAGGTAAGGATCCAACAACAAAAACAGAGAACTACAGATCGATCAATTTCTCTAGTGAACACAGAATCAAAGCTCTTTAATAAAACATTAGCCAACAGGGTCTAGAGACAAAAACAGTCATACATTATGACCACCTAGGCTTCATCCCACAGATGTGAGGCTGGTTTAACATATGCAAATCAATAAATGTAATCCACCAGGTTGACAGCACTAAAGACAAGAAACACATGATCATCTCAGTAGATGCAGAAAAAGCCTTCGATTAAATACAACATCCATCATGTTAAAAAGCTTTGCGGAACAATAATGGCTACATATGACAGACCCATAGTCAACCTCATACTAAACAGAAAAAACCAAAAAACTATTTCCCTTGAAATCAGGAACAAGGCCAGGATGCCTACTTTCTCCACTCTTCAATATAGTTCTGGAATTCTCAGCCAGATCAATAAGGTAAGAAAAGGACATAGAAGGAAGTCACATAGGGAGAGAAGAAATTAAACTCTCCCTATTTGCAGATTACATAATCTTCTATCTAATACATTTTTGTAAACATATTTATAAGATGATTTTTTGTTGCTCTGTATGTTCCCCCCACATATAGTATAACCCCTGTTTTCACTGTATTTGATGTTGGTATAATGTGGGGAGGGGAAGGGAAAAAACAAATTGTTTAAATAGGGAATAGGGATACAGGTGGACCCATTGCAACAATGAGATGTACAAGACGTTATGTCAAAAAATGAACTTTATAACTTTACAACTTGGATGGGGGGGGCAGTCGTGGGGGGTGTGGGAGAGATGGGAGGGCAGGGATGGTAAGGGGAAACAAAGGAGGAGGCAACAGTGCTTGATAAGACATGTATTCATTACCTTGCTCATGTAATTGTAACCCCTCTGTATGGTATTTTCACAATTAAAAATAACTTATTAATATTCAAAAATAAAAAAACAAAAATATACTGTATAGAGGGGTTATAGTTACATGAACAAAGTAATGAGTATATTTCCTATCAAGCACTGTTGCCTCCTCCTTTGTTTTTCCCCTACCATCCCTTCCCTCCCACCTCCACAACTACACTCCCCCATCCTTCCCCCCATACCCCCCTGCCTAAATTGTAAAGTTCATTTTTCAACATAGCGTCTTGTATATGTCATTGTTACCATTGGTCAACCTGTATCCTTATTTAAGCATTTTGTTTTTTCCCTTCCCCTCCCCAAATTAGAAATGTGTATATACAAGACGCAGGGCACCAACATCAAATATAGTGAAAACACGGATTATACCATAGGGGATGAACAAACAAAGAAATAAAAAATTCACATGGTACATTATAAATATGTTAGAAACAATAGCAAGAAAGAGAAAAACACTGTGTCCCTATCTTGGGGTTCATTTCACAATTGAAATGCTATATCTGTTGTTCTTCCAGTAATATTGTACTAGGGTTTATCAGTGACTCTAAGTCTAGAACGTTGGTTAATGAACTTGGATATGACAATATCTGGTGAGTTAACAAACCTCCTGATGTGGACAGAAGGGAACCCTACTGCATTGTTTGTGGGAGTGTAAACTTGTTCAACCACTTTGGAAAGCAGTATGGAGTTTCCTCAAAAGACTCCACATAGAGCTCTCCTATGACCCAGCAACCCACTTTTGGGCATTTACCCAAATGATCACAAACAAGACCATACTAAAGCTACCGGCACAACTATGTTTATCGCAGCATTATTTACCATAGCTAAGCTATGGAACCAACTCAGATGCCCCTCAGTAGATGAATGGATCAAGAAAATGTGGTATATATACACAATGGAATTCTGTGCCTCCATCAGAAAGAATGATACTGCCCCATTTGTTAGGAAATGGAAAGACTTGGAAAAAATTATATTAAGTGAAGTAAGCCAGGCCCAAAGGAACATAGGTCCCATGGTTTCCCTTATTTGTAATAACTAGTATATGTCTGAGACAAGCAGAAACAGTCGGATAAGTTAATATTAGGCGAAATGAACCCCAAGATAAGGATTCAAATGTTTGTTCTTTCTTGTGATTGTTTCTAACATATTTATAAGATGATTTCTTTGTTGCTTTGTATGTCCTTCCCTCACAGTATAACCCCTGTTTTCACTGTATTTGATGTTGGTATAATTTGTGGAGGGGAAGGGAAAAAACAAATCATTTAAATAAGGATACAGGTGGACCCATTGCAACAATGAGATGTACAAGATGTTATGTCGAAAAACGAACTTTGCAACTTTGGCAAGGGAAGGGGGGAGATGGAAGAGATGGGAAGGGGAAACAAAGGAGGAGGCAACAATGTTTGATAAGAAATGTACTCATTACTTTGCCCATGTAATTGTAACCCTTCTGTATGGTATTTTCACAATAAAAAAAATTAAACAAACAAACAAAAAGGAGCCCAGGGACAGTTCCCAGGCCGAGTTGAAGCCCAGGATGGAGGTGGGGGGCAAAGAGGGAGGGAAGAATATATTATGATTAATTATTGTTTTACCTTTTTAAATGTTATGTCCTGTTTTACCTTCATTTAAAATTAAAAGCTTGGGGAGGGGTCAAGCGGAAGGTGAGCAGATGAATAGAGAGGAAAAAGAGGGGAAAAGATCATTATATTCAATATACATATGTAAAATATGTATCAGTATGCATATGTAATAATTTGAGAGCATGGCATATGTAATAATTTGAGAACATAGGTAGGACTGGGAAAGATAGGGGAGAATGATGGAAGGGGTGACATTAATCAAGATGTATTGTACTCATAACTTGACTTGTTGAAGTGAAACTCCTTCGTACAACTCAGCCTCCAGAGTAGCTAGTATTACAGGCGTGAGCCATCACCTGGCAATTTCGTCAAACATACTAAATACACAGCTCCCTGCCTTTAGTCTTTGTTACAATATTATAAGATTTTAATCATCACATTCTTAAGCACTGGAGCAGCTCAGGGTTTTAGAAACCTTCTCTTCTATATATTACTTTGAAACTTTTGATTTTCCAAACCAAGAGCTAAGGGCTCTCTAACACATAGGGACTGCATATTTGTTACTTCATTAATATTTAATGTTCTGCCTTAAAGGTAGTATACTCAAACCAGCCACTAACTACCCATTATCTTCCTCCAAAAGAAACTAGAACATGTGTAACTTTTGAGTATAATCTCCAGTTTAATAATATTTTGTCATGCAAAACAATATCTGTTCTCCAAGAGTTTGATCTATCTGTGTACAATCAAAACGGGAAAAGTTTGTCTTTGTGACTATTTTCGTGGTTGTATTGTGAAGTTTCAGTGTCCTGTATTTCCTTGAGGAGACAATTTCCTTTTCCATTTGACCCATCTCATGTTGACTCACTTCTTAAATTTTTCAGAACAGTTGTTTTTGAGTGTACAGAGCAAAAGGCATTGAGTGAGGAGCTTGTCCTCTGGCATCTGACAGAATCAGTTCATTTCCTCAGCTTTCTAATGCTCATTAGTGTCTATTTCATCCATAAAAGGAAGAGAAGAAAGCCAGGCAGCAGTGGCTCACATCTGGAATCCTAGCTGAGATCTGAGGATCATGGTTCTGTATTCTTCTGCTCATACATGCCAGCCCTTATTCAACACAGAGGGGGATAACTGAATTGCAAGAACAGTAAAAGCAGTGGTCATGGGGGCCCTTACAGGCTAGCTATCACAATCTACTAGCACTCTCATTTCATATGACTAAAGAAAGGTTATTTACCGTGCCACTAGGTCCCATCCTTTAATGTCCCCACCAGGGCTAATAAAACTAGGTTTTACTGGGTGCCAGTGGCTCACACCTATAATCCTAGCTACTCAGGAGGCTGAGATCTGAGGATGGCGGTTCAAAGCAGCCCAGGAAGGAAAGTCCATGAGACTCTTATCTCCAATAAATCACCAGAAAACAGGAAGTGGTGCTGTGGCTCAAGTAGTAGAATGCTTGCCTTAAGCTGAAGAGCTGTGGGACAGTGCCCAGGCCCAGAGTTCAAGCCCCACAACTGACCAAAAAAAAACAACAAAACAAAACTAAGTTTTTAGACTGAGGCCCCAAAATCCAAGAGGACTAAGTCTAAGTTAGGTCAAGCCCTGCTGACCTTTATAAGCCAAATAAAGAGACATGGTAATGGAAAAGATTTGGCACATGACAGACATGGGAAGACAGAACTTCAGTATATCTTCCGTTGTCTTCATAGACATTGGCTTCAAGATAAAACAAGAGAATTGGGGCAGGGAATAAAAAAAATAGGGAACAGGAAAAAAGGTGAATCTCCTGGATTTTTGGCTATTTGCTAGAAGATATCAAGAACTTTAAGATAATAAGACATTGGGGGGGGGTTGTATGTGTGCAAATGCATATACACATGTGCTGATCTTGGGACTTGAACTCAAGAGCATGGATGCTGCTGTCTCTGATCATTTTTTGCTCAAGACTATCACTCTACCACTTGAGCTATAGCTCCACTTCAGACTTTTTGATGGTAACTATCCCATGAACTTCATTGTCTGAGCTGTCTTGGAACTGTGATCCTTAGATTTCAGCCTCCTGAGTAACTAGGATTATATTCATGAGCCACCAGTGCCCAGCAAACTTTGCTTTTTTGAGAGGTAGTGTGTCTTCCACTCAAGATTGTTTATCTTTGCATTTGGTCTTTTTGGAGCCCATGCTGATTACAAAGTTGACTACAGCAGGGACTATCTCAAATGGCACAGAACAAAGTTGGGTGTTGGGGTTTTTTAAAAGTTGCTTCTGCTACTTAGCACAAACAATGGCAGTTGTCCAAGTATTCAGAATAGGAATTTATAGAAAAGATATTGGCTGTGAGAGGTGAATAAACAGAGATGCTAATATTATTTCCAGGAACGGTGTTCAAAACCAGACCACAGAACTAGTTTGAAGAGAAAACTCGTCCCATTGCTGTGGTTAATGCCCTAATGGCCCACTAAACACCACAGACAACCACTGTCACCACAATTGTCATATCTGCCTAACAAAATTTTTGTTATTGCTGGTCACCAGGGCTTGAACTCAAGGCCTGGGTACTTTCCGTGAGCTCTTTTGCTCAAGTCTAGTACTCTACCACTTTGAGCCATAGCACCACTTCTAGTCTTCTGGTGACTAATTGTAGACTTTCCTGCCCAAGCTGGAATCAAACTGCAATCCTTAGATCTCAGCCTCCTGAGTAGTTAGGGCAAGGTGTTAGTCCTAACAACTTTTGAAAGCTTTTTTTTTTTAAGACCACAAATTTACAACCACATCCAATATACCCAAAACTTCAACTGCTCAACTTCAACTCACTCAACAAAAAACAGTACAGGATTGCATAAAGCCTCTTTCCCAAGTTGTTCATTTTTGAACAAATCGTTGACAATGATATATCGTCTGATGCGTCAGATTTGGTATCCACCAAAAAAAGAAGCTAGAAATTTCCATTTCCTGAGTTCCACTTCCATGAGGTAAGAAGCAAGAAGATGGAAAATTCTAAACATGTAAGAACTTCCAAAAGAGCATAGGACACTCACAAAGAATGACAAATTACCCACACTAAAGTTGTGTCTCAGTTAATCCCAAGAGGATAAATGGTTTTTTTCACCTGTGGTCATTCCTGCATCTACTAAGGAAATCTGCAGTCACCTTGGCCAGCATAAATCAGAAATGAACTCAGTAGGAAGATTTACTAGCAGACTCAGATTAAGAGGTGGGGAAGTAAGACAGAAAGAGATAGAAGTGGAGGGTGGAAGGGCCTAATTTCAGCCCAAATCCCCTGAAGCCAACTGAGCCTGATTCCATAGAGAACTCTGAAGGGGAAGTTGTCCTTCCCTGACACCAGCAAAGCTGTTTCCATCACCTACCTAGGAAGGGCCTGGAAGGATATAAACTGTGGAACTACTAACATCTTGACCCACAAAGTAAAGCAACAACCCAAGCAACCTGAGAAAAAGGGTCCTCTGCAAAAGAGAACCAGATCTGAACTTCTAGAGACAAAAGCACACAGATGCCTTCCAGACAAAGGTGCTCAAATGTAGCAATAGGGATCTAGAAGGTTCTGGGTCTCTGAGGACAAACAGTACCCAATAGAGCCACTGTCTCCAGATGCATCTTAAGCCTACATTTCCATAGGGTCTGCTCCAATCTAGGCTCTAGGCCTTACCCATTACACTACACTCTTGTCCTAACCAGCCACCATTATACCATGCCCTCCCCAAGTCCCCTGAATCTACCTCAGTCTAACTCCAATTTTATTGTTGGCTCACTACAAATACGTTCTTGCCTCTATAGGATCCTTTTCCTGTAGCAGGCTCTACAGTTTTATCTGCTATGAAGCTCTGTATGCTATATATCATCAGTTCTTCCCTGGTCACCCCAGTGTCCAAGGATAGTATCCTTGTGAAGTGTAACAACATTTTATTTAACCTTCTTGAAAGGTTTAACTCTTCTTGAAAGAGTTTTTGTTATTGTTGTTGTTTTGGTCACTGGTGGCTCACACTTGTAATCCTAGCTACTCAAGAGGCTGAGATCTGAAACTTGTGTTTTAAAGTCACCCAGGGTAGAATCAGTAAGTTTCTTATTTCCAATTAACCACAAAAAGCCAGAGGTGAAGGTGTGGCTCAAAGTGGCAGAGTGCTAGTTTTGAGTAAAAAAAAAAAAGAGAGAGAGAGAGAGAGAAAAGAAAAGAGAAAGAAAAAGCTCAGGGATAGTACCCAGGCCCTGAGTTCAAGCTCCAGGACCAGAAACCCCCTCATCTCCCCAAAAAAATGTTTAGTTGTTGTTGGTTGTATTATTACTATTTGTGTTTATGTCCTGTCTTTCCCCAGTGAATTTTCGTTCATTATGGTAAAGGATGTTTCTCATTATAAAATCCTATATAACTTTGTTATTTATATATTTACATGCATTTACTGAAACAGAAAAGAAAAAGTCCTGTTTTTGAGTTCATAGAACACCCAGAACATTGCAGTTTACTTTTTAAATATAGCATTCTCCAAAGCAAATAAATCTATAGATATTTAAAGTATCTACAGGAGCCTCTAATATGCCACTATTGAAAATACTGAAATAATAGAACATACATTTATGTCATTATTCCTGATCAGAAATTTAAGTGGAGAAATAGATTTGACTTTGATTTCCCAAACAAAATCTCAAATTATTATCAGTCAGGTGAGTTTATATACTTCCTCCTAAGGGAGTTGTCTGCTTTACTAGCTATCAGGGAACAAGTGCTTTCTCATGTCCTCTCCACTTAAAACAGGTCAATGGTTTCTCACAGTTCTTAGAATTCGGTGCCTTCCATAGTATGAAATGATTCTACCTCCACAACTGCATGGCACACCTTCATTGTACTCAGAGCTCCATCTGCAACCTGTCCTCAGGGGCTCTGACACCTCTCGTCCTGTTTTAGATCACTATCTTTCCCTTCTGCTTATAATTTTTCCCTTGACATAGCTAATTGACTTCTCTCTCTGTCTCTCTCTCTGTCTCTCTCTATTTTTCTTTGTCTTTCTTCCTTCCTTCCTTTTTCCTTCCTTCCTTCCTCCCTTCCTTCCTTCCTTCCTTCCTTCCTTCCTTCCTTCCTTCCTTCCTTCCTTCCTTCCTTTCGTTCCTTTTCTTTTTTATGCAAGGGAAGTGGGACCTGGGTGCTGTTCTTTACTAAGCTTTTTTGTTCAAGGCTGGTGCTCTACCACTTGAGCCACAGCTCCACTTCTAGGATTTTTGTTAATTGGAGATAAGAGACTGTCAGGTTTGTTTGCTTAGGCTGGCTTTGAACTTCAGTCCTCAGATCTTAGCCGCCTGAGTAGCTAGAATTACAGGCATGAAGCATTGGTCCCCAGCTTCAGGACTCAGTTTTCTTAGCCTCCTGTCCCATGTGATATCAGTCATAGCATTCTATTATGTCCTCTAAGGCCATTATTAAAATCTGAAATTATACTATGTGGATGTGTTCAATATGGCTGTCTTTCTTGTTCAACTAATATTGAAAATTGCCTGAGGAATGTTCTTTTATCTGTAGGCTCAGAGCCAATAGCAATTCTCAGATCATTGTAGACATTCATTATATACTGTTAAATGAATGACTGAATGAATGGAGAATTATGATTTTAAGAAGGGTGATCTTATTAAGCAAAATGACAAAACACAAAATTATAAAGAAATAGGTAAATCTAACTTTGTAAAAAGTTTTAAAGCTTCTGTAAGATAAAGTCTGAGTAAATAAAGTAAAAAGAATACTTGGGTTACTCATAACAAACCACACATTTATCCAACTTCCCATGTAGCAAAATGACTGTTCTTACATAAATAAGAGGATTTCTCTTTATAAAAAGTAAAATAGAATCTGGGATTTCAATATGAGAAAAGTGGAATTACTATTAAAACAACAAGAAAAGCAGAGGCAGAAGGACTGAAAGTTTTGAGGACCAGGCTGAGCTACAAAAATTATTCTGTCTCAAAAATAAGCAAACATAAGAACCCAAGAAAGTTAATTAACCCCAAGAAAATAACATGGTTTACAGTGCTACTGCTGAATACTGGAATTATTTCCCTGTTTCCTATTTGTTGGTTAATTGGAGGTAAAAGTTTCACAGACTTTCCTGTCCTAGCTAGCTTTGATCCATGATTCTCAGATCTCATCCTCCTAAATAACTAATATTATATATGTGAACACCAGGACCTCGTTGAAATAGTATCTTGTTAGCCTTTGTATCCCAGAGCCAGTGTGATGCATGTCACATGTAAGTCCAATGGGGAAGAAGGGGCATGAACTCAGGAAGAAAGCCTTAGAGCAGGTAAGAGAAGTTAAAGCTCAAGAACACTGTTGAATTACTAATGAAATGATGGAAGCACAGGCTGATGAAGAACCATATATGTGCTTGTGGGTTTCTGTTGGATATAAAACAGACGGAGAAGAATATAAATGATTTGAGGAAAGTGAAGATGGTGGTCATATAAGATAATGGGAGAACCAACTAACTAAGGAAGCTTAATGAGGCTACTGGGTACCGTTGAATGTACAACTGAGATGTATGATCCTAAAACTAAAGCAAATACCAGTCAACACACTGTCCTGCAATAATTAGTCCCTCAAATGAGGATATTAGAGGTTTAGATTTAATCAAGGGAGTAAGCACTGGAGAGAGCCTTACCAAGTTCACAGCATGTACCAAAGGTGATTACAGAACTTGGTGATGGATGCTAACCTGAGATAAGGGACATGATAATAAGATACAGTACGTGATGGTGAAAATGCATCAGGGCCAAAAGACGAGCATCCTTACTGAGACTGAAAAATTGTCCAAGTAGAGATGTTGGAGTAAGGGCAATAACAACTATGAGAAGTCGTCAGATAATATGGCCTTGAAGTGAATTTCCAGGGTCATGCTTTAAGGATGATTCCTGTTATGCCATGGTAACTAACTAGTAGCTTACATGTGATAAAAGGAAATAATTCAAGCAGGATACCAGTTGCTCACACCTGTAATCCTAGCTACTCTGGAGGCTGAGATCTGAAGATCAAGATTCAGAGACAACTCTATTAAGAAAGTCTGAGAGACTCTTATTTTCAACCACCTCTTTGGTGGTTAACCAAAGAGCCAGAAGTAGAGCTATGATTCAAGTGGCAAAACAATAGCTGTGAGTGAAAAAACAAAAAGGTAGTACCCAGGTCCTGAGTTCTAACTACAGTACTGGCACACCTATACAAATTCAGCCAGGCACTAGTGGCTCATATTTATAAAACCTAGCTACTCAGGAGGACAATATCTGAAGATCACAGTTCAAAGCCATCCCAGGCAGACCACTATCTCCAATTAACCAGCAAAAACTGCAAGTTGATACGTGGCTCAAATTGTAGAGCACTGGCTCTATAGAAGCACAGTGCCCAAGTCCTGTGTTCAAGCCCCAATACCGACACATTAAAAAAAAATACTAATTCAAATGACGTGCTAGACAAACTGAAACCCTAGCATGTGGTTGTGGAGGTCTCAAAGAATGGAGTGAATGGAAATGTGAGTTTTGAATAGGTGAAGCATTATTTGTCTCTAGGATGTGTAGGGTATTTGATCATCTCAAGAATTCTATGTGGTTTGAGTGCCAATAATTCCAGCCACTCAGGATGAGAGCTGAGGATTGCAGTTTGAAGCCCAGACTGAGAAAACAAATCTGAGAGACTCTTATCTCCAGTCAATCAATCAGTAAGGTGTGGCTAAGTGGTAATGTGACAGTTCTGAATGGAAAAGGCCAAAGAACAATACCCTGAGCCCTGAGTTCAAGCCCCAGTACTAGTACAAAGAAAAATTCTATGTGATACAACATGTATATCTCCAATTTAGAAGAAATTTTCAAGAATGATTACCTAAGGTCACACAGAAAATAAATAGCTGAGTTAAAATTTCACCCTAAGTCCCTCTTACTCCATAGCTTATTCAATTCTATCTGCTCCAATATAATCTTTCTATTCTTCACTCAAAAATCAAGAAGGTAGGAGAGGCATGAACCATGATAGTGTAAATTAGTGAGAGAGAGGGTAAAAGGTAATAAATACTAAAGCACCCAAGGGAGACAACCAGACACTAGAAACCTTGAATCTCATGTATATCATTTACTTCTGAGCACTACAATGGGTCCGTGATTTAGCAAGAAGAGTAAGTGGGATTCTAAAAGAAAACATTCATAACTGAGCAATAGGTACTTAGAGCTAGAAGGAACCTTAGAAGGAACATTAGAAAGTTTTGTTCAATTCATTTTTCTTTGTGGAAAACTGACGATCACAAAAGGTAAATGAGTTGTCTAGTATCACCATATTAGGTGGCAATGCCAAGTCTAACCCTGGTCACACAAGCCTGCCAGCACTTTGTGTCCCATAGATCATTGCTTATTGTCCTCCCACCCGCAAGAAGTTGGAATCCTTGAGACTGTCTTTCATGGGGGAATAGTTGGTCAAACACACTTTGCTTAGGAGTCTTCTTAAGACACTCTTGACATGCTTAGTATTCATGTTCTTTTGGTTATACTTCTCATTTTCCATACCAGCTGCCTCTTACATTCCAGGAACAAAACAACATCTTTATGGAAACCTTGACTATCATGTGCTGTAGCCTGCGATCAAATCTTGCCAGAAGCCAGAGCCAGAGTCCTCTTCCTGAAGGGACCTTCCCCAAGACTCTTGAGAAACTGGAAGGTTCAGTACCTGCTGCCAAGAAATGAGAGCAACAAAGCTCAGAGACAATAAAGGATCTCACCACTGTAGTGCAAAAGTCTGAGAATTCACTAATGTCTTGTTTCGTCAGAGAAGTCATCTTTAGCGGGTATCCAGGTTCCTGCCACTTTCTGATTTTTTCCTGTGCGTGGGGAAAAGGTGCTGGTGTTGCACTGACTCTAACCAGGAGAGAAGCAGAGAAGTGGGAAATGACTTCCTTTCCCACAAACGTTTACTTCAGGAATAACTCATCGCTATAACTAAGCATTGTGTGAAGCAGTCTTTGGCTTGAACACACCTAAAATGAGGCCGAGTAAGACAAGTGGCAGTAGAGGGCTTCATAAATTATGAATCCAGTAGTCATGGATGAATGCAGATAACCCTGCAATCAGGAGACAGCTGGTAATTAGAAGCAACTCTTTCTTTGCTTCAATTAACCACCTGAAAAAGCTAGGTTTTGATTTGGATTTGGGTTGGAATGTTGTAGTTGCCTTTAAAGTACAAATAAAAAGGATAAACCTAAAGCGTAAACCATCTCTTATGTCAAAAACTAACTTTACAACTTTGGTGAGGGGGGGGAGGGAGAGGGGGGAAGAAGTGGGGAGGATTGGGGGGGATGGGAAGGGGAAACAAAGGAGGAGGCTACAATGCTTGATAAGAAATGTACTCATTATCTTGCCCATGTAATTGTAACCTCTCTGTACAGTATTTTCACAATAAAAACAAATGAAACAAAAAAATCAATAAATTGAAAGAAAAATGATCCACCACTTTATTAGTGTTGTGAGTAATTGCTGTTGAACAGTTCAGGAGGAAGTATGGAGCAAAATACCTCCCATTTCTTAAATCTAATTTTCTACCACTGGCACAGATTCCTGATCTAACCAGCTAGTGGTACTGGATGCTTAAGGTTTAGGAGGCTTATCAGTGATTACCCAGTGAGGCGGTAACAGGATTCAGTTTGAAAAAGATGCTCTTTTTCTAATCCATTGCTCTCTGCTTACAGCACAAGTCTCCCCTTAGTCAGGTAGATGAGCAAGAGAAGGGAAGGAAGTTCATAAATTCCTCTCTATTCAATCCTCTGTCCTCCCTGAGCTCCCATCCCTACAGAAATGTAAACCCAGGGGAGTGTGTGTGTGTGTGTGTGTGTGTGTGTGTGTGTGTGATACCGGGGCTTGAGCTCAGGGCTTAGGCACTGTCCATTAGCTTTTCTGCTCAAGACTGGTAGTCTCCCATATGAGCCCCATCTCCACTTGCAGATTTTGCTGGTTAACTAGAGATACAGTTCCAGACTTTCTTGCCTAGGCTGGTTTTCAGCTAGGATCCTCAGATCTCAACCTCCTGAGTAGCTAGCATTATGGTTTTTGGCCACTGGTTCCCAGCCCACAGGTGTTTTAATAAAATCTGAGAAACATGGTCAACATCCCAGCAAAAAGGTGCTACCTAGCAACCTATAAAGAAAGGCCCAATAGACTTTTCCTGAAGGTTTCCCAGGATACTGGAAACTAGATGCTCTGATGATTTATCTAGATAATAATGACAGTGTACCACCTACTTTATTAGAAGAAAGACTTGAATAGTCAGCCTAGAAAGACAAATGGTAATAATAATGTACACAGCCTCGGTGTGGTGGTACATGACTGAAATCTCAGCTACTTGAGCAGAAGAAGCAGGAGGAGAACCAATTTGAGGCTGAGCTCCTTAGTGAGGCCCTGTCTTAAAATAGCAATGTTAAACATCTGTTCTGTGCATTATTTTCACAAAGTATGGTACCTGTGCTCATGCTATAAAATGGCTTTAGGTCCTACCTAATAAATATTTGCTATTTTAAAGGTTATATGTGTATTTGAGAATATAATCAGCTTCCTGTTCATACAAATGAATAGTATCTTAAGGTACAGTTCAATTTTTTTTAATGATTTAAATAATGTTACTTTTGCAAAGAAAATTCAGTGCTTCTTAATGCTCCAGGTACTTTTCAAAGGATTCCAAACTCTATCCCTCATTTCTATTCAAACTGGTGTGAATTGTATCTGAGTTAGTGGTACTGAACTTAGGTTTTGTTCTATTTTGTTTCTGAGCACCTTGCCCTTTGGATCAAATCCTCTCTGGATTTGTATTTTCTGGACTTTTGGCAAGTGACTGAAATTCTTCTGTTTTAAACAGTAAATATTATGACATTTTCAGTGAGGAGAGGGAGCATACTGGTGTGGGCAGATTGTATACATCTCTTCCCATTCTGCATTCAGGACTCAAAAAAAAATGTGGCTAAAAACTAGCCATCAGCTTAGTGCCAGTAGAGTTTATATCAAAAGAAAAAAGAGCCAGGAGTGGTAGTGTACACCCACAATTCTAACTAGCCAGTAAGTAGGTGTGGGAGCATTACTGAAGCTTGAAGTTTGAGACTAACCTGAGCAACACAGAGAGATCTCATCTCAAAACACAAATAAGTCCTTGGGTCACTGATGATTTACACCTGTAATCCTAGCTACTTAGGAGACTGAGATCTGAAAATCATTGTTCAAAGTCATTTTGGGCAGACGAATCCAAAAGACTCTTATCTCCAATGAACTAGCAAAAACCCAGAAGTGGAAATATGGTTCAAGTGGTTGAACACCAGCCATGAGAGGGGGAAAAAAAGGCTGACAGTGCCCCAGTCCGAGTTTAAGCCCCAGTACCAGCCAGAAAGAACAAAAGAAAGAACTTCTGTTTTTAGAAAGTTTTTAGCCAGGCACTGGTAGCTCATGCCTGTAACGGTAGCTACTAGGGGGGCTGAGGTCTGAGAATCACGGTTCAAAGCCAGCCCAGGCAGGAAAGTCCATGAGACTCTTCTCTCCAATTAACCACCTGAAAACCTGAAATGGTGCTGTGGTTCCAATGGTAGAATGCTTGCCTTGAGCTGAAGAGCTCAGAGAGAGTACCCAGGTTCACAGTTCAAGTCCCACAACTGACAAAAAAGAAAGTTTTTTTTTTTTAGAAAAGGAAGGGATGTTGATATCACAAGTGCAATAAGCAAGCAAAAGGAGATATGAAGGGGGGTGATGGTGCTAGGCAATGGTCTCTGATAGTTAATTTCACTTGGATATGCATGAAAGGTCCGCTTTTTCTTAGCCCCGATTGGTCCCCATATTTTCTCCCAGTCTTCTTTCATGTTCCTGTAGGCTCTCAGAAAATTGCTGTGGGCATCCTCAAAGTTCAGTAGACCAGTGATCAAATTGGTTGGACAGCCCTTTAAGACATTAGAACTTCAGATGGTATGTAAGCATTCTGCATCCCTCTGCTTAGATTTATATTTGCTGCTTCCTGCTGGTCAAGAATTACAATCTCACAAGCAACAAGCTTATGACAGCAGTGTTGTTCAATTCACTGGGGATATTGTATCACTGATTTCAAGCACATACTATTGACCCAGAAATTGCACTTTTGATTGTGGGGAACGAGATCAGTCAACCTTGACTCCAAGCTGAGAAATTCATAGTTCTTCCTGGGATCCATCATGGAAGGAAGCTAGCTGCTGTGGGGCTCCCACAGAGCACAACTCCAGGGAATGAACTTTTCATTGTTGTCTGTGTGACTGATGCATTGTACAGAAGTCATTAAACCCTTTACAAATGAAAAAAGTAAGGTCCTAAGAGAAGGTGGCTTTTCTCAAACTGTTTAACAAACTAATAGCAAAAGCAAGATTAACCCCAAGACTCTGAATTTTAATCTTACTGCCTTCTCTATGTCACTACTGCGAATTTTTTTAAGTTACCTTGCCAGACACTGGTGGCTCACACCTGTAATCCTAGCAATTCAGGAGGCTCTGAGATCTGAGGATCACTGTTGGAAGTCAGCAATGCTTGATAGGAAATGTACTCATTACCTTGCTCATGTAACTACAACCCCTCTGTACAGTATTTTTACAATAACAAACGGTATTTTAAAAAAAGTCTTATCTCCAATTGACCACCAAAAAAGCAAAATAGAGCTGTGGCTCAAGTGGTAGAGTTTCAGCTGTGAGAAAAAAAAAAAAGCTCAAGAACAATAAGTTCAAGCCCTTGTACTAGTACCAGAGAAAGAAAGGAAAAGAGAAAAGAAAAAGAGAAAGAGAAAATGTCTGCATCACAGACCATTTGGTATCTCCTGCCATGTGAAGCCTTCCATATTGTTAGGATTGAGCAAAGAGGCCTTCAGCACAGGCTGAGCAGATGGAAGTGCCATGCACTCAGATTTTTCCAGCCTCTAGGATCATGAGCTTTTATCCTTAACCAATTATTCAGTCTTGCATATGAATGACAACAGAAAATGGACTAACCAACCACCATTCAAATGAAATATAATGATTCTTACCCTTCATGCCCTTTCCAGAGAGTGATGCTTCCTCCATCTAGATCTTCATGTCCAACTCTTCCAATCTTCTTATTTTCTAAAGGCTTGGCCATCTGGCTAGAACCACTGTCCAAAAATTGGTGTTGAATTTATTCTTTCATAAAAGTCTCCCCTTCGAGGATGAAGAGATTTCTCTAGTTTGGAATGTTCATATATTACACGTTTGATCCTCAGTTGGTGCTTTGGCGAGCTGGTGAAAATGTGTAGGGGTGGAGTCTATTGGGCCATCTTTAGGTCAGTGAATGTCTCTGCTCTATTTCTTTTTCCCCTTTTGATTTCTCAGCTATGAGGCCATCAATTTTGCTCTGCCATATTCTTTCAGCATACTGGTGCCATAGCCACTAAGGGAAAAGAGGCCTAGTGGAATAAAACCTCCACAACGGTGACTCTAAATAAACCTTTTCTCTCTTTTAATTTAACCATCAAAGGTACTTGTTAGAGGACCTGACTGATACTGAAATATCCTAATATACTCATCAAAATTCTGCTCACCAAGTTTTCCTTCCTCACTACTTGTGTTGAAATGCCTTGCTTGCCTACTTCTTTCTTTGCCTTTTGTATGTGTGTGTGTGATGCATGCATGTGCACACATGCATGCGTGAATGCACACGCTGCTCATGTGTCAGTACTGAAACTTGAACTCCTACTTTCACTTGGCTTTTTTTTGTTGTTCAAGACTGGAACTCGACCACTTGAACCACACCTCCACTTACAGCACTTTGCTGGTTAATTGGAGATTAGTGTCTTTCAGATTTCTGTGCTCAATCTGATTTCCATCCTTGGTCTCAGATCTCAGCCTCCTAAGTAACTAGGGTTACAGAAATTTGACACCAGGAACATTTATGGACAGGGATAAGTTGAGTTTTTTTTTTCTTTTTAACTTCAGTCATCTCTATATGGTCACAAGTGGAAGGAATGGCAGAAGTACAGCAAGAGAAGGCACATTTTGAGTATATTCCTCAGAGCCTACTCAGGCCTAGTGCCATAATTAATTCTTTTTTGGGGGGGGGTACGGTTGTGGGGCCTGAACTCTGGGCCTGGGCACTATCCCTCAGCTCTTCAGCTCAAGGCTAGCACTCTACCACTTGAGCCACAGCGCCACTTCCGGCTTTTTTTTGCTGCTTATGTGGTGCTGAGGAATCGAACCCAGGGCCTCATGCATGCAAGGCAAGTGCTCTACCACTGAGCCAACTTCCCAGCCCCATAATTAATTCTTATTCTTGTGACCTAAAGACCTGACTGGGGCAGACTTGTATTAGACAGTTCATGATTGTATGTTTAGATCAAATCCCAGGAGCAGGGAAGGAACTGTTTCCCAAGAAAGAATGGTTCCCTGTCATCCTTGGAGTCTTTGTTTTGCTTCTATGAGCCACAAACTATCAAATGTTCTAACCTAGAAGAGAAAAATTGGAGGATATCCATTAAAGAATCATATCTCTTTGATTCAAAGCTGGCAGCTTCGAGAGTTCAAACAGGATAGATAATACCTAAAGGAACTCACCATGCATGGGGCCTCTTTCCTAGTGGTAGAAGACTCAATATTCAGTAACATGTCTTCCCTTTATATTTTTGGAAAGATAAACTGAGTAAGCTCATTTGAAAGTGAAAGGAAAGCCATGAAAGGAAAAGTAACACAAGACTCTCCATTTGAAGAAGAATCCCAAAGAGGAGACTACTGAAGTCCCCTTGGAGGGAGGTTTTATATTAAGGAGCTTCTTCCATATCTCCTCCCCTGGGCTTTGTGCTGATTGATGGTTTGAGCATGTGCTACCTTGGCTCTTTTCATTGGTTGAGTCAGGACATTATGGGAAAAGGAGTATTTGAATGGAAACTCATAGCATTACGGAAAGAAGCAATGGAGCAGGAGTTCAAGGCACAATGTGAACAAGAGGCACCACCATGCTGTACCACATGCTCTCTGACTTAACATGTTTTACCTATTGGAAAAAATATCTAGTATTCCTTTGAATGTCAGAGCTCTGGAAGCATTGCATTGAGTTGTTGTGCAGTATTCTTCATTTCCATGTGTTACCAGAATTAACGAGTGACGTTGTGACTTCTACTCTTCAAGGTCTGTTAGCATCATATGGTCAGTAGAGACATCAGGGGTATACCAGACTGCATCACAGAGTCAGAGTATAAAGATGTCCATGTAACTGTAATCCCTCTGTACAGTATCTTTACAAAAAAATATACAAAAAGATGGCAAATATATGTTGTTAATCTTCCCAGATGAAAGTAAATATATCTGGTGTAATCCACTTACTAGAATAGTTTAAAAACAAAACAAAACAAAAACAAAAACCTTTTGGGATGCAGAAAAATCTGAGCCTCCCTGGTCTAGTCAGTTCTTAGCGACAGCCAAAGGTCCAAGCAAGAGTATGTAAAAACTAATCATCTAGAGCCACTTTTCCTCTATCTTTCCTGTGAACTCCTCTGACTTACCTAGAAAGCAGACTGACAGGGGCTATCCCAAAAGCTTAGAGCCTCAACCCTCAAAATTATTCAAACTAGCTAGTCTTAAACTGATCCCTTGCTCTGCATTGCTCTGCTTTCAGAAACCCCAATAAAGTCTCCAGCCTAATGCATTCTACTCACTCCTGTCTCCTGCCTCCTGACCAGCCCAGTGTTTTTCCACATGGCCCTGCCTTTCATGCCATGTTTCTGTCATGACCAACAAGTAGAATAAACTTTGCATGCCTAAATGTGGCCACACCTGCCTGAGCATCCCATAAAAGAAGATAAAATAATAAATATAATAGCTGAATGAGTGATAACCACTGACAAGTTCATAAATTTGTTTCAATATAAAACTTCCCATAGATGAGCATCCACAATGGAAATTACCTTATTAAATTTCTTATTTTCCACCAGTGTCCAGGATTGATAGAGTTTATGTTTGTTTTGTTGTTCTGATCAACATGGAAAATATGTCATAATGCAATAACTAGCTATTAGACAATCTATGCAAATGTTTGGTTGTAACACAGACTTTGAAATTCTCCCAGAAACAGAATTTTGCTTTCCATGGACAATTCAATGAGTTTGGTAACTCTCTTCATCAACATATTACAATGACAGTCTGTATCCTCAAGAATTCATTTAATCTCTTTTGGAATCACAGTTTCTCTCAATTAGGCATAAAACGTTATTTTCCAGGGGTGCCAGAAGGAACTAACTAGACATAGGTGGTAACATAACACAGCTGCCTGCCAGTGGTCTAAGTTTCACCTTCATTCAAAATGTTCAAGA
>NW_012267359.1:295522-307309 GCF_000151885.1 Dipodomys ordii | reverse complement strand
TTTGAGTTCAAGCCCTGGAACAGGCACCAAAAAGAAACTGAGGTATGTGGAAAGTTAATTCTTTCTTATGCATAAGACCTGTGGACTTCCTCAGTCAAGGGAAATTCTCTAAGCAGGATTTTAGACAATTTATAGAATCTTAAATCCTAGAAATCTTGTCATATATGCCATTCCAACAGCTTGTCATTGGATTAAAGCCCTAATTTTCAGTAAGAGAATTGGTCAGATTGTGAATTTAATCAGTCATATAATTCAGCAACCAGCAGATTTATCCTGTGGATTTAAATTTAGTTATTTTAGTCTTACATCTGCAAGTCAAAAATGAATTACAAGAGTTTACTTTTTTTTTCTGGTAGAAAGAAGGAGCAGGTGGAAGGGGAAAAGTGATAGAAGAGGTTCCTCAAATCATAGTGCAATGTACATGTAAATGGACATGTTAATCCCCTGGTTCAATTATTTGAAAATACTATATATATACACATATACACATATAATGTGTGTGTAATGCATCAAGGTTAATAATAAATAAGTAATAAATAAGGTTAATAATAAATGAGTAAATACTAAGAAAAACATCAATATTTTTGAACATTTTGGGCCACAAATGACATGATGAAATGACCTTTCCATATATGATTCATAAATTATATAAAACATCTCTTACCAGCACAATCTAGAGTGTACTTTGATATGTTATGTTATTTTTTTAACCATTAGTCATGACTATACAGAGGTTCTGAGTTTCATTGCAAGTCTTGAAGAAAGACACAAAGTTTGGGCTACCTGTTACAATATCTCACCACAGTAAAGAATTCATCCTCGCATCCTTCCAACTTTTCATTCACTTTAAATTGGTTCATAGCCACAGCTACTTACTCTCAAGAGCTTTGCTCTAGATCCAACTTGTATCCTACCTGACCACAGATGATAACTAAGTTAACAGTTTATCAGTCTATAAACTGCCCATCTTTATCTTAGTACCCCACACAGGAATC
The DNA here is from genome assembly GCF_000151885.1 of Dipodomys ordii. NCBI lineage: Eukaryota > Metazoa > Chordata > Mammalia > Rodentia > Heteromyidae > Dipodomys > Dipodomys ordii. Next base: position 306,314 of record NW_012267359.1, on the reverse strand, counting down.
TCACCTATACTATCCCTTATTTAGGATCAATAGCTAATTCTTACAAACCACATTTCCTATAATATTGATTATGTAAGTAACTGTTGCAGACACCAATTATTTGAATCTTGGAATGTTACATTCATTGTGACATATTTCCTATCTCATTCCACATGATTGTGTTGAGCTGCCAATCACTGCAAGTAATATTACATCAAACTCTCTTCTTTCAGTCTGACTCTTCTTTCCTCTAAAGTCAAGTCTTCAGCAAATGTAGCTTCTGGTGGAGAACCTTAAAGCAAAAGACAAATATTCCTGAACCTGACATTTATCTAGTTTTTACTTTTTCCAAAGTTTGATTGTATGGGAAGACAGAATATGCTACCCAAAAGTACAGCTCTTTGACAGGAAAGTTATACTTTGAGCAGAAGACAATTAAGAAATAGGAAACATTTATCTGCCCTCTTTTTTTCTGCCCAAAAGCAGGATATGAATTTCCTTTTGTGAAGCTGTTCCCCACTCCTTTTTCCATACCAGGAAGAAGAGAACAGCCCTTATCACAGGAGACAGAGAGTCAGCACCAAGATGAGTTTGCATAAACTTTTCCAAAATAATCCTTATCTTCCATTCTTCCATTAGGTATGCACACATATTTACTTTTCTACAATTTACCACTCCTACTAACCCAGAGTTCTTTTCCTTAGTCTTATCACTATTTATCATCCTTTTAAAAAATGCTATATAACTTCCGGGACTGGGAAGGTGGCTCAGTGGTAGAATACTTGCCTTGCATGCATGAGGCCCTGGGTTCAGTTCCTCAGCACTACATAAACAGAAAACACCGGAAGTGGTGCTATAGCTCAAGTGGTAGAGCGCTAGCCTTGAGCTGAAGAGCTGAAGGACAGTGCCCAGGCCCAGAGATCAGGCCCCATGACCAGCAAAAAATAAAAAATAAAATCCTCTATAACTTTCTTGCCCTACACACTTCTTTGGGGACAGTTTTGCTTCTTTTTCTTCTTCTTCATTGTCTTTCTTTTTTTGGCAAAATTCTTTAGGTGCAAGAAAATAAACCTTTATCTGTTTCTCTCCATTTAATTCACTGACCCAGTCACAGAGCACAGAGAGAGACTATTTCCTTCTTTTATATAGGACACCTACCCAATTTACAAATAGGGGGTAACACTAATTCACTAAACAAAGAATGGCCACCAGTATAAATCAGGCTTTTTCAAAATATACATGATTACACTATATCCTTGAAGACTGTGATAGAACCCAGTTGCATATATTTTAGATTCCCATGGACAGCAGGGCTAGAACTCACTGACTCAGAAGTCAGAGCCATTGGGGGCTGGGAAGGTGGCTCAGTGGTAGTATGCTTGCCACCCATGCATGAGTCCCTGTGTTCAATTCCTCAACACCACATAAACAGAAAAGGCTGGAAGTGGCACTGTGGCTCACGTGGTAGAGAACTAGCCTTGAGCTGAAGAGCTGAGGGACAGTGCCCCATGACCAACAACAACAACAACAACAAGAAGTCAGAGCAGCTTGAGCTTGGAGTTTAAGATGGCACTGTTTGATCCAACTCTGAAAATCAAAGGAAGGCAGAAGAGAGGCAAACAAGACCCTGGGATTTGGGGTAGGAAGTGATATCCACTGTGAATGTGTATACCTAATGTGCCACCACATTCTTTATTCTCAGATTGCCACAGATATGTAAAATTATGTCATTCAAAGTTCAGCTACAATCTCATATTCCTTTTATATTATACATTTAACTCTTTCAGATATGTTAGCCCCAAACCAACCAACCAACCAACCAAATACTTAAAAGAAAATTGCTGAGAACCAAAGTCAAGTCAGGAGACTTGATAATAGAGTAAGAAAGATAGAAAAGACTGGCCGTAGAAGGGTAGGTGGTGTCCATATCAGAGACCACTAGTTGCCTATGTGATAGCCATGTTTTCATAGTCCTCACTAAAAGAACCAGATTGAGGCACTAGCAGAATTGTGAAGAGGGAACAACTTCTCATAAAGACTACATTTCCCAGACCTTCTTGCCAATGAGGCTGCCCACCAGATAAACGGAGCTGACTCAGCTGACAGGTGCACCCTCTGCTTCTGCCCTTCACCTTCTGGATTCCATACTGGGTCTTTTCTGGCCAAAGTCCCAGGCACCACCTTGAGCCATGAAGCCATCTTGGTTGGTGTAATGGTAGAGGAGAGGAATGATGGCACTTAGCTCTCTTTTGACATGAACCTACTCTTTGACCTCAGCCCTCACTCTCTAACTCCATGTTTGTTTGTTTTTTACAACAAAGGGGAAACAAACCTTTAAGTTGCCTACTGGGGTTCTCAGGTATGTACAGATAAACTCCATCCTGCAGGAAGAATATGGACTTTAGTCTCAAAAAGAAGGGTCCGAAATAGTCTTTTATTTTTCTACTGATACTGGGGCTTGAACTCAGGGTCCGCCCCACGTCCCTTAGCTTTTCACTCAAGGATGGTGCTCTGCAACTTGAGCCAAACCTCTACTTCTAGCTTTTTTCTGGTTAATTAGAGATAAGAGTCTCATGGACTTTGCTGCCCAGGCTGGCTGCAACTTGGATTCTCATATCTCAGCCTCCTGAGTAGCTAGAAATATAGGTGTGAACCACCTGCACCTAGCTTGAAGTATCTTTCTATGTAAATAAGCTGCCATCAATTGGAAAAGGAAAAAGCACTTGGCTCTCTCTTCTATGGCACATCCAACCCAGGCATAGCACAGTTGCCTTTACTATATCTCTTTGCAAAATCAAAAGCGTGCCTTGTACACTTTACAAGTTCATCTTTCTCAGTCACCTGACCTCTTTCTTGGTTACTTTTTGTCTATCCAAACCCTGTGTTTCTGTCCCTATTGGTGCAGAAGCAAATATTTATGATGACCAACTGACTGAATCTGCAGATGCAGAAGCTGTAGATACATCACCCAGAAACCTGCAGCAGCCCTGTTCCTGCCCTAACTCATTCCCAGCAGAGTCAGGGATAGTCCTCTCAGGATAATGTCAGGACAGATGCCCTGTAAAAGGATGAAACAGCTGGATTGGCCAGCTGGCTACACATTCCCTTGGTGGTGGATTTCTTCATCCTCTCTGCTGTCCCTATCATTGACTCCTTGGGAAAGTGTCCTTCTGATGTGTTTGACAGCTGTTTCCATGGTCAAGTTCTGTTTGCATTTCTCATTGTCTATGACAGGTATTCCTGAATGGGCCTCTCTTGTGTGTTTAACTTGTTCCAGGACCTCCATTTATACAAAGGCCAGCCAGAGCTGTGACTCAGCTTTGCAGAATAATATGCTTCCAGCACATACACATAGACATATAAATCTCTGCTTGACTCTCATGCCTGTTCTGCATTTGTGAACCCTACCTCAGGGTTCTACTTCTGCTCATACATCCCCCACCTTTAAAGGGGCTAGATCCTGTCCGTGTTGACCACGGTTGACTTTGGCATTGCCTAACTTGATGTTATGATTTGATTCTTAAATACTTCCCAAGAGCCAAGTGTCAAAGCTGGGTGCCAGTGATTCATGCCTGTAATCCTAGCTATTCAGAAAGTTGAGCTCCAGAGAATAGAGATTCAAAGCTAGCCCAGACATAAAAGTCTACAAGATTCCATCTCTAAAATAACAAGCAAAAAGTCAGGTTGCAGGCATGGCTTAAGTGGTAGAGTGCCAACCAAGGAAATGGGAGGCCTGGCGTTTCAAATCTTGCTGCTGGTTAGAAAAAGACAAAAAGAGAAAAAAAATAAAAACCATATGTTGAAAGCCTTATCTCTAGCTATGGCACTGTTGGGAGGTGGGCCTTAGTGGAAGAAAGTTAGATCATTGGGTATGAGCAGCCTATAGGAGATGGGGCTTTTTGGAAGGAAGTTAAGTCATTGGATGTGAGCCCTTGGAGAGGTACTTGGACCAAAACCCCTCATTTTCTCTCTTCCTTTGCTTCCTAGCCACCATGAGGTAAGCAGCTCCTCTCACCCCAGACCTCACTACCATGATGTACTGGCACCAAAGTAATTGAACCAATCAAGGATAAAAACTTCTGAAACTGTTAGCCAAAATAAACCTTTCTCCCTTTTAAGTTGATGATCACAGATATTCTGTCGGTAACAGAAAGCTGACTAACACACTTGGGGGCTTGGGATGAATCACTTACTCCCTCTCCACCTCAGTGTCTTCATCAGAAAAGTGACAGGGTTGAACAGTGAGCTTAAAAGACACTTCCAACTCTGAAAGACTGTAATATTTAGAACTTCCCCCCACACAGAGGTGCCACTTGCCTACTTTTGCCTGGGTCTTTTGTGATTCATAATACATATAACAACATGATAAGGGGCACTTATACAGCACTGCTATGATCCAGGCATAAGGCTATGTGATTTTTGCATATTTTGTCATTTGACTCTTCCTATCTAATCTGAATAAGGTGACTATGATCATGTCTCTGGCTTTAAAATAAGACCAGAACAATATTCCCAGAGTAATAAGTATAACCTGGACTATGGGTCTGACACCAGAGCTCAGGCTTATAAAAACCATAGTGTTGCGAGGTGTTCATGCCTATAATCCTAGGAGGCTGAGATCTGAAGACCACACTTCAAAACCAGCTGGAGCAGAAAAGTTTGTGAGACTCTTATGTCCAACAACTACTCAGAAAAAGCTAGAAGTGGCTCTGTGGCTTAAGTGGTAGAGTGCTAGCCTTGAACACAGAGGCTCAAAGAGACAGTTGAAGCCCCAGGACTGGCAAAAATATGCCCCCTCAAAAACAACAACAAAAAGCCAGAGTGTTATGAAACAGCATCATGAGCCTGGTGGTTGGGGTGCCAGAGTTCTAAGTTCAAATTATGATGTTGTGGTTTGGATGAATGTTCTCCAAAGAGCCAACATGTTAAACCCGAATCCCCAGGCTGGTGCTATTGGGACTTGTTATGGACCTTGGAGAGACAAGGCCTTAGGGGAAACCCGTGGAATACTTGTGGGGTACCCCGAAAGGAGATGTAGGACCCCTATCTTTCCTTCTTCTCCCTTCCTGGCTTATGATGCAAATCAGTTTGTTTCATCATGTACCCAAATAGGAGGGGTCACCCTTGCCCAGAAATCAAAGCTATAGGGCCACTTTATCTGAGACTAGAAACTATGAAGCCAGGAACAATATATATATATATAACCTTGTCATTGTATAAGTTAATTACCACTGTTATTTCATGATAGCAACAGAAAACTGATAAACAGGCCAACATTTAAAAGGCACGTTTTGAAAATTATACTGGTGTTTAATAAACGATCAACCATTGTCAGTGTCTGTTCTTGTTGCTGCCAAAGTTCTTCCATTACTGTTTCCTCCTAGGAGTGACAGATTACGTTCTGCTGTGATATACTGAACTTCTCTCTTAGAGACAAACACACAAATAAATGAAAAACATGCAGAAGTGGGAACCGCAAGAGAAAAATGACACTATAAAGTTATTTAGAGAAGGATTTATTTCTCAAACCTTGACACTGAATTCAATCTCTTCAAAATACGTGTATCGGCTTGGCACTGGTGGCTCATCCTAGAATCCTAAGGACTCAATACGTGTATCAGCTTGGCACTGGTGGCTCATCCTAGAATCCTAAGGACTCAAGAGGCCTTAAGATTTGAGAATCAAAGTTCAAGGCCAGTCCAGGCAAAAATAATCCAAGAGATTTATTACCTGCAAGTAACTACCAAAAAGCCAGAAGTGGAGCTGTGGCTCAAAGTGAAGGGATAGCTCCAAGCCATGAGTTCAAGCCCCAGTACTAGACTCAGCAAAAAAAAAAATGTATGTTGTTAATTATTTATATATTATATATGGTGGGTGTGTGTGTGTGTGTGTGTGTGTGTGTGTGTGTGTTTACAGACTCCTCCCTCAACCATACTCCTATTTGGCTATAACAAGAATCTGAGTTCCACTTTAAACCCCTACACACTAGTAATAGCATTTTCTGCACATACGCTATTGGGGAAAGAAACACTGCTGTTTCTAAGCAACACATCAGAAGCAACAGAGGAGAACCAAGCAAACAAGCAAAGCTCAAGAGCTGTGAATTCCATACCCCTTCTCTCCTTCTCTGACCTTGAGCACATCCCTTGCTGCATGTACCTTTTGGTCCTTGTTCTGTTAAATGAAGATAACAAGTTTAGCCATGCTTTGAGAAAGGGCCTTCTAAAAAGCTACCTGCCAATAAAATGTGTAATTAAAAGTGTAGTAGAAAGTTACTTTAGCCATTAACATAATTGTCTGCCCATTAATATACATGTGTGGTCTTGGCTTTCATGCATTAATTATTCAGAATTCTTCAATCAGAGTCTCTGTGAATATAAATTAGAACCAAATTTGTGTTCTATATTAAGATTGAGAAAAAGCAAATATCAAGGGACCCCAGGTCTGAGAGCTACAATTTATATGAAGATACAAAGAACTTGGAATATGTAATTGTTCTTCTGTTCATCGTGATTTCAGACTAAATTAGGTTTAATTTAGGTAGATTCTCTTACTCAGCGTCTTACTAGAAAAGTTACCCACAAGTCTCTAAGTTTCATGTTCTATTCTGTATAACTAATTGTTATCATCATCCTGATTATCAACAATAAAATAATGAAATCCTAACTAATTACTTAATAGAGTGGTAGAGCATCAGTAAACATTGAGCAGCACTTCATTTTCCTTGAGTTATTTAACTACGCAGTGGACATGAAATTCAACCTCATAGTATATCTGTATTCATTTTGGTGGAGACCAACGGTGCTCAGACATGTTGAATTTTTACCTCAAAGGAGGATATTCAGTATAATTATGTGAACAGAATATAAGCTAAGAACAGAATCTGTGAAGATTTTATTCTAATGTTCTTTTTGTTTCATTTTGGTCTTCTTTCTCTCTTAGCTCTTTTTCTTTTAAAAAAAAAACTAGAAAAACAGGTTGATTTGGGAAATATTCAGAAAATAACTTTTCAGTGTGTGTTTGTGCCAGTACTAGGGCTTGAACTCACAGCTTGGGTACTTTCCCATAGCTTTTTCATTCAAGGCTGTCTCTCTACCATTTAAGCTCAGCTCCACCTCTGGCCTTTTGGTATTTAATTGGAAATTTTTTGGATTATAATGCCCCGGGCCTGGCTCTGAATCATGATCCTCAGATCTCAGATTCCTGAGTATCTAGGATAAGTGTGAGCCACTGAGGCCTGGTAACAAATAACATTCTCTCTCTCACTCTCTCTCTCTTTCACTCTCTCTCTCTTTCACTCTCTCTCTCTCACCCCTTTCTTCTCTCTGACTCTCTGTCTTACCCCTTCCTCTATCTTTCTCTCTCACTGACTCTCTGTATCTTTGTCTCTTAGACTCTCTCCTTCCTGTCTATCTTCCTGTCTCTGTCTCTGTCTCTTCGCCCCCTCTCTCTCCTCTCTTCTCATGAGTGTGTGTGTGTGTATGTGTGTGTGTGTGTGTGTGTGTGTGTGTAATAGGGCTTAAAATCAGGTTCCTATCTCTGAGCTTTTTTGCTCAAGGCTAGTACTCTTCCACTCGAGCCACACCTGCACTTCCAGCCTTCTGGTGGTTAATTGGAGATAAGAATCTCAGGGACAGTGGAGCTATAGCTCAAGTGGTAGAGCACCCACATTGGGCTGAAGAGCTGAGGGACAGCACTCAGGCCAAGTTCAAGCCCCACGACCACCAAAAAAAAATAAATAAATAACCTCAGGGACTTTCCTAATCTTCAGATCTCAGTCTCTTAAATAGCTAGCATTATAGACATTAGTCATTGGTGCCCAGTTCAAATTACATTTTCATTTGGAGATTTTCCTTTGCTGATTTTATGAGGATTTTGTTTGTGTTTGTTTTTTGCTTTGTCTTGGTACTGGGGCCTTTGTTGATTTTAAGAATATCTCTGGTGATCCAAATTTTGTTTAAATCAACAGTGTGAGGCAGAAATAACTTATTAAGAGAGCTCTTTTTTCAGTTACTCAAAAATAGTTCAGAGCAGCCACTCAAAGCAGGTGTGTGCTCTTTAGAGGGTTACTCATATGTATACCAAAGGGATCAGGTTGAAAATTGAAGTCAATATTTGTATTGATTTACCTATCAACCTTCAAGTTTAAACAAACAACGCTTGTTAAAACAAGTGCATTGGTCTTGGTCATTTTGTCATGCTATTTCAGTTAACAAGAACAGCAGGGTTCCCAAGGTATTTATCAAGGAAGTCACACAAAGAAAAGCTCCTAAGACTAAAAATATTATGAATATTTATACACAATAGTCCACAATCCAAATATCCCAGTGTTTAGATGTTGACAGAAAAAGACAAGGACACTGTGTCTAAGGACAGAAGTGGCTGCCTCTGTTTACTTTCAAGTACAATGGCAGATTAACTGGAAAGATATGTGCTGCCAACAATTGGAAGCAGGTGTTTTTAGAGTGTGGCATCAAAGTCTCAGGAAGTAGGATCTGAGCTGGGCACTGTAGCTCACACCTATAATCCTCACTACTCCGGTGGATGAGATCTGAGGATCAAGGTTCAAAGCCAGCCTCAGGAGGAAAGTGTGTGAGACGCTTATCTCCAAGTAAACAACAAAAAATCAGAAGTGGAGCTATGGCTCAAGTGGTAGAGTGTCAGCCTTGAGTGTAAAAGCTCAGGGATAGAGACCAGGCCCTAAGTTCAAGCCTTAAGAGTGACATAGCCACATGCAAACACCCACACAAATCAGGAAGGTGTATTTAAATCAACCCACTAAAACCTCTACCTCAATTTCACCATTCTAAGAACAAGCTCACATCATAACTAGTCAGATAATGTTTTGCACAGCAAAGACTCTTAAACAGGCTTGTTTTCCAAACAACTGACTCCTTTTTAACACAACTGCTTTACCCCTATATTTGCTATCCAGCAACTAGATTCAATCTTCAGACATTCGTATTCGTGAGTCTTCCCACAGACACAAGTGGGATGATTAAGGGTCATGTTTTATGTTCTAGATTGATCCCAAGAAGTTTTATTTAGTCTGGATATGTTGTGATAAGCTCTAAGTTTGTGTTAGATGAAACTTACATGGAATTAGGAAACGGGTGGAGGAATAATTAAGAACTCGAGAGTGGCTGTCACAAATGAGGGCTTTTAAGAGAAGAGACACAGGAACCGGTTTTATCTCTCTTATTAAGATCATCTGAGAATAAGAAGATAGCCATCTGCAAACTGCAAAGCAAGTCCTCTCTCTAGGAGCGTTAGCCTTGATCCTGGGACTTCTGAGTTTCCTGAAGTATACAAAATAAATGTCTATCATTTGAGTCACCCCATTTGTGGGGTGACTATTCTGAACTGTGAGACATGGGCTGCACAAGGTGAAGAAGTAGTCTTTCCCTTCAGACTTCCACCTGTGGGGTTACCCTTTGTGCCTCTGTGCATCATCTCTGCCTTCTCATTTAGTCTTTACTTGGCCTCAAACATCTGTGTGTGTGTGTGTGTGTGTGTGTGTGTGTGTGTGTATTTACACCACTACTCAGAGCCTTAGTGCTGTCCTCTAGCTTTTTCACTCAAGGCCATGCCCTACTTCCTGAGCTCCACTTGCAGCTTTTGGGCAGCTTATTGAAGATGAGTCTTATAAACATTTGTGCCCAGTCAGGCTTTGAACAATGATCATCAGATCGCAGCCTCCTGAGTGGCTAAGAGTATAGGTATGAGGGGCTGGGAAGGTGGCTCAGTGGTAGAGTCTTTGCCTTACATGCATGAGGCCCTGGATTCAATTCCTCAGCATCACATATAAGCAGAAAAAGCCTGAAGTGGCTCTGTGGTTCAAGTGGTAGAGCACTAGCCTTGAGCTGAAATGCTGAGGGATAGTACCCAGGCCCAGAGTTCAAGCCCCATGACTGACCAAAAAAAAAAAAGATTTTAAGTGTGAGAGCCACTGGTATCTGGCTCTCAAACAAGTTTTTGCTGAACTGTACCTATATTCTTCTGTAAAGTTTTAGTGAAACATAACTGTGAGTTACCAAGGTTCGAAAAGTTGATGAAATAGTGGAGCAGAAAGAAGAATGTGTACTAGTTTGGATCTGGAATGCCTCCTGGAGGCCCATGTGTTAAAGGATTGTTCTCCATCCTGTGGCACTACTGGAAAGTGGTGGAACCTTTAGGAGGTGAAACCTACTAGAAAGAAGTTAGGTTACTGGGAGTGTCCCATGAAGAGGACATGAGGTCTTTGTCTCTTTTTCTCTGTCTTTGTCTTTTTCTGTCTCTCTCTCTGCCTCTCTGACTCTTTGTCTCTGATTCTGTCACTTTGTCTGTCTCTGTCTCTCTCTCTTCCACCACTCCTGTCCTACTATGGGGTGAGCAGTTTTGCTGGATCACATACACTCTTTCATGATTGGATGCTGCACTACAAGCCCCAAAGCAATAAGTCTATTTATTCCATTTCCATTACTGAAATCTCCAAAAGAATGGGCCATATAAGCTTCTCCTATCTGGAAACTGATTATCTCAGGTGCATGCCGAAAAATAACCATGAGCTATTATCTCTTCTGTGAGGACACCATGAGTCTTTAGTTTGTTCTGTCTAACTTGCTTTTATTAACCTTCAAGTTATTTCTAACCAATATTAAGTTATCATTGCCCAATTGATACACTTTCTGTGTAAATGGTTTGAATATTTTTATATGTTTTTATTGTAAAAAATACTGTACAGAGAGGTTATAGGTACATAAGCAAGGTAATGAGTACATTGAGCATTGTTGCCTCCTCCTTTTTTTTTCCTGTACTATCCCTTCCTTCCCAC
>NW_012267359.1:277918-293827 GCF_000151885.1 Dipodomys ordii | reverse complement strand
GAGGCTGCAATGCTTGGTAAGAAATGTACGCATTATCCTGCCCATGCAATTGTAACCCCTCTGTACAGTATGTTCACAAATAAAATTAAATTAAATTAAAAAAAAAAGAAAAAAAAAAGAATAACAAAACAACGCTCAACAAGAAATGTACTCATTACCTTACTGGTGTAACTCAGCTCCTCTGTACAGCATTTTTACAAGAAAATAAAAATTTAAAAATATATAGTAAAATGTAAACCAAAAAAAAAATACAAAATGAATTAAATAAAATGTATCATCAGTATCATTCATTTTATGGCTTTTCTTCCCTTTGCAGTAAATTTTGTGGGAATGAGTTAGAATCTACACAGAAGAAGAGTACAGCCTGGTGTGAATATGATATATATAAATACATTCCTTCATCTTCTCTAATTGGATACCTTCACTGGGTCCTGAGCATGTTTCTGTTTTCCTTACTTCCTTGGTGTTGTCTGTCCTTGAGGATCACTCTAAATCGTACCCAACCGACAACCACTGTTTTCTCTGAAATCCTGATTGTCTATTGGCTTCATTCAGCAAGTACATTTTGCTATCAATGCAAGAATGACACACAAATTCGTGAAGCATTCCATACTTTGTTTTGTTTTGTTTTAACATTCCATACTTTAAAAACAAAAACCTGGGGTTGGGAAGGTGGCTCAGTGGTAGAGCGCTTGCCTTGCATGCATGAGGCCCTGGGTTCGATTCCTCAGCACCACATAAACAAAAAAGAAAAAAGCCAGAAGTGGTACTGTGGCTCAAGTGGTAGAGTGCTAGCCTTTAGCTGAAGAGCTGAGGGACAGTACCCAGGCCCAGAGTTCAGGCCCCACGACCAGACCCAAAAACAAAACAAAACAAAAGCAAAAACCTGTTCTGTTACATTTCTTCCTTTCAGGATGGTCTGAAACATGCAAAGAACATCTTGAATCAGGTTCTGGTTGGCTCATACCTCTAATCCTAACTGCTCAGGAGACTGAGATGTGAGAATCAAAGATAAAAGCCAGACTGGGCAGGAAAGTTTGTGAACTCTTACCTCCAGTTAATCAGCAAAAATCTGGAAGTAGACGCCAGGCACTGGCAATCTTAGGTGCTGTAATCTTAGGTATTGAGAGGCTGGGATCTGAGGACTGTGGTTTGAAGTCAGCCTAGACAGGAAAATCCATGAGACTTTTATCTCCAATTAACCATCAAAAAAAAATAAAAAAAAACTAGGGCTGTGGTTCAAGTAGAAGAGCATGAGCCTTGAGCACAAAAGCTCAGGGATAGGGCCAAGGCCCTGAGTTCAAGCCCCAGGTCTGTCACACACACACACACACACACACACACACACACACACAATATATGGAAGTAGAGCTGCAACTCAAGTGGTAGAGCACCAGTCTTGAGTGGAAAACCCATTTAAGTGTGTGAGGCCATGTTTAAGCTCTGATACCTTTCACCAAAGACACCAGGTTATCAATCCCATGGTGCCTAAATGCTAGGCTTTAGTGTGAAATAGAGTTATACATGCTGTGGAACACTGAGTGAGTTTCTTAATCTCTCTAAGGTTCAAGTTCTTTGTTAACAAAACAAAAAGAAGTGACAGCTCCTTTCATAGTTATTGTAAGACTTAGATGAATGGTATTTCTTCCCAAGTCTGATCATTTTCAACATACTCATTCTAAAGTCATTTCCATATCACTTCATTATTTTAATTTCTTAAGAAGTAAATTCCTCACTAATGTATGAGCTTATTAACTGCTTTCTTTAGTATTACCTTTCTATTTCTTTTTCTTTTTTTGAATTAAAAAACATTGTTATTAAGGCATTATACAGAGGGGTATAATGGGTGTAATGAGTACAATTCTTCTTGGACAATGTATCCCCTGCCTTCATTTTCTCCATTTTCTGACTCCTGTCCCTACCTACAAGTTGCAGTTTTTCACATAGTGTATATCAAATGTCATGATTGTATTTGCTCATCTTTCCTCCCTTAATTCCTCTGTCCCCTTTAGCTCCCCCCTTAAAAGACAACAACAATAAAACAACACCAACAATAACAACACCTTGTTGTTCCTAATATTCCTTTCTATAAGCAGTACTTTAGTTATTCATGGGAATTATGCCCTCAGATTCTTCCCTTAAGTAGACTTCTTTTTATTCTTTCTGTGTATTTATTGCTTTCCCTTTATTATTATGGGTTGTTTGTTTTCCAGTTTGGGGCATGGAACCAACACATACGGACTTTATACCACTGGACCACATCTCCAGCCCTCCTCTTCCCTGACTATAGCTATTCTTGATGTTATTATGATTTGCAGATGTTGTCCCTCAAAGGTTCATAGGCTGAAAGCTTGGTCCAATTTAATGGTATTGAAATGTGGTAGATCTTTAAGAAGTGAGAACTTGTGATTTGTGATTGGTTTCTGATCATCTCCTGAGGGGATGACTGCTGTTTTGTACAATGAGTCTTGACTTGATTCATTACCACAGCAGCAAATTGTTTTAAAAGAGTGAGCCTGGTCTTCCTCAATTTATTGTTTCCTTGCACAAACGTGCCCTCTCTGCTCTCAGCCAGTTCCTCTTCTGCTGCTTTGCCCTGTTGTTATAAAACCAAGGGATCTTCTCCAGGATGCTGCTGGCCCCCTGCTGTTTGAACCTTTGACTTCCATCATTGTGAGCTACACAAAACTCTTTGTAAGTGACCTAGCCTCTGGTGTTTTGTTACAGACACACAAAACAGATTAAGATACTTTACCAACAATTTTTCCATTAACTCCACTCTGCAATGTCAATCTGCAATGCCAATGAGAGCCAGAACTTCAGGTAATGCTTGAGGCTCAAGCATTAAGGTGACATTGAGGTAGTAAAACCACATTGGCTGGCCCCTCTGTGGAGTGAAGCTGTCTACATCTTCTTGCCACTAAGGAATACAGTGTTCTAAAGACTGTACTGTCTTTGCTTGTAGACCAAGGTTTTGGTGGAATTCTCCAGTTTCAGGCACTGTGCCTGATTCAGTCTCCCACTTTCAGGGGGATATTTTGGTCCCAGTTAGCTCACAGACTTGTACTTGTCTCTCAGACCCAGAGATACCAGCTGGCTTGTTAATTTAGGCTTGTTCATTGCTTTGTGTTTCTACCCTATTTTCTACTTTAGCAAGATAGTTGTTTTATTTGCTTGTTTGTTTACATGCCAGCATTAGGGCTTGAACTTGGGGCCTTTTGCTCTCACTTGGCTTTTTCACTTGAGACTGGCACTCTAACACTTGAACCACAGCTCCAATTTTGACTTCTGAGTAAGTAGTTAATTGGAGATGAGAGTCTCATGGACTTTCTTGCCCTAGCTGACTTCAAACTGTGTCCTTGTATCTCAGCTTCCCGAGTATCAAGAATTACAGGTGTAAGCCACCAGCACCCAGTTCCAACCTCCTTATTTGGTAGGTGAGAAAAGTCAGAAACACATCTGCCTTAGGTCATACAAAAGCCCATCCAAGACTTCTAACACAGATGTTATTTTCTTCTGATTTCATCCTCAGGGAGAAGAAGTGGTATTAAAAAAAATTCCCTGGATTAGCTTGGTGCTGGTAGCTCATGCCTATAATCCTAGGCTATTTAGGCGAAAATCTGAGGATTGTGGTTCAAAGACAGTGTAGGCAGAAAAGTCTGAGAGACTGTTATCTCCAATTAACCACAAAAAGCAGGAAGTGGCACTGTGGCTTAAGTGGTAGAGCACTATCCTTGAGTACAGAAGCTCAGAGAGAGGGCCCAGGCCCAGAGTTCAAGCCCCAGGACTGGCAAAACAAAACAAAACAAACCAAACCAGAAAAACAACAATAATAGAAACTATTTCCTGGATCAGATATGCTATAAACCAAGCAAACAGAGGAGACATTTAGGATTCTGACTCTTCCAAATGCAAATCCTATATTCTACTATGTTGGTGGGCTGGTAATAAGTAAAACATAACCATTCTAACATATACATACATTATATTATGAAACTCTATATTATGGAAAATGGTATAAAAGAAGGAAAGAGAATTTTCATGGGGTAGAAATGTGGATGACCTACTTTGTGGGGCAGCTATCAACCATTACTGGTCACAGGGAATGAGTTAATAGGTAATAATGTACCAGTAAGAATATCATTCACAACTGGCTTCTTGTGTTTGTATGTACAGTATTGAGCCTCAAACTCACAACCTGGTCACTTTCCCTTAGCTTTTTCATTCAAGGCTAGCACTCTACCACTGGAGTCATAGTTTCATTTCTAGTTTTTTGGTAGGTAATTGGAAATAAGAATCTCACAGACTTTCCTGCCTGGGCTGGCTTTGAACTGTAATCCTCAAATGTCTGTCTCTTGAGTAACAGGATTACAATCGTGTACCACATCACCTGGCTCACACCTAGCTCAGATCCTTGGACTTTGACTACTGATTTTGCTGTTGATGTCTAAGTAACCTGAAGAACAGTTCACTTCAAATTTGGGTCATATTTTTCTCTCAAACCCAACTATAATGTATGATTTTGACATAGTTTTTCTTATGGAAGGTAACCTTCTCTACAAAGGCAATATTCATTTAACAGTACTGAATTTTGACCTTTTGTTAAACTTTGATTTGATTGCTAAAGTGAAATTCTACTCTTAATACCTATATTAGAAGATACTAATAAAATAAACAAATTTATTACCATATCCTGTTCATGCTGAGTTTCTAGAAAGAGTATTGGAAATGAGATAATCATTTTACTGGAAAAATGATTATTTTATTAATTCCCTATCTAGGAAAAAAATCTAAGAAAATGAGCAGAAAGTTATACGTATCTTAATATGCAGATATGCTCACTACTTAATCATCTGTTATAATGAAAATGTCAAATTTCATACAATAGTGGAGGTATTAAATTACCACATGAACATAGATTTGCATATTGATTACTGTTGAACCTATAGTTTAAAAATATTTAAGAATATGAAGTTGGTGGTTCATGTTTGCAATCCAAGCTACTCAGAAAGCTGAGATCTGAAGATCACGGTTCAAAGCCAGCCTGGGCAGGAAAGTCTCTTATCTCAAAACAATCACAAATAAATGCAGGAAGTGGAGCTGTGGCTGAAGTGGTAGGGTGCTAATCTTAAGCACAAAAGCTCAGGGACACTGCCTAGGCACTGAGTTCAAGCCCCAGAACTGCTGCCAAAAAATATCTAATTTTAAAAAATATGGGGGTTGGGCATGGGTAGCACATACCTGTAATCCTAGCTACTCAGGAAACTGAGATACAAAGGATCAAAGTTTAAAGCCAATCTCAAGCAGGAAAATCTGTGAGACTTCATCTCCAGTTTAATGCAGGGCTGGAGGCATAGTTCAAGTGGCAGACCATAAATATAGATAGACCGATCCATAAGAACAGAAATCAAATCTGAGTTTGCTCAAAAGTGCATCCGCTTTTCCTAGCCAAGTGGCCTCAGTGAATATTATTCATTAACTGAATATATGGATAAAAGCAATAAGTTTAAAACATGCAAAACTGTGTGTACATTTTGAATTAATATTTATTCTCAAAGGCTCTGAAAGGATGCTATCACTATTATGGCAAACAAAAGCAGTATTACTAAAAGTATTTTCTTCCTGTGGTTTCCTATCATGTAAACATAATTAAAATGTGTTTGCTTTCAAAGTAGAAATATGGTTTTTTTCTGTGCTAATCTAGAATTTTGATACATATGACAAACAAATTGAAAGTAAAACAAAAGATAGTCTTTTTCCCCCTTCTAATCAATTCTCCTCCTAATTCCAGTGCACTGAAACCTTATTTTGCAAATTCTGTTCTTTGTTTCCATAGTGATGGGCTCCCAATGCGAAAGCGCAATTATATCACACTGGCTTTCTTTCAAGTTTCAATACCATGCCATCACCACCCACTTCTCTTTCAAAACATTCAAATCCACTAATGACTGAACCCTTTAATAGCTTCATTTTGGGGGAGCTGAAGTGGGAGCTGGGGGCTTAGGAAAGGGTGCTATATGGTGAGTGAAAGTGAATTTAAAAAACCAGAAAAAAATGGAATTTAAAAGTAATTTACCATCAAAACAGGAGTTTGACCTACCCATAGTTATTTACTCCTAACAGCATACCATAAATTGGTTTTTAAAATGATATGCTAATGGTAGAAGTGAGTGAGAGAGAGAGAGAGTTGTGTATGTGTGTGTACCAATTCTGGAGCTTGAACTCAGAGTCTCAAATTCTTACATAGCTATCTTGTTCAAGACTGACATGCTACCAATCAAGCCACATTTTCATTTCTGGTTTTTGTTGTTGTTGTTGTTGCTGCTGCTGTTAATTGGAAATAAGAGTTTCTTGGATTTTTCTGCACAGTCAAACTTCAGTCCTCAGACTCAGTCTCCTGTGTAGGTAGGGCCCCACTGAGCCTTCTTTTTAAATGAGAGTAATTTGAGAGTAATAATGTATGATCTATATCAGAACTCATACAGTGTAGAAAAACACTTTACAAAATAGTAAGAAAGGGGGGCGGGAATCTACAGCAGCTATGGTTTGGCTATAGTTTGAATTGTTGACATTTAATAAAGAAGGAACAAACTTAATTCAGCCATGATACTTAGAAATAAGACATTTAAGAAGTAATTGAAATCTGAGGATCTAGGTTCAAAGCCAGCCCAGGCAGGAAAGTCTGTGAAACTCTTATCTCCAATTAGCCACCAGAAAACCAGACGTGGAGCTGGGGCTCAAAGTGGTAGAGCACTAGCCTTAAGCAAAAGAGCTCAGGGACAGCACCCAGGTTCTGAGTTCATGACCTATGACCCACAGAGAAAAAAGAAAAAAAAAAAGGAAGGATGATAATCTCACTAAAGTTTGGAGACATGAGGACTTTTGTACAATTTGGTAAGTTGATAAATTAAGAAGAGTTAAACAGTTTACTATGTTTTGAACCTAAACTTCCATTTGCCAGGGACCTACCTAAAGGCAAAAAAAAAAAAAAATAATGAGTATCTAGGGATATATATTCACAAAGACGGATATATAAAGACATTTACTTTAGCTTTGTTTTCACACAAAAATAGAAACAACCTTGCTGTCCATCAATAGAGAATACTTACATAAATGCAAACTTCCCATGTGAAAGAATGCCCTCAAGCTATTGAAAATGTATTCCTTCACATAAAGAGATCTCATCTTGACATAGAAAACTATCTACATAACACATGGGGGGGATAAGGATTTATAAAACTTGAAACACCATAAAAATAAATAAATATGTGTGGGTTTCCTCAGAAAAAGATGTATAGGATGATATAAAAAAAAAGATTTGGGGGGTTAGGAGCCTGTGATTAATGAGAGATACACGTATGAGGGATATTTATTTTATAAATTCTATGTTATGTGAACACTTACAATTGGTAAATTGCAATAAGGAAAAACAATACAGATGTTTCTATTTTTATTACATCCTGGATAAATTTCTTCTTTGCTTTGCTTTGCTTTTCCTTCCTTCCTTCCTTCCTTCCTTCCTTCCTTCCTTTCTTTCTTTCTTTCTTTCTTTCTTTCTTTCTTCTCTTTCCTTCCTTCCTTCCTTTTTTTTGGTGGGGGGAGGGGGGAGGGTGGAGCTGGTTTACCACTACTAGGGCTTGAACTCAGGGATTGTGTGCTGACCCTTATCTTTTTTTCCTAAGACTAGCATGCTACCACTGAGCCACAGCTCCACTTCTGACTTTTTGCTGGTTAATTAGAGATAAAACTGTCACCAACTTTCCTGCCTAGACTGGCTTTGAACCACAATTTTCAGCTCTCAGCCTCCAGAGTAGCTAGGATTCACAAGTGTGAGCTACCAGCACCCAGAATGAATAAATTTCCAAGAAGAATTTGAAACCTGAGCTCTTAAACATAAAAATCTATTGGGCCAGGCAACAGTGACTCATACCTGTAATTCTAGCCACTTAGGATTGAGAACTGAAGTTCAAAGAGAGTCAAGACAGGAAAGACAGTAACAAGTCTATCTCCAATTAACCAGCGTAAAGCCAGAAATGATGTTGTGACTGACGTGGTAGAATGCCAACCTTGTGCAGAATAGCTAAAGGACTGTGCCCAGGTTCTGAGTTCAAGCCCCAATATTGGCACAAGAATGAACAAAAATCTACTGGGACTGAAGTAATCATTCAAAATCAGGTAGTCCTAAAAGGAAGTGGTGTGGTCAGGTTGGAGTAAGGGTTTCAGAATTACCTGGCAAGAATCAATAAGTAGTTCTTGAGCAGAAAGCTGCGTTTAACCCCTCATTTTAAGGGAAAGAAACCCAAGCTGAGAGTGGGAAAGGTCAGATGAGAGGAAGGAAGTCTTTCCTACAAGAACTCAGTCCTCTCTGCCCACAACAGCTTTTCTTCCAGCAATTTCAGGTGACTAGTTTGTGTAGCCAACGAAGTTTTGTTTTTTTTTTTAAGTAGATGATAAATTTTGAGCAGAGAAAAAAATTGTAATAATGACTCAAACAGCGAGTGGCATTTACATAGAAATTATAGGCCTGGCCTGTTGTTTGGTAAGAGTTTGGAACTAATTACAAGGTTGTCCCAAAACAACATCTCTTAGGGCATCATGTGAAGATGTGAAAATCTCCTGCAGGTGGCTGCTGGCCAAGGTCATTTCCTGTGTGGAAACCCAAGCACTTGTTTATTATCATGCTGCAGTACAAGATTTCTAAGAATCTTTCTATGAATCAAAAACTTCACTGGAAGAAGGGTGTGGTAACACATGCCTGTAATCCCAGTGTTTGGGGAAGCTGAGGCAGGATTTTGAGTCTTAGGCCAGACTGAGCTACATAGAGAGATCCTGCCTCAAAACAAAATACCACAACAAAAATTTCATTGGCAGTTATTACATTGTGGAACCCCTCATTTCCAAGGAATGTATGTGGCTAAAGAGGCATCTCTTCCACTGTGTCAATCTTATTCCCACACTGAAAGGAGCCCAGTAGAAGGCAGATGCAGATGGCATTGGGTGACTCCGACTGCAATCTCACTATACAATCCCTCACCTGACCCCCAGCCATATTCCCCCACATTTCCCAAGATGACCAACACACTTCCTTTCTATACAGGGCTTTTCACCCATACTCAGACTCTGTCCTTACTGCCAGAACCACCAAAGGAAGGTCAAAGTCCATACCACTGTTGATTCCAGATACTTCCAAAGATGGCACAACTTGGTAATCATCTCTGAGGCAGGGAAGAAGGCAAGACTGACTCTGGGCCACACTTCAACACCTGGAGCTGAGGGGAGCCAAGTCTGAGCCACCAGCTTAGCCAGAACCAACAAGGTAGACCCCACACCAAAACAGCCTCCCCAATGCCTGATTTGTCTTCCAGGCCATGTAGTCATCCCTTCCTCTCCATCAGAAAAAATAGGCTGGATGCAAATAAGCTCTATAAATCACCTCTTATCAATCTGCCTCCAACTCATCAAGTTTGCTAGACAAGTTTGCAACTTTGTATGGGCTCAATTACAGAATCTTGGCCTTATGCACTTTCCTTGGCATCCTATATTAGAAAGCAAAGCCTTGGTTTGAGAGAATGCAACCAGTGTGCTAATAGAAGTTTAGAAGTTTAATATCTCACTGCTCTAAGAGGTGCTATCCTGCCAGGTCAAGTTCACACTGGAAGAGAAATACTAAGCACTCAGAGGTGTAGCTCCATGACACAGCACTTACTTAGCATACCTGAGTTCCTGAATTTGAGCCCCAGCAACACACACACACACACACACACACACACACAAATGCACACAGGCATGCACACACACACACACAAAGCACAATGTCCAAACATGGATAAAGAAACTAAGCAAAACACAAAAAAAGAAACAGTGAGAATGTATTTCCTTCCTCTGGCTTGAATCTGTCATTTCTCTAAGAACAGATCAAATCACTATTTATACAACTGGTAGCAACATCTTAATTGTAATTTTATGTAAATTACATTATTTTAATGTAACATTACCTTAAAGTGAGCTTTAAGATAATGTTTTCTGTGACTTCCATGAATCCACTAAAACTATAAACATGTTATGTAGCAGCTAAAATACAGAGACTTGACTCCATTCCGATAATGTATGGGTAGGATCACATACAAGTGCTCAGCTTGGTGCCAAGTACAAAGGATTGCTTACATACCTGCACAAAATCTAGAAACCCTGCATTTGGTCACACAGACATAAATGTAACTGGTCTAAGAGAAGATCAATGTTTTTAGCTTTAAATTCAATCTGGTTGGCACATGAAGCCCTGGTTTTGTATTTGGGTGGGGGGGGGTTGTTTGTTCATCTTAATTGCTGACAGTGGCAGTCCAAACTCAACAAAAAGCAGTATTTCAAACAAATTCCAAGTTTTAGGACCTCAAACATAAAGCTCACCGAATTACAAGTCTAGGAATGAGACAATTAAGAGTGAAGCATACAGATGGCTCAGTCCTGAAAAGCCCTAGCTGTATCAGTTTTCTAATTGGATTCTCTGTCTTTGCCTGTCTCCTCCAGTGGGTCTTCATGTAGCTGCCATGCTAACCATCTAAGGACTTTGTTTCTGGGAAACATCACAAGGCAGACACAAGACAAATGGGATGAAAACTGGAAGCAAAACCTAAAGTAAAACAAACAAAAAAGAATCTAGATACTATTGGGCACAAATGGTTCACATTTGTAATCCTCCTTACTTAGGAGGCTGAGATCTGAGGAGCACAATTTGAAGCCAGGAAAACAAATCCAAGAAATTCTTATCTTCAACTAACAAGCAAAGGGCTGAACAAAGATGTGGCTCAAGTGGTAGAATACCATTCTTGAGTGAAAAAGTAAAAAAGCCAAACAAGAGCACAAAGGCCCTGAGTTCAAGCTCCAGTACTGGCACCAAAAGAGAGAGAAAGAGAGACAGAATTGGGGGGGGGGCTCGATCCTACTCACATGATCTTTGTTTGGATTTTGTTTTATTGTCTTTCATTCTAAATATCAAGCATTCTTTTTTTGTTGTTGTTGGTCATGGAGCTTGAACTCTGGGCCAGGGCACTGTCCCTCAGCTCTTCAACTCAAGGCAAACACTCTACCACTTGAGCCACAGCACCATTTCAGGTTTTCTGGTGGTTTATTGGAGATAAGAGTCTCATGGACTTTCCTGCCTGGGCTGGGTTTGAACCGTGATCCTCAGATCTCAGCCTCCTGAATCAGGCATTCTTATTAAGGAAAATCAGAAAATGAAGAAGTTCACAGAGCATGAAAACGGTCCACACACATCTTGTGGGATGGGACATCATTGTGTTCTACAAGATTCTTCACTGTAGGATCAGCACACATCCATAGGATGTGACAAAACTGGAGGCCTGAAGTATGGGTTGTTTTCTTACCCACCATCATTTAAGTGGGTGTTTTCACTTTTAGTTGTACCTTATAATCACCAAGGTAGATTTTAACTGGACAGACCACACTCCAGAACGTCAAAAGTTTTTACAGGGTCCTTAATGTATCTCCAAAAAATAGATAAATTGTGGGGAAAAAAAGAAATAAAATGCTTTTGATGAGGAAATTAATGTGAAGCCATGCCTACTGGTCCATGCCCTTATTCTGTGGTACTCAGGAGGCTGAGATCTGAAGATCCTGGTTTAAAGCCATCTCTGGCAGCCAGTTCTAAGAGGTTCTTAATCTCCAATTAACTGAAAAAATGCAAAAAGTAGAGCTATGTCTTAAGAGGTAGGGAGTGAGCCTTGAGGTGAAAAAGCTAAGCAAGAAGATGAAGCTCTGGGTTCAAGCCTTGGTACTGGCACGTGGGTGTGTGCGCATGCACGCACGCACACAAACACACACACACATACACATACACACACACACATACACACACACAATGGAAGACCAAGTTTGCATGCAGAAATGGCAGTATTCGCAGTTTGTATGAAAAAATGACAAAGCTGAGGGAGATAAGTAAAACATCCCCAAATTTGCTACCTAACTTGATTTGGTTTTTGAGACAGGATCATACTATAAAGTTCCAGTCCTCAAACTTAGGAAATTGATTATTTTTTAGTGGAAGGCATTTATAAAGAATAAATGCAGACCTTTTCTGAATTCCCCTTCTCTATCTAAAGATAGATTCTCCAAAATGGATTTATTGTTCATCAACTCCCTCCAGCTCCAGCTGTTTTATAAACCAGGGAAGATGAAGTATTATGGAGATTAGAAGTTGGAGAGGAGACTAGAAGTTAATGTCATATCAGGTCAGACTTCATTAGAAACAAGAGTCTGTTTCTCTTTCCCAAATGTCGTTAGCTTTACCATTCCCCACCACTATGAAATAGGAATAGAAACCTCAGTGGTTTTCAGATATACATCTTTCTTTCTTGTGATAACTCCATGCATGCAATAAATTTGTTTGTTTCTTCTCCTGTTAATCAGCCTCTTGTTAGTTTATTTTATATATTCAGTTTTCAAACCCTCAGAAAGTATCAGGTTCTCCTACAGGGGTATAGTCAATGACACATCTATAATTTCTTTTTTCACATTTTATTAGAACATATTAAGTACAATGTATATAATACACTTTGATCATATTCTCTCCCTCTATTATTCTTTCTTGTTTCCTTCACGATTCCCTTTTTAAATCTTTCTTACAATTATTAAATTGGATTCATTATGACCCTTTCATATATACCTATACTGTACTTTGATCATATTCTGTCAGCTTTTCCCTCTTTTCCTCCACCACTAAGTAGGTCTTCATTTTTGCTCATAATCATTTTTTTCTTTATCTCTAGCTTCTGCATTTGACAGAAAATGCACTGTGTTTTTTTTTTTGTCTTTGTAAGTCTGGCTTTTTTACTTAACATGATTATCTGCACTATTCACACACACACACACACACACACACACACAAAGTTATGGATGCCCATCATCAGATAAATGGATTAAAAAAAAAAACCATAGTGGCTTGGTGCAGGTGGCTTACATCTGTAATCTGAGCTTCTTAGGAGGCTGAGAGCTGAGGATCACAGTTTGAAGCCATTTTATTTCCCATTAACCACTAAAAAGCAGAAAGTGAAGTTATTGCTCAAGTGACAAAGTGCCCACCTTGATCAAGAAAGCTAAAGGACAGAATCCAAGCCCTAAGTTCAAGCCCCAGTACTGGCACATAAAATAAATAAAATAAAATACATAAGAACAGAACGGAAAGCAAAGAAAAAGGGAACAAAGAATAAATTTATACTTAGTGAGAATGGATTTTGGTTATTGATTGGCAAAAATAAAAACAGAGAACTTTGCACCCACACCAAAAACAACATCAAACTTGGCTTCTCGTAAATGAAAATATTTTCTTGGCTTTCTCTTAGCTATATGTTTTTTTTTCTTCCAAAAGCTAAACACACAGTGCAAACCATGCCTTTATCTGTTGGTAGAAACCAGACTCATTTCAATCTAACTTCAAAGGAGCAACCGACAAGCTTTACTTTCCTGGGCCACTTTAAGACACTCCTACACTATTTTATCCTTTTCCCTAAGTTATTTTTTTCCTCTCTCAGAACGCAGAGTATGTGAGAAATCTGTACTGTTCTATTTTTGCACAGGAATAAATTTTGAGCTCATAAATTGTCATCTATTCAATTGTTACCCTTTCTCTCTACCTTCATATTACAATCTATGCCAAGTCTTTCTTCCTCCTGAAATCCTTATGATAATAGGAGGTAGAGGAACTTGGGTGGCTATAGCTCTCACCTGTAATCCTAGCTATTCAGGAGGTTGAGGATTTGAGTTCAAAGCCAGCCCAGGCAGGAAAGTCCATGATACTTTTATCTCCAATTAACCACCAAACAGCCAGAAGCGGAGCTGTAGCTCAAGTGGTAGAGCACTACTCTTGAGTGCAAAAGCTCAGGTACTGCACCCAGGCCCTGACCTCAAACCCCAGGACCAGCACACAGAAAAAAAGCTAAGCAAGATAGGCTCTAAGTTCAAGCTCCAGTACCAGCACATATACACAAAAGGGGGGAGGACACAGAAGATAATAATTTAGCAAAATGATGCCTTTTCATTGTAAATATTATTTATCTTAATCACATATTCATAATAGTAATCACCCTGATCTGTATAATTTTACAAGGTGGACATAATATCATAATACAAATAGTAAAAATAAAGTATATTCATTGAATTCTATTGTGTGTCAGGCACTGAGAGATACTCATTTAAACTCTTAGTAACTCCTTCAGCGAGGCAGTAATTGCCCTCATTTTTCTAAAGGAAAAAAATTGAGATAGAGATAATTTCAGTAACTTGCCCGTATTTGCATAGGAATGGAGCTGGGATTTAAAATGACAAATCTAATGGCAGAGATGATCTATGGCTACACGTGTAAAACTCCCACAAAATGAGAGTGAAGTTTTATTTTCTTGTTTCACTCTTCCTTTTTGAAAGTTCAAAATAGCATTTTATGGGGGCAGACTGAATAAACATAAATTCCCCCAGAGAATTATTCATACTCTAAGTAGGTGACCCAATTTGTCATTCAGGGCAAATACCAGTCAAATATTAAGCTATATTTGAACTGCGTGCAAGTGGTTCATGCCTGTAATCCCCACTACTTAGGAGGCTGAGATCTGAGGATCATGGTTTGAAGCCAGTAGAGACAGAAAAGTCTATGGGACTTTTATACTAATTAACCACCAAAAGGCCAGAAGTGGAGGTATGACTCAAATGGCAGAACATCAAATTTGAACAAAAAAGCCAAGTGAGAGCATAAGGCCCTGAGTTCAAGGTCCAGTACTAGTAAATAAATAAATAAATAAAATAATAACAAGAGAATGTAGTGTTTTGTAAGACAGTGGTAGCTTCATGTGATGGGGCCAAAACATAAGCATAACTTTTTAATTTTTTATTATCTCTAAGTAGTTGTACAAAGGGCTATACATAAGTCTCAAAAGATTGACTATTAAAATTCAAGGAAGCCAGGAGCTGGTCTCATACCAGTAATCCTAACCGCTCAGAAGGCTGAGTTCTGAGGAGCACCATTCAAAGCCAACCCGCAGAAAATCGGAAGTGGCACTGTGGCTCCAAGTAGTCATTAACTAAACTACTCTCTGCTTCTTTACAGATGTCCAACTTATCGGTTATCAGAAATACATAATTTAAAGGTGCCATGAAGTTTGTACTTCACCTATGAAATAGTGATCTTAAACAGCTTGCTCGATTTTTTTTTTCATGGGTGTTAGTACTGAGGTTTGAACTTAGTACCCCTCTCTAACTCTTGCTTGGCTTTTTCACTCAATGCTGGCACTCTACTGCTTGAATACACCCCATGTTTGGCTTTTTACTAGTTAGCTGAAGGTAAAGTCTTAGGGACTTTTCTACCCAGGTTGGCTTTGAACCTTGTTCTTCAAATCTCAACCTCCTAAGTAAGTAGAATTACAGACATGAGCACCAGTGCTCAGCTCCTTGCTATGATTTTTTGGAGCCAACAAGTGTAAGTTAGCGCTAATGTGATTAACTCTGAAAAAAAAATGGTTATGTTTTCAATGAGCCTATCCCTAATCAAAAACTAAGGAAGGATAGAAGAAAGGAAAAGAGGGAAGGAAGACTAAGAAAGAAACAATTACAATTGCTCATCATCCCTCAGCTCTTGAGTCTGTTCTGAAAGTCTCTCACATAAAATGGTTTTGTATTTACATAGGATTTATGTGTATCCTCCCATGTACTTTAAATCTAGATTATACTTTGTATAATACACATGCTATGTAAACAGTTGGTATGCCTTGTTGTTTAGAGAATAATGATCCTGGGAAGAAAGTCCGTACATGTTCACCATAGTTTATGACTGAAGTTACTCCATGGACGTAGAAAGTCGGGGTCCAAAGTCAGCTTTTTAGACAGTTTCACTTTTTTTTTTTTTTT
>NW_012267359.1:277575-277868 GCF_000151885.1 Dipodomys ordii | reverse complement strand
CTGGGCTAAACCCCCAGCTCCATATACCACACTTTCTTGATCCATTCATCTACTGAGGAGCATCTGGGTTGGTTCCATATCTTAGCTATGGTAAATAATGCTGTGATAAACATAGTTATGCTCGTAGCCTTAGTATGGCCTTGTTTGTGATAGACCCAGAAATACAACAAATCAAAGAAAGGTTGGAAAAATGGGGTTGCATGAAGCTGCAGAGTTTCTGCATGACAAAGGACATAGCTAGCATGATCAACAGAAAGCCCATGGATTGGGAGAAGATTTTCCTAGCCATACAA
>NW_012267359.1:224376-270331 GCF_000151885.1 Dipodomys ordii | reverse complement strand
CAGCTCTTCAGCTCAAGGCGAGCACTCTACCACTTGAGCCACAGCGCCACTTCCGGTTTTCTGGTGGTTTATTGGAGACAGGAGTCTCACGGTCTCTCCTGCCCTGGCTGGCTTTGAACCGCGATCCTCAGATCTCAGCCTCCTGAGTAGCTAGGATTACAGGCGTGAGCCACCAGCGCCTGGCTAGACAGCTTCACTTTTAAGCCTTCTGTGTGGTTTGGACTTCCTGTTAAGCGGTGGGGGACTCAGCAATAACTCCAGGCACGTTTCTGAAGAAATAAAGGTTTGTTCTAAGGTAAGAACACTAATCATAAGATCATAAATGTTAGCCGGCGCTGGTGGCTCATGCCTGTAATCCTAGCTACTCAGGAGGCTGAGATCTGAGGATCGCGGTTCAAAGCCAGCCAGGGCAGGAGAGCCTGTGAGACTCCTATCTCCAATAAACCACCAGAAAACCAGAAGTGGCGCTGTAGCTCAAGTGGTAGAGCGCTCGCCTTGAGCTGAAGAGCTGAGGGACAGCGCCCAGGCCCAGAGTTCAAGCCCCACGACGGACCAAAAAAAAAAAAAAGATCATAAATGTTATACAAAGGAATTCATATTTAGGCATAAATTACACAGAAATACATTATCAAAGCATGTTGAAGACAAGAGATCTATATAGATCATAAGTATTAGGAAGAGTTTAAGAAAGCAAACAAGATATAAAGTGGACCCAAGGGGTCTTTGATATTTTCTTTTATTACTATCTTTAAGTAGCTGTGCAAAGGATAGTTGGTATTTTTAAGAGAAAGTTTGAAGGTATATATGGTTATAATTTCAATAGAGTAACGTAACTTTTATTTATACAGCCTCCTATATTTATAGCCTCTGGAGGAATGTCTCAAGTGCTGGAGTGCCATCCAAGCTAGCAAGCACTAGGCCCTGAGTTTAAACCTTAGTACCAGCTAGGTGCCAGTGGCTCATCCTATAATCCTAGGTACTCAGGAGGCTGAGACTTGAGGTTTATAGTTTAAAGCCAGTATAGGAAGATAATCTTAGAGTCTCATGTCCAATCAACTAGCAAAAAACTGGAAGAAGAGGTATGGCTCAAGTGGTAGAGAAAAGAAAAAAAACACACACACAAAAAAACAAAAAACAAGCTCAAGAGCACCAGGCCCTGAGTTCAAACCTCAGTACTGGCAAAAAAAAAAAAATCAAACAGTAGCAATAACAGCAACAATAAATAGAAAAGAAAGCCAAGGCACTTGTGGCTTATGTGATTCAGCTACCCAGGAGACAGATCTGAGGATTGTTGTTCAAGCCAGCAGGAATAGGAAAGCTCATGAGAGTCTTATCTTCCAAAAGCCAGAAGCTATGGTAACCTTCATGGAAGGGACCATGTATGCATGTGCCCAGAGGTGGTTACTGATCCCCACTTTCATTGGCATTCACAGCATGGAGGACTTTGTCACCTGGGTCTATTCATCCAAGATCAAGCTGTACATGCTGGCATACAATGAAGAGCATGATGACTTTGATCTTGGATGCCTAGTGGGTCTCCCTCTCGTCACAGCTACCTGATGTCAGAGACATTGAATCTGCTCTGTGTGTGTGTGTGTGTGTGTGTGTGTGTGTGTGTGTGTGTGTGTGTGTTAGTCAATTGTGGGTGCTTAAGAATCCAACCGCACAACTTTAAGTCATAGGATTAAAGCACAGGGGTAGGGAATATCATCTGTCTTCTAAGAAATTTTCTTCAAATTTGGACTGATACTCAAATGACCACTTTTGAGGACATTGGGAATCAGTTTTATACTGCAGGGTGGATTTTCTTTTTTTAGCTTCTTGGGTCTAAAATACTGTTTGAGTAAAAAGTCCACCCTCCCCTTCCTTAGTTGTCTTGAAGCTGGACTATGTGGCTCAATTTAGTGAATTGGAACGCTTACCCATGGTTGTGATTAAACTGTGTACAGATGGAGAATTTGGGCTTAAGCTTCCATAAAATGCGTGAAAATTTATTATTCAAGGGTCCCTCTCTCTCTTCTTATAAAGCAGTGTTCTTCTAATGCCAATAAATGGCCCTGCCACTCTGTAAAAATAAATTAATTAATTAAATAAAACAGAGAGAAACAGAGAGAGACAGAGACAGAGAGAGAGAGAGAGAGATGCACAAAGTGAGCTACCAAGACTTAAAAAGACAGGGGTGAACTTTAAATACATATTACTAATAAAAGAAGCCAACCAAAAAGGCTACATAGTCTGTGTTTCTATGTCCATGATATTCTAGCAAAGGTAAAAACCTATAGACAGTAAAAAAAAGATCATGTTTGCCAAGAAACAGGAAAGAGGATAAATAGCAGAACACAGGGAATTGTTAGGACAGCAAGTCTATTCTGTATGATACTATATTTTTGGGTACAAATTATCAATGTGTTTAAGTACCTGGACTGTTTATAGAGGGAGTGAACCATAAATTATGGGTGTGAGTTATAATAAGGTTTGCATCAGTCATTGTGTTCGATGTGAAATCTCTTGTGCCTTCCACTTACTGGTGCCATAAACTTAGAGCTGCTCTAAAAAAGCAAAAATCTATTTAAAAACTACTACTTCAGGCCAAGTGCTGGTAGCTCAAGCTTGTAATCTTAGCTATTCAGAAGACTGAGATTTGAATTGCAAAAAGCCAACCAGGGCAAAAAAGTCCATGAGAATTAGCTTCAATTTACCACCAAAACACCAGAAGTGGAGCTGTGGCTCAAGTAGTAGATCTCTACTGGCCTTGAGCAGAAAAAGTCAAGAGAAGGTTAGAAGCCCTGAGTTCAAGCCTCAGTATTCATACACACACACACACACACACATACACACACATACACACACATGCGCAAGTACTCTGATTAGATGAAGATTATGCACCAGTGGACTCTATCCACATACATAATTTGTAAACCACCTACTTTTATAATTTGTCTGGCAATAAGCTTTGCTTAAAGAAAGAAGGAGGGATTGGTATTTGGAACTCCAGTTTCAAATTTCTTCTGCAAACGTTTGGCCCTCTAGAAACTTCCTTATCTGCATTCTCGAACCATTAGAAAGATAGAAGACCAGATTGTAACATCACAGTCAATATTGAAAGGGACAACACAGGAGGCAAAAGTCTAACTTGAATAGCTTAGGGTAGGTCAGGTAGTCTGAATGTACAGAGTGACAAAGTATAAATAACATTTTTTTTAAAGTGACCAAAAATACTTCAGCAAGTATAGTGGCTCATGCCTGTAATCCTAGCTACTCAGGATGCTGAGATTCAGAGGGCTGTGGTTCAAAGCCAGCCTGGGGAGAAAACTCTGTGAGACAATGTATCCAAAATAACCAGCAAAAGCAGAACTGGAGGATTGGTCAAGTGGTAGAGTACCAGCTAAGCAAGCAAGCTGAGCAAGCAAGTCTAGCAAGTACAAGGCTCCAAATTCAAATCCTGTAGCCCCACCACCAATAACAACAAAAATAAAAGTTAAAAAAGGAAAAAAGAAAAGAAATAAAAATACTTCCTGGTCCTAAACATGTAAAACTGTTCAAATGCATAGAGATTGTCACAATAAAAACATCTAATTGCTAATCACTATCTTCTTCTTTTTAACTGTATAAACCTGGTTTTTCACCACCATGACTAGAGCACTTCAAACCTCTTACTTTGAAATGAAGAACCATAGCTGAATTCAGCATAGGGAGAAAAGTTCAATCTCCCCGCCCCCCAAAAAAAATCCTTGAAAAATCCATCTTTTTTTTTTTTTTTAGAGTTTTTGCATTCCAATTCCATACTGCCTGAGTCACTTAGCCACCTATTTGAATGTTGGTCCTTTCTGCTTTATGTGTATGCCAGCCCTGGGGCTTGAACTCAGGGCTTGGGCACTGTCCACGAATTTCCTTTGCTCAAGGCTGGTGCTCTACTACTTGAATCACAGCTCTACTTCTAATGTTTGTTCTTTAATCATTTAAAATTTTGACACTTAAGCCTACTGCAGTGGCCCATCTATGTAATCCTAGCTACTTAGAAGGCTGAGCGCTGAGAATTGTGGTTTGAAGACAGTCTGTGAGACTCTTAACTCCAACTAACCATAAAAAAGAAGGATATGGTGCTGTGGCTTGAGTGGTAGACTGCGAACCTTGAGCAAAAACATTAAGGAACAGTGCCCAGATCTTGAGTTTTGGCCCAGTTTTGACCCAGGAAAGAAAAAAAAAAAAAGCAAAAAATCTTGACTTTCTTTTTTATTTTGCCATTTTAAACATTCTTACTATTGCTTTTTTGTCATGTGAAACTCTTGGGAAATAAATGATCTC
Organism: Dipodomys ordii; assembly: GCF_000151885.1. Classification (NCBI taxonomy): domain Eukaryota; kingdom Metazoa; phylum Chordata; class Mammalia; order Rodentia; family Heteromyidae; genus Dipodomys; species Dipodomys ordii. The sequence continues at coordinate 266,026 of NW_012267359.1, read as the reverse complement.
TGTCATTTATTAAATTTGGTAATAGCCAGTTATTTGACATTGGTTCCTTACAGACTTTTCCAGTTTTCAAATAGGAGCTTGTCTTTAGTCTCATTATTGTCTCATTATTCTTCCAGCACAGAATGAGGACAGCCCCCACCCTCTAGAGGAGTTTACCAATACAGGACAATTTTCTTATCTTAGACGATCCTGCACCAAACATAAGTTATAAATTATAAACTAATGTCTGTCTCAGGAAGACACCTGAGACCACAAATTTTCCTGTATTTCATGGTAGATCAACTTTTGTCATCAAGATATATAAGTAGGGGCTGGGAAGATGGCTCGGTGATAGAGTGCTTGCCTGGCATGCATGAGGTCCTGGGTTCGATTCCTCAGCACCACATAAGCAGAAAAAGCCCAAAGTGGCACTGTGGCTCCAATGGTAGAGTGCTAGCCTTGAGCTGAAGAGCTGAGGGACGGTGCCCATGCCCAAAGTTCGGGCCTCACCACCTGCAAAAAAAAAAAAAAAAAGATATATAAGTAGATGAAGTTTTATCCACTTTACCTTTTATTGATGGTTGTATCTCTTGTTTTTGTTGTTGTTGTTTTGTTTTTGGTCAGTCTTGCTGTCCCTCAATTCTTCAGATCAAGGAGTGCTCTATCACTTGAGCCACAGCGCCACTTCCAGTTTTCTGGTGGTTAACTGGAGATGAGTCTCATGGGCTTTCCTGCCCAGGCTGGCTTTGAATTGTGATCCTCGAATCTCAGCCTCTTGAGTAGCTAGGATTACAGGCAAGAGCCTCCAGTGCCCAGCAAGCATCTTGTTTTATCCAGCGGTATCAAAAGTCTTATTTCCTGTTCCACCGGAACATTAGAGCCAAATCTAAAGAACAGGTATTGTTGCTATCACCTGTATTCCCAGGCATTCAGGATGCAGAGATCAAGAGGATCATAATTAAAGCCCCAATATTACAAACAAACAGTGTGTGTTGATATACTCCTGTAACCTCAGCTCTATGGGAGGCTTGGGTAGGAGCATTTCAGGCCAAGGATGGCCTAGCCAAAAAAGTTCAACACTCTGTCTGAAAAATATAAAGCAAAAATGCCAGAAGTAGAGCACTTAAAAAGAAGAAAGGAAGAAGGAAGGAAGGAAAGAAGGAAGGAAGAAGGAGGGAAACAGGGAGGGAGGGAAGGAAGGGAAAAGAAAAGAAAAGAAAGCTCAGTATACTCTGTCATACTGGAAGCATCCTCCTCACTCCCTCCTACTGCAGCTGTACCTTTAAATGATGCTTATTATGTGTTTATGTTTCTAGTACCTCACACCTAGAGGATTTGGGGATGTTTTATTTCAAAACATCCCATAGATTCCACTGTGTGGTTATTTGATGACTCGGGAGACTTAGATCTGAGAGTCGTGGGTCAAAGCCAGCCCAGGCAGGAAAGTCTGTGAGATTCTTATGTCCAATTAGCCACCAGAAAACCAGAAGTGGAGCTGTGACTCAAAGTGGTAGAATGCCAGTCTTGAGTGAAAAAGCTCAGAGACAGTGCCCAGGCCTTGAGTTCAAGCACCATGACTGACAATAACAACAACAAAAAAACATTATTTTTTTACAGTGAAAGCAGGGGTTATACCATGGGGGAGGGACATACAAAGCAACAAAGAAATAATCTTATAAATGTGTTAGAAATAATCGCATGAAAGAAAAAACACATTTGAATACATATCTTAGGGTTCATTTCCCTAACATCAACTTATCTGACCTTTTCTGCTTGACTCAGACATATACTAGATATTGCCAATAAGGGAAAACATGGGACCTATGTTTCTTTGGGCCTGGCTTACTTCAATATAATATAATATAATTTTTTCCAAGCCTTTCCATTTCCTAACAAATGGGGCAATGTCATTCTTTCTGATGGAGGCATAGAATTCCATTGTGTATATATACCACATTTTCTTGATCCATTCATCTACTGAGGGGCATCTGGGTTGGTTCCATATCTTAGCTATGGTAAGTAAGGCTGCAATAAACATAGTTGTGCTGGTAGCTTTAGTGTGGTCTTCTTTGTGAACATTTGGGTAAATGCCCAAAAGTGGGATTGCTGGGTCATAGAGGAGCTCTATGTAGAGTCTTTTGAGGAAAACTCCATACTGCTTTCCAAAGTGGTTGAACAAGTTTACACTACCACCAACAATGCAATAAGGTTCCCTTCTGTCCACATCCCCTCCAGTTTTGATTTGCATTTCTTTTATGGCTAGAGAGGTTGAACATTTCTTCATGTGTCTATTGGCCATCCTTCTTTCCTCTTCAGAGAAGTTTCTCTTTAAGTCTTTAGCCCACTTATTTATTGGGCAGTTGTTTCTTTGAAGATTTGTTGTTGGGAGATTTAATTTTTTGAGTTCCAGGTATAAACAAAAAACATTATTAATTAATTTAATAAAAGATATTTGCTATGTCTCACTATGTGCCTGCATCATGTGTTAATTGTTGTTATTCTGAAAGACAGAAAACATAATTTTACATATATTTTCAAAGCTAATAATGTGACTTATAGTTGCATATCTAGACAAATTACTCCAAAGAAAAGAAGCATTTTTAAAGACAAATTTAAAATGAAGTTTTTTCAGTTGACAAAACAATTCATTTAGCTACTATTTTAAAGAGGTTACTATTGATGTTTGAAAAATTAATCACTTGTATCAATCAGTTTTTCACTGGTGTAACAAAATATTTGAGGCTGGTCACTTCGTAGAGAAGTTTATTTAGTTTATAGTTCTGGAAGCTCAAAGTCCAAGATCAAGTTACTTTTGTGAGGGCCTAATGGCTGATGGTATCATGGTGAGAATGAAAGAAGGGGATCACATGATGAAGCAGGAAGCCAGAGCAGGGAGAAGAGTGGGTCTTGCTCTTTTACAACAACCTTCTACCAGAGCTAATCAGGTTCCCAGAAAACTACATTAGTTAAACCCCTGTTAGGGTATAGTTTGCCACAACTGTATTGCCTTGCACTAAGATCCAGCTTTGAAGGTTCTGTCACCTCAACAGGGCCACATTGAAACCTTGAGCACATTATAGTATGATCTATGCAGGAACCTCAGAAGAATAAAGCAGACTAGGGAGAGAAAAGGAGGGGAGGTTTGCACTAGAGGTATGGAGAGGTATTTTCAGCCGTTGTGCCTTCTCTCCTAACTTCAAATAGGGACTATTTGTATTGGTTTTGGTTGAAGTGCTCATTTCTAAAGGTTTTCCTAAGATGGAAATTTAAGATAACTCAAGTAGAAATTTCCTTTAAGAAGATGTAGCTGGGTGCTGGTGGCTTATGCCTCTAAACCTAGCTGAGATCTAAGGATCACAGTGTGAAGCCAGCCCAGGCAGATAAATCTGAGAGATTCTTCAATTAATCATCTGACTCAAGTGGTAAGGCACCAGCCATGAGTAAAAGAGCTAAACCAGAGCTTTTTAAATTTACTTTTTATTTTCTCTGTCCTTCTCTGTGTGTGTGTCTCTCTCTGTCTCTGTCTCTCCTCCTCCTCCTCCCCCCTCTCTCTCTCTCTTTTTTGTGCTAGTTCTGGGGCTTGATCTCAGGACCTTGTACTCTTCTTTTTTAGCTTTTTGACTCAAGGTTGTCACTCTATAAGCCATACCTCTGCTTCCAGGTTTTTGTGGTTAATTGGAGATAAAAGTCTCAAATTTTCCCCCTAAGCTGGCTTCCAACTATAATCCTCAGATTGCAGCCTCAGTAGTTAGGATTATAGATATGAGCCACTAGCATCCACTTCACATCAATTGTTTTTATTTTACTTACTTTTAAAGACTATGTTCAGACTTAAGTCTACATAAGTATAAACCACTGATTTCATAGGTGTGTAATCTCAGTTCTTGGTATGAGAATACTTCAGCACCAAGGCCAAAGATTATCAGTCTATTTGCACATCTTCAAACTGTCAGAACCTCTAAGGAAAATTTATGTCCAGTTTGTCTTTTTTAAAAACTATGTTTCGATAAATCCTACCAAAGTGCCACAAGCAAGGCTGTAAATCACTTCACTGGCTGAATAATGGGACTTTTATACTATGAAACCATGCCAAGAAGCCTAGTGGCTTTTATTGAGATTGAATCTTCTGTAATATTTAATATCTACTCACCTTTAAAAAAGATCTATTCTGATACTAACTAAAAATATTTCCCCCATAATTTTAGTTGAATAGCAAATAAATAGAAGTCAATGGTATTAATTCTAAAGGGTTTGAAGAGGTTTATTACCTATCAATAGAAGGAATAAAACAGAATCAATAGAAAATAAACAAATCTAAATTTAGAGCCAGGAGCTGTGCTACTCCTACTACTCCTAGCTACTCAGGAGACTGAGATCTGAATCTCAGGAAAAAAAAATAGAAAAAGTCTGTAAGATTTTTTTTAAATCTCCAATTCATGAGTAAAAGGCCAGGTGGAAGAGGTAGGGCTCCAGCCTTGAGCCAAAAAGCCAAGTGAGAGCCTGAGGCCCTGAGTTCAAGCTCTAGTATGGGCACAAAACAAAACTAGGTTCACTAAATCAGTGAGAATAAGTTCAGGGTTTGCTCCTAACTGTGATTTGTTCACAGAGGGATAATGGTGTGGTTTCCTTCTGAATGACTTGTTTCCAGGCTTACTCTTAGTTTATTTGATAAAACAAAGAGATGCCCCTTTGGATGTCCCACATTCTTCTCTTTCTCAATCATATTCACATAGTTACACAGAGACATACAGATGCTGGCAGCAAACCGCACTAAATTCCTAAAAGCACATGAGTCCTGTTGGGAGAAAAGTACATATGTTACACCAAAGCTCAATTTGTACCTGGTAGAGCCTTAGTAAATTTGGGAGATTAGTCCTAGCACCTCAGAATTCCAAAATACAGAAAAACAAGTCCCTAGACACTATGTTGAAAGTGAACTATACAATTTGTGGGTGGGGACAGGAGGGGAAAACTGGGAGAGAGCGAAGGAAGAAGTGACATTGCCCAAAAGGAAATGTACTCTTTATCTGACTTATGTAATTGTAACCCAACTGTACATCACCTTAAAAAAAAAAAGGCCAACCCTAAGCAGGAAAGTCTGTGAGAGTCCTGTCTCCAATAAACCACCAAAAAGCTAGAAGTGGAGATGTGGCTCAAGAGGTAGAGAACTAGCCTTGAGCAAAAAAGCTAAAGGTGAATGTGACACCTTGAGTTCAAGACTCAGTACCAACATAAAAAAAATGAGAAAGGAAAAAAAAACAAAAAATCAAAAGAAAAAGATACAAGTCCCTTATATAAAATAGAACATTATTTGCCTAGACATATCCTTTCTATACTTTACTATATTACTTATGATATCCAATGCAAGGTAAATAGTTGTTATACCACAGTGTTGAGGGAACACTGATAGAAACATATCAGCACTTACTTAGTATAAATGTAACCTCTTTCCAGTATTTTGATCCATAGTAGATTGTATCCAAGCAATGGAGTTCTCTGATACAGAAGCTCAACTGATTACTAGGAAAATGAGTGATATGAACCTTTGTTAGAGACAACTCTATGTGCATCCAATTAGGAAACTGACAGTCTGGACCATGGATTTTTATTTTAATTAAGTAATTAATAATCAGATAATGAATTTGCTATGCCGGGGATGGAAGATAGGCCTTTAGGTATACTAGACAAGCACTCTACCACTGAGCTAGATCTCCTGCCCTTGTTCTTTTGGTTTTTGTTTTTATTTTTTGTTTTTGTACTGGAGCTTGAACTCAGGCCTGCAGGGCTCTTTCTAAGAGTTTTCACTCCAGGCTGGTGCTTTACCACTTGGATTTAATTAGAAATAAGAATTGCATGTACTTTTCTTCTCAGCCTCCTAAGTAGATAGGATTATAGGTATGAGACCATAGCTTTATGTAACTCAAGCTAGCCTTGAATTGTGGTGTAGCTCTGGCCTAAAACCTGCATCCTACTGTCTACATCTCCCAAGGCCTGGGATTTACAGGCCTTGAAGGGTCTTCAAAGCACAGGTCCAGATGCAGACCAAAAGGGATAAGACCACCAAGCTCTATCTTTCTTTCCCTCTCTATCTTACCCTAATTCTGGGCATGATGGAAAAGACCCTTCCCTTCTCTGAGCTCATCTCAATAAGCTCAGGTAACTGACAGAGGCTGTTTGAGCTACTCATTCAGAAGTCACTCTTGTTCTTTTCCTGACTAGAAGTCTTCTTCTTCAATCTGCTACTGCCCCACAACCCACCTGCCATCATTTTATTTAATTCTGCTGACTCTACATATTCTTTCAATGTCTCTGGAAATCGGCTCCTCTAAGAAGCTTTTCCCCAAGTCCTAGGTGACCTCTCCCTCCTGCACTGTCCTCCATTCTTGGCTCTCACTCAAACCAAGTACAATCTTTGTCTGTTTCCATAACCCTTTGAAATCCCTCTCTTGTCAATCAGGGCTCCAGAAGATGAGATGGCACACTCAAATTCAGAAGATTAAAAGGGAGGTAGGAGAGGCCGGAGGGAACCAGAAAAGATGGTGTAAATCTAGCTAAATAACTGCTGTTGGGGCCCATCCCAAGTTTGAAGAGACGAGAAGGGAGAGAAGAAAGAGAAAAACATATTGAAGAAGTGACCTGGTGAAGAACAGTGCATGACCATTGGTTGACAGTGGCCTAGACAATCTTGCAGGGACAAGCAAGGAAATAACTAGCTCCACCTCATTTTCCTCCCTTCTCCTGGACCTCAGGTCAGGGTTTCCCACGCACCAAACTCAACAGCAATCAGAGGATAATACAAAAGAGTTAAAATGAGCTTACAGCTTTGCATCCACAGCTTTGCAGGATAGGAAGTAGGTATAGCGATGTAAATGGGTTCAAGGTAGCATGATCACTTGTGTATTGGTTCACTAGTCTCTCTCAACAGGCTGAATTACCCAAGGACAATGTTTTTTTTATGTCTGCATCTCTGGAATCTAACATATACTAGGTTCTCAAGAAATGCTGATGGTTTGAATCAGAGAATATGATAATATATACCATCTTTTGGAGGCAGGAACTATGCTTTCTGGAATCTCTGCAGAAAATGAAAAATAGCATTTAATTTAAAATGTCTCGTATAAGGAAAAATCATTTGGTCAGAAGAGATGGATCCTCAGGGATCAATGCTGAAATCAGTCATGCAATGGTCTCCAAAAAGAGACACCTAGCTTTACAACAGACAGTATTTTTAACAATGAAACCACCGATGCAGAAATACTGGGCATGTGGCCATTTAAAAATGATAGCCCTTGATAAAACTAAAGCCATATTATTTATTAAAGAGTAACCCCAAAGTGAGCTAAGACAATGTGGTCTACTTTGATTAATTTGAAAAAATTGTGCCAAAAGAAGGTAAGAGTCAAGGAGAAGGAGAAGGAAGAGGAGGAGGAAGAGAAGAAGCAAGAAGAAAAAGAGGAAGAGAAGGAAGAAGAAGAGGAGGAGGGGAGGAGGAGAATTAAAAAGAGGAGGAGGAAGAAGAAGAGGAAGAGGAGGCAGAAGAAGAAAAGAAGAGGAGAACGAGGAAAGAAGAAGAGAAGGAAAGGAGAAGAAAAGAAGGAAAGAGAAGGAAAGAAAAGAAAGAGGAGGAAGTGGAGGAGGAGGACCAAGAGGAAGAGGATGAAAGAAGAAAAGAAGAGAAAAGCTAGGCACTGGTGGCTTGTGCCTGTAATCTTAGCTACTCAGGAGGCTGAGTTCTGAGGATAGTGGTTTGAAGCCAACCCAGGCTTCTGTGAGACCTTTTAGAAAAAGGCTGAAGTGGTGCTGTGGCTCAAGTGGTAGAACATTAGCTTTGAGCCAGAAAAGCACAGGGACCATGTCAGGCCCTGATTTCACACACACACTCTCTCTCTCACACATAAAGGGAGAAGGAAAGAAGAAAAGGGGGATGAGAGGAAAGAAGATGAGGACCAGAAGGAGAAATCAAGAAAAGGAAGAAGAAAAAAAAGGAAAGGAGAAAGAAGAGGAGGAAAGAAGAAAGGCCTTAAACTTCAAATCTCACCTCACTCCCTAAATAAACCTCCAAGATAATCCTCTATATATCTTGTCTCTTACTAGCCAATGGGTGAAAAGAATCAACTAATAAACTCACTTTGAGGGACCATGGATCCATTGGATTGTAGAAATCTGGATCCCTTAATGATTATGTAATGTTCTCTTTCCTTTCTTGGCAAACCTAAGAGCAAGAAACTAATGAGACAAATCCCTGAGATTTGGAGATGTCTTGGATTTTACAGCAACAATTATTTTACCCAGAAAAATGCAGCCATACAATCATGTCTTAAAATCTTTATTTGTGTTTAAGTGTTACCACCATGATTATCATAGTACATAGTCTCAATCGTAATAGATTTTTTTAAAACCAGGATTCTTTCTCAGCTTGAATCTCATAGTTCAAGGTTCTTGTATTGTTGTCTTCTTAAGAAATATCTTTTAGAGTTTGTCTGTTTTTTTTTTTTAACTTGGAACATGATAGAAAATAGAATACCAAATGGCATGAGGTATTATACAAGGTTCAAAGCTCTCTTTTATGTTTCATTCCATTGTACAGTAAGAAAACAGAGAAGCCACCTTTTGAGAGGTCAAATTGGGGGTCTTTATTAGAGCAGTGGCAGTCTGCAGATGGATTCCCGTCCCAAAGATCTGCAGCCCTAAAAATACACTTAACACTGTTAGGAAACTGAGCCATGAGAGCTGGAGAGGAAAGGAAAAGCAGAAAAATACCAACAAACCAGATCAGCTCCATTGGAGACCTGAAGTGAGACACCATAGTGACTGTATAAGAATTCCAAGAGACAGAGAGACAAGACACAGGACAAGACACATGGCATAATGGTGCCTGAACTGGTCCTGGCCTAAACAGGGTCAGGTCAGGAACAGGGTCACAGAGAGCTTGAGAGCTCAGGGCCCAAGACTGGCAGCTCCAGTAACCTATTGTTACTGCCCCTGGCTCTAGAAATTCAGGCATGCCCATCACCTGGGAGGTGGAATTTCCCTGCCTCTACCATGAAGACAAGATGGTGCCAGTTAAACCCAATACTCTAGCCACCACCATGTGGCCAAGATGGCACTGAGTAGATTCAGCATCCCTACTTCAATTTCTTTTTTTTAAATTTAATTTTATTGACAAGGTGATATACAGAGGGGCTACAATTACATATGCAAGGTAATGAGTATATTTCTTTATTTCTTTATTTACTTTTTGGTCAGTCGTGGGGCTTGAACTCTGGGCCTGGGCGCTGTCCCTCAGCTCTTCAGCTCAAGGCAAGCGCTCTACCACTTGAGCTACAGCGCCACTTCCGGTTTTCTGGTGTTTTATTGGAGATTGTAGTCTCACGGTCTCTCCTGCCTGGGCTGGCTTTGAACTGTGATCCTCAGATCTCAGCCTCCTGAGTAGCTAGGATTACAGGCGTGAGCCACCAGCGCCAGGCTATGAGTATATTTCTTGTCCAACATTGTTACCTCTCCCTCATTTTTCTCCCACTTTCTCTCTCCCTGCATTCCACCCCCAGTTGTAAAGTCCATTTCCAACATAGTGTCTGAATACTTTTGAGAAATATGAGTCTATTATTGTTCCCATCATGTAAGCAATGGAATAGAGACTAAGAGGGTTATGTATAAAGTGGATTTACAGAGTTATATAAAGGTTAAAGAAGATAATTATTTAGTCGGCCTGCAACCTGGTAAGTATTACAAGTTAACATTTTCTTTTACCTTTAACTTTCTTATAAGTTAACCTATTGTTGTGTGACAAACTGTCCCAAACAATGACTTGGAGCAGTTTATTTTCCTCACAGAATTTGATCTAGAAGACATTAACTAGGGCTGAAGAGCTAGTTTCCTGGGGCATCTCCCTTTCCTTCTGTGATGTTTTTGCAGGTCTTTTTACATGGGAGTTCCAGGGTGTTAGGTCTGTCCAAGTCTGTGTGCAAATCTGTACAAAGGCTCCTTCCCCCCCCCCCACTTATCCATACAGGAAGTGTCTGCCCAGCACCTGGGTTAGCTAGGTGATGGGCACACCTGGAGGCAGTTACCTCCACTTTCTCTGAGGTCACATCCTGGACTTCCCCAGTCATACCTCTTCCCCACCCCCCCCACTCCTACTTAACTATGTGGTAGCCCTTGTTTTCCTCCTGCAGACCTCATTGTGGGGCCGGCCAGCAGTTTGCTCCCTTCCTAATAAACTGTTTTCTGCCTGAGCCATGTTGTAGTTTTCTTTCTGACAAACCTTACACAGAGTAACTATGATATCTAAAGGCTTGAAGAGGGAGAGAGGAAGAAAAGGAAAAATAGAGAATACAGATTGAGAAAAAGAGAGGACAGACAGACACTGACTAATGCCTCAAGACCTAAACTTAGAAGTTGCAATGACATTACTACCACCAGATTTTCTTAGAGGCAAACAACTAGGATTGTGCACGTATTCATGGAAGAAAATTAGATTCTATCTCATGATTGGAGAAATGTCAAAGAATTTGTGGACCTGGATGCAAATGACCTTCCTTTCTAAAATGCTTAACTAAAGTAACATGGGATGTGGAGCTCAGGGTAAGCCAAGCATCTCAGGTCATTTAGCTGTTCAATGAATGGTCCCATTGTTCAGAGGCAATCTAAAAGCTGCCTTTCTTTGCCTGATGCAGGTGGCTCACACCTGTAATTCTAGCTACTCAGGAGGCTGAGATTTGAGGACTGCTGTTCAAAGCCAAGCCTGGGAAGGAAAGCCTTATGTCCAATTGTGTGTGTGCATGTACACACACACACACACACACACACACACACACACACACACAAACTGCTTTTGCTGGGCCTGTGAATTGATATTCAATTGTGAGAAAAGAGAAGCCACATTTTGAGAGGTCAAATCAGGAGTCTTTATTAGAAAGCTGGAGGCTGCAGATGGACTCCTGTCTCAAGGACCTACAGCCCAAAACAGAGCTAGCACATAGTTTTTTTTGTTTTGTTTTGTTTTTTGTTTTTTTGGGGGGTCCGGTCCTGGGGCCTGAACTCTGGGCCACAGCGCCACTTCCGGCTTTTTTCTTTTTGCTTATGTGGTGCTGAGGAATCGAACCCAGGGCATGCAAGGCAAGCGCTCTACCACTGAGCCACCTTCCCAGCCCCTAGCACATAGTTTTTAAAGACAAAATCCACATGTTGGTGTGGAGACCAAGCCTTAACTATCTTAACAAAAGTGTTACACATAGGCAGAGCAAACTGGGTAAAGATACTTAAATCAAACAAAAACAAAGCAAGATCGATGAGGATAACTTATTCCTAATGAAAATGTCATACGTGGTCAGAGCTGACTCTCCAGGGGAACACTAAGGGGCATCAGGACCCCAATTATCTAGGGGAAACATGAGCTTCTTGGAGCCCCAAACTCATGACAATCCAAAGAATGTCCTCTGTCACCTCTAGAGTTCTCAGAGTCCCATCTTCTACCAACTTCTATCAAAATGCCAAGATGGCATTACTTAGATCCAGCATCCTTATTTCAAGCCAACTAAATGCAAGATAAACGCTGTCTACCCAGCCCTCCATTTTGCGTATGTGCCCTTTGACCTGAACCAGCCTCTCTTGCAGTCACTTTGTAATCAACTCCAGGAAGGAAGGGGGTTACCTATAAACATTTTGTGATAAAAGGCAAAATGTCCCTTTTTTCATCATTTGTGGCAAAAGGTGAAAGTTCCCCAAACAGCATAACCAAAAGCTCAGACCACCTGCTAGGCAATGGTGAATTCCTTATTCCTGCTCCTCTCAAGTGATAAAGTACTAATAATTTCTTTCTTGGAGCCTTTCAAAAGACAGTCCTGAGACAGATTGTTACCTCCCACCCCACCACTCCAAACCCCAGGACTTCTGAACCTGTCTGTGACTTGGGACTGTTTTACCTATGCATATCTTCTCATTCCTGCTTCCAATTCTTCTATTTAACAAAGTCAGCTGATGGTGGCAGAACGATATTTGGAAGTGCTGTCTTCCTGTAGCTTCCATATAGTAATTAATCTCCTTTCTCTGCCCTTTATCATGTCTCTTTATTTGGCATATAGGCACAAGTGGCCAGATCTGACACTTAAACTCCTGGCATTTGGGCTTGTATCTAAAAACTCATTTTCACCACCGATATTAGACCCAATTTTGTAACTGAGTATCTACCCTCATTTTTTTTTTTTTGTTCTATCCCAGAAATTCTCCTGTGATAGTTCTAACAAGACAAAAAAGCCATATGTATCCCTGAATAGAGTCAATCTTTTTAATTGCCTTGAAAACTCTATTAATTTTTCAGGAAAAAAAATCTTACCAATAAAGCAGCCATTCACATTTTTCTCAAACATCTGTGTGTTTTATTTTTCCCCCAACAGATGTATTCATTTGCATTTTCCCCCAGATGAATCACTTTTGGGGGTGTTATTTCTGTCTGCATTTCTCACCTCTCTGGATCCTTTTGTATTCTCAAACCTGCAGTTAATATCACCTCCCCCTACTAGAATCTTTCCTGACTCTATTAGCCATGCTCCAAGGCTTTCAGCAAGGGCTGGTGGGTGAAATATTCTTTAAGACTAGGATCTGACTTTTGCTGGAGGCAATTCCTTTGTTTTGCAAATTTTTTCCCTGGGGGCAAAACTTTCTCAGCTCCAAATTTCAGAGTTAGCATCCCATTTTAGAAAACGTGGAGATTTGAACAATGAAGTAGCCCAGGAAACTCAGTGAGCTCACTTAGCAGTTTTTGTAATTGTAGCGAGTGATATGATTTGCTTTGCCCTTTTGGAATTCCAATCCTTACTCAATCCCTACTCAAAGAGAGGGTGGAAGGAGAATTATTGAAAAATGAATCAAGAGGTTACCTGTTTATCCAGTGGCTATGAGGTCTCTGTAGATCAGAACGATCCTCAGAAATGGTACTGCCACATAAACAGTTGTATTTTGTAGCAGCCACATTTGATTGGTTGATTTACTTATTTATTGCCAGTACTAGGCTTGAACTCAGGGCCCAGTTGCTGTCCCTTAGCTTTTTCCTTCAAGGCTGAGACTCTACCACTTGTGCCACAGCTCCGCATCAGGCTTTCTGGTGTTTAATTGCAGACAAGAGTCTCATGGTCCTTCTTGTCCTGGCTGAATTTAAACCGTGATACTCAGATCTAGCCTCCGGAAACGCTAGGATTACGAGTGTGAGCCATCAATGCCTGGCTTAGTAGCCACATTTTAACTTGAATAAATTAGTTTGTAATTCATTTGAATAAACTTAATAAATATTTAGCTCAACATATCCAATTATATTTATGAAACAAAAGATAACGCATGGAATATTTCTCTATTTTCACACTGATTCGTCCAATGCATATTTATTCTACTTCCAGGCCAAATCCTTGGGAACTACCCATATTTCCACTGATCAATACCCAATAGCGTACTGATAGCACAAATAAGCGCTTCCCTTCCGTGACTTTGTTGGGACTCTGACATCTCAAACCCTTCCTTGACCTTCAGATCGCGGCTCAAAACATCTGTTCGGGGAGGACCCCATCTAACTCAATCCATCCCGCCATTTTTTTTTGGGGGGGGGAGTCCCATTAGCTTGTTTTGTTGGGAGTGATTTCGTCTAGACTGACCTCATTTATGAGCTATTTGCGTGAGGTTCACCAGGACAGGGATGTTAACAACCTGTTTTATTTTCGGTAGTTTCCCCCTGGCGGAGCCCGTGCCTGGCACCCAGCAGGACCGACCATACTCTTCGGCGGGACCGAGCAATCGCGTGTCTTTCGCAACGCAGCAGCAGCGGCGGCTGGGAGGTAGCTGGGCGGCGAGTGGCAGGTGGGGCGCCCACGTTCCCCCCGCCCCGCCTCCAGCCACGCTGCGCTCCCCCGCCCGGCAGGCGTGGGTGTGGGGCGAGTGGGTGTGTGCGGGGTGTGCGCGGTAGAGCGCGCCAGCGAGCCGCGCCAGCTGAGCCGGGAGCGGGGAGCGCGGAGCCGGGCGGAGCCGCGAGCGCAACGCTCAGTCCGCGCGCGCTGATTCCTCCCGCAGCGCCAGCCCGGCGGGGCAGGTCGGAGGTGGGTGGGCCGCACCGCCCGCCAGCCCGCCCGCGGGGTCCCTATTGGCCGCCCACTGGCCGCCGTCGCCTCGAGAGCGGGGAGGAATTGAGAGGCTGCTCCCGGAGAGGGAATCCAGAGAGCCCGATCCAAGCCGACGCCGGGGACATTGTTCCCTTCGGCCGAAGGGGCACGGAGACCCTCGCGGGTGCCCGGGATCGGAGTCGCCACCCCGGCGCGGCGTCCGCGTCCTCACGCGCTCGCTCGCTGCGCTCCGGCGCGGGGGCCAATGCTCGGCCTCCGACAGCGCTCTGGAGTGACCCGGGGAGCCCCTGGGAGCCCGGGTGAGTGGCCGCGCGGGCGGCGCCCGAGCCCTCCCAGGCCCCGCCGTCCGCTGTGGCTTCCGCGGCGGCTGCTCGGCGGGGTTTGCCCGAGCAACGCCCAGGGCTCCCGGGAAGGCCCAGGCTGGGGATGGGGGGTAGGGTGGGGGTGGGGAGGAACTGAGCTGGGGTGGGGGGTGGTTAGAGGCCCGCCGGCATCCCCTGTTTCTTTAGCCCGGGTTAGAACAGGTGGCGCGGGCCGGGCTTGGCGCTTTGTGTTGGGGGGCGCAGGGGCTCGGGGCCGGCGGCCGCTCCCTTCCCTCCCCTGCTTCCCCGGGCGGCCGCACGCCGGGTCGGCCGGGTAACGGGGAGAGTCGTCAGGAATGTGCCTCTGGGGACTGCCTGGCTCTCTCGGAAGGGGAGGTGGCGGGAGGGGCGGGAGCCCAGAGGTGGCGCGGGGGTGTCACCGCAGAGCCGCGCGAGGGAGATGCTTTCTTCCATCCAGGCGCGTTCCGCCGGGCGCGGGCTTCATTCTTTCACTGCGCCCCTGGAGGTGGGGAGCTGGGTGGGCGTGTGTGCAGAGAAAGGGGAGGTGGGGGGGGGAGGCCAGCCGTTTCCGGAGCTGCTTTTGGAACCTGGGTAAACAGATCTGCGTCCGGGACTCGGACCTTGGGGTGCGGTGGTTCCCAGCCTCCCGCGCCCGAGGTGGCTGGGAGCCCCTAGCCCGGGCTTAACAAAGAGTGTGAGTCTCCTCCCTGCGGGGAGGGGCGGCTGGGGAGACCTGGTCTCCAGCGTTCGCGTCTTCGTTTCTGGGCATATAGAGACTTCCTTTTGAGCTTGTCATTTCATCATCATCATCATCATTGCAATTCTTTCTTTTTTTTTTTTTTGTTTTAAGGACTGGAGACTGATGCATGAGGGACCCACCTTGGAGCAGGAGCGGTGGTGATGGTTTGGGAAGCGGAGCTGAAGCGTGCTGGGCTTTGGTGAGACGTGACAGTTTATCATGACCGTGTTCAGGCAGGAAAACGTGGATGATTACTACGACACTGGCGAGGAACTTGGCAGGTAACCAGGGGTAAAGGAAGCTCACGCTACTGAATCGTGAGGATGCATAATGTCGAGGGCTTGGGCGGGTAAACATCTCCCCTCTCTCCCGTCCAGGAGATGTGTAAATTATGGGAAAGAGTTTCCCACCCAGCCAAAGCCAGGGACCAGAAATAAACTGCCTGACCCAGGGGGGTGGAGGAGAAGGCTGTGGCTTAGTGTTCAATTATTATGCAGAGTATATTGATCAGAAGCCCTGGTTAGGAACATATTTAATTGTCCACACTAACTCCTATTAGCCCTTGCCTTTCTGAGACAATGAGGCAAACACCAAGACTCTAATTGCAACTGGAGTTAGCCCTTCTGGTGTGATTTAAACAGAGTTCAAAGTAATTAATAGGCCTTTTGTGTGGTAATATTTTACTCCCGAATTTTCAATGTAACATGAGCAAACATTGGCTGGTGGTAAGTGGAAATTTTCCTGAGGTTGATGTTGGGCTTGGCTTTTGATATTTCTTCCAATCAGGAATTTAATTACTCACTTGGTAGTAGTGGTTGGTTTGGTTTCATTTACAATGTTAAATTTTTAACAAACCAGTGAGAGTCTAATGTGGCTATTTGGATTCAGAGCATACTTCCGTGACTGTTGGAACTGTGATTCTTAGGAAAATGTTTCAGTTTCTAGGTAAAAAAAGAATTATGTTTTTGGAAGCAGTCTAAGAACTGCTGACTGATTCCCTTGGGCCCTCCATAGAAGGATTGTACTCTGATTTATGTTAGAACACTCCATTTTTCATACCTCAACTTGAAATTCCACTGTAGTGTGTTTGCATTGTGAGTGACATGGGCAAAGTATCTTAGACAGGTAGAAACAATGTGTATTAGACAGTATGCTGATTGAAATTTATTTTGTTTCATACACACCTGATGTCCTCATACAGTGCTTCTTTTTTCTTCATTAAAAGGAAATAATTAAAAAAAAATACATCCGGCCAGACATTGGTTGCTCATGGCTGCAATCCTAGCTACTCAGGAGGCAGAGGATTGTTGCTCGAAGGCAAATGGGGAAGAAAAGCCCATGTGACTAAATATCTCCAACTAACAGGCAAAAAGACCAAAAGGGGAGAGGTGTGGCTCAAGGGATAGAGTGCCAGCTTTGAGTGAAAAAGCCAAGGGAGCATGCCCAGGGCTTTTGTTCAAGCCCCAGTACTGACATACACACAAAAAAAGTACACTCTAGGGTTATGATAGCTGACCGTAGGTAACTTCTTTTTTTGAATTAAAAAATAGAAATTATTGTAATGTAACAGTGTTTTTGTTTGTTTTGTGGGGCTTGAATCCAGGACCTATCCCTGATTTTCTGTTGTTGTTGTTTTTTGTTTTTTTGGTAAAGACTAGTGCTCTACCACTTGAGCTACAGCTCCTCTTCTGGCTTTTTGGTAGATTCTTGGAGATAACGAGACTCTCCTGTCCTGGATAGCTTTGAACTGTGATTCTCAGAACTCAGCCTCCTGAGTAGCTAGGATCACAGGCACTGGCATATGACCAACAGCAATTCTGTATATGTTTGGAATTGCTCAAAATATTGATGGCTCCCAAAGCTTAGAAGAGGCTACCTGTTGCAGATTTAGTAAGTGAATGAAGAAGGAAAACCACATTCCATGGATACATTTGAGGTTAACACTTAAAAATGTGTGAGTTTCACTGGAATTGAGTCACTATTCCTGTGGCTTTGAGTTAAATGAGTGGTATACGGTGTTTTCTTTTGGTACTAGAAAATAAGAAAAGGTGAAAAAATAGCTTTCAGTTTCATTTGTGTAGCGTTGTCTGTTTATATAAATTGTGTTCCAAAGGGAGATGATTAAAATTAGGTGAGATAATTTTCTTTTGAACTGTATACGTTGATGATGCTTTTTTGTTAGTATCTTTTGGTAGAATTATATGTTAAGAGAAAGAAAAAAGCGAAGCCTCCTGTGGTTGACAGAAGGGTTTGTGATCTTCATTTACTAGTGACAAGGGAAGGTGTCTGGCTCATCTGTAGCTTAGCATTTTGCTTTGATTTGGGATCTATTTCTTGTATAATAACATTTTATCCTACGCAGAACCAACTGATAAATTGTTTACTCAATAATTTATGTGACTTTAGAATCTGAAAGAAGTGCTCTAAAAAACTGGGTGTTGGGCATTTAAAAAATACTCATAACCATTTATTTCACATTGCTGCTGTTTACATTGCTGTTGATTTTGCCAAAAGATGGTGTAAATGGTTGACTTGCTGTGCAGGATTTGCAAATCCTGGGGTTTTATGCCTGCCTTATATATAGATACTTCCCCAAAGAAAGTCTTGATGTAATTTGTTGGACATGTAGGAATGATACTACCAGTATGTATCGATGTGTCATGTGCCACTATGAAGATTAGAGTAGAGAAGCAGTCGCTTATTGGTAGAATAGTGGAAATGGAGGCCCAGTGCCCATGACTTATGCCTGGAATCTTAGCTACTCAGGAGGCTGAGATCTGAGGACTGCATTTCAAAGCCAGCCTGAGCAGAAAAGTCCCTGAGATTCTTATCTCCAATTAACTAGCAAAAAAGCCTGAAGTAGAGCTGTGGTTCAAGTGATAGAGCTCCAGCCTTGAGCAAAAAAGCTAAAGCCTTTTGAGTTCAAGCCCCAGAACTCATGCAAAAGAAAAGACAGAAGAAAATACAATATCATGAGTGTTCAATGTGTACTTATGTCTGTGTATGTACTTATGTATGCAGGAATGCTAGGGGGAAAAATACATGTGTGTGTGTGTGTGTGTGTGTATACATATATATATCTTAGTTCAAAACCAGATCTGTTACTTGCTAGCTATATAATCACCCCCTCACCCCCATGGGGCTTGAACTCTGGGCCTGGGCACTGTCCCTGAGCTCTTCAGCTCAAGGCGAGTACTCTACCACTTGAGCCACAGTGCCACTTCTGGCTTTCTGGTGGTTAATTTTCTGGGCTGGCTTTGAACTGTGATCCTCAGATCTCAGCCTCCTGAGTAGCTAGGATTACAGGTGTGAGCCACCGGTGCCCCACTGTCAGCTTTATAATCTTGAACAGGTTATCCATGACATGAGACATCCAGTGCATTTTTGTTGTTGTTGTGAAAATCAAGTAATCTAAGGTATGTAAGCATTTTATCAGCAGAAAAGAATTAAACAAGTAAGATATTATCCATAGGACTGGTCCATGTTGGGTGCTCCAGGAAGGCTAGAAACTTACTCTGCTTCTTAATATGCTTGAATTATCATCTGCTTATCCATTTTGGGCAAAAGGTCATGGCAGAGACTGATAGTTGACAGACTTTCCATTTAGATTCTTTATTTTATCTTTTTTTGTTGGTCGTGGGGCCTGAACTCTGGGCCTGGGCGCTGTCCCTCAGCTCTTCAGCTTAAGGCTAGCGCTATACCACTTGAGCCACAGCGCCACTCCCGGCTTTTTCTGCTTATGTGGTGCTAAGGAATCGAACCCAGGGCCTCATGCATGCAAAGCAAGCACTCTACCACTGAGCCACCTTCCCAGCCCCCCATTTGATTTTTTACTCTAGAAAGTCCTCTAGGATCCTACCCTCTGTCTGAGGAGGCTGAACAAAGAACTACTTCCCTTATGTGCTGTATTGAACTTTCCCATCTGTTATTACATTGGGCTGTTTAAATGGCCCAGGATGCCCTAGCATCTCTTACCAGCTGGCACTTCAGGAAGGTGATGCAGGCTGGCTCCTACTCTCCCTCCCCAGCTCCAGTTACACCTTTGGTATCATTCAGCCTAACCTGTAAGCTTCGTGGGCACCACTTGGCCCACTGCTTTTCTGTGGGACCTGCCTTCATTCCTGTCCCATTGTCTGATGTGATCTAAAGACTTGAGGTCCATTCATTGTCTTTTCATGATGTTTTCCCCCTTTTTAAAAGGGAGACAAAACATTGTGTGAGACATGGCTTTGGTCTATGGCCATGGACCTACCCATAGTTGACATTACTGTTAGTCTTGTGTTGTTGCTCTTTGTAGCTGTCCTAAGAGTTCTTTCAAGGTTTGTTCTGTAGTCAGTGTCCTTAGGTCCTTTCTCTACAGGGTATGCAGTGCTGAAGACCATCATAGAAATGCGTGATCAATGTCTCTGGAGAGCTATCGCTCATCTGTCCGTGCTGTATTAAGACCAGAATAAGGAACCCAGAGGCTCACACCCGTAATCCTAGCTACACTGGAGACGGAGATCTGAGAATTGGGGTTTGAAGTCAGTCCAAGCAGACAAATCTGAGAGATTCTTGTCTCTAATTAACTTAGCAAAAAGCTGGAAATGGAGCTGTGGCTTAAGTGGTGAAACATTAGCCTTGAGAAAAAATGTTAAGAGATAGTATCCAAAGTCCTAAGTTCAAGCCCTGGTACTAGTACCAACAAGAAGGAAAGAAAAGAGGATGGATTGAAGATGCAAAGGCAACTGTGATGATAGAAAGGCAGTGTGGACTCACCTTTGAATACTTCCTTGGAAAGAGGGAGACACCTAGAAACAGTGGCTCCAAATATCTGATGCATACTCAGTACTTAATGTGTTATATTAGTAACCTGTTTTGTATGTCCCAGCATTTACTACTGAATAATAATTGCTTTTTTGATCATCTACTATTTCTATAGCACTGTGACATTGGGCCTACTTGCGTGTGTGTGTGTGTGTGTGTGTGCGTGTGCGCGTGTGCGCACGCACCAGTAATGGGGCTTGAACTCAGGCCCTGGGTACTGTTGTTTAGCTTTTTCCTCAAGGTTTCTTTACCAGTTGAGCCTCTGTTCTACTTCTGGCCTTTTGCTGGTTAACTGGAAGTAAGACTCTCATAAACTTTACTGCCCAGACTGGCTTTGAACTGCAGTCCTCAGATCTGGCCTTCTGAGTAGAAGCTAGGATTATAGATGTGAGCCGTTGGTGCCTGCATTATGTGTATATTTAATAACCTGTTTTCTGTGTCACAGAATTTACCATCCTGCATGTAATTGCTTATTTGATTATCTGCTGTTTTCATGGGGCTGTGACCTCGGACCTCCTTATTTTCAATTTCTAATGCCTAATGAAATACATGGCACTTAGTAGATGTTCAGTAAATACATGTTGATTGATAGAATCTGTCAATATATGGGAATCATCTTGGAAAAATTATATATGAGTGATAAGTATGGTGAAGATGAACATTGAGGAGAAAGCTGCAGGTTACAAAACCAAGGACTGATTTTGCTTCTGCATTCTCTGTGATGAACAATAATGAACACAGCCACCCACCAACATTCCCATGTACAAGATCAATTTTAAACAAACCCAGTGAAGTGGAGCATTAGATATTTTACATTGGTTTGGATAATTGTTGGAAGCTAATAATTCAAATTTATAACATTCTTCTTTTGGCATAAAATCCATAGGCATTTTAATTGAAGTAAGAAATTGTCTTGAGCTCTGACAGCCCATGCATGTGTTTTATTTGGTTTGCTGTGGACAGCAGGAGTTAGTTCTGTGAATAATAGCACCCTGATGTGGCTAGAAAGATGAAGGCATTTTTTTTCTCTTTGGTAATGGGTGGACTAGGGAGGGCTCCTGGGTAGGGCGGTGCTGAGTGTGGTATCTCTTAGGTGAAAGGCAGCCAAGGTGGTTTTAAAAAATAATTCTGTTGTTTGTTGAGGTGTTATACAGAGGGGCAACAATTTCATTAGTCAGTGTATTCTTTTTTTGGACAATGTCACCCCTTGCTTTACTTTCCCCAGTTTCCCCTCCCATCCCTGCCCTCAAGTTACAATAGATCATTTTCCACAAAGTATATATTTTATGTATGTATGTATGTATGTATGTATGTGTGTGTGTGTGTGTGTGCACACTCATTTGGTACTAGGGCTCAAACTCAGGGTCTAGGTGTTGACTGTTGGCATTTTTGCTCAAGGCTGTATCTCTACTATTTCCACAACCCCATTTCTGGCTTTTTTAGTGATAAATTGGAGATAAGAGCTTCAAGGACTTTTTATGGGCTCGATCCTTGGTTCAAACCTTGATCCTCATATCTCAGCCTCCTTAGTAGCTAGGATTATAAGTATGAGCTATCCACACCCAGCTAACATGCTTCAGTCTTGATGTAGCTTTTTTTAAATTTTTTTCTGGTCGGTCACGGGGCTTGAACTCTGGGTCTGGGCACTGTCCCTCAGCTCTTCAGCTCAAGGCGAGTGCTCTACCACTTGAGCCACAGCGCCACTTCTGGCTTTTTCTGTTTATGTGGTGCTGAAGAATTGAACCCAGGGCCTCATGTATGCATGCATGGCCTACCACTAGGCCACCTTCCCA
This sequence comes from Dipodomys ordii, assembly GCF_000151885.1. NCBI lineage: Eukaryota > Metazoa > Chordata > Mammalia > Rodentia > Heteromyidae > Dipodomys > Dipodomys ordii. The sequence goes on along the minus strand of NW_012267359.1, from coordinate 244,281 downwards.
GCCCTTGATGTGGCTTCTTGACAGAACCAAGAAACATAGTAAACACAAGACAGAAGGCTGCTGCTAAGTGTAACACACAGTACTGCTTACTATGAATAAATTTTTTATTTAGCAGAAAGTGATGTGTAATATAGTAGACATATAAATGGGTAATAATTGTTTATGATTAGCTACTATCATATACAGGGTTTTGTTGGGGCATACCTTTAAGTTCCTGAATGGCTGGCTATAGATGTATTGCTATGCCAGTTAGAGGACTGGCTGGGTTTTATACTTCTAATTTTATTTAAAAATTTTGCCCATCCTGGGGCTTGAACTCAGCGCCTGGGTCCTGTCACTGAGCTTCTTTTACTCAGGGCTAGCGCTTTACCACTTGAGCCCTAGAACCAGTTCTGGCCTTTTCTGAGAAGTTTATTCGAGATAAGAGTCTCATGGACTTTCCTGCCCAGACTGGCTTTGAACCACGATCCTCAGATTTCAACCTCATGAGTAGCTAGGATTACAGGCATGAGTCATCAGCCTGACTAGGATTTTTTTTTTTTTTTGGGTCAGGTTGTGGGGCCTGAACTCTGGGCTGGGCGCTGTCCCTCAGCTCTTCAGCTCAAGGCTAGCGCTCTACCACTTGAGCCACAGTACCACTTCCGGCTTTTTGCTTATGTGGTGCTGAGGAATCGAACCCAGGGCCTCAGGCATGCAAGCCAAGCGCTCTACCACTGAGCTACCTTCCCAGCCCCTGACTAGGATTTTTATACCTCATCCTGAGCATATTAGTAATGTGTTGTGCTGTTACAATTTTTGTGACATCACTGGCAATAAGAATTTTCCAGCTTTATTATAAACATCTGCATCAAGTACATAACTGTGTTTGAAGTTTATCTCTCTTAAAATTTGTCTGCCTTTTACTGGGCACTGATGGTTCTTGTGTATAATCCTAGCTACTCAAGAGGCTAAGAACGGAAGATGAACAGAGATACAAAAGGGCAGGGAAATCCCAGAGACTATTACCTCCAATTAACTACCAAAATGCCAGAAGTAGAGTGTGGTTCAAGTGATAGAGCTTCTGTCTGGGGCTAAGGGACAGCGCTCAGGCCCCGAGTTCAAGCCCTAGTACTGGCACAAACAAAACAAAACAAAAACTTAAGCATTGTAAGAAGGCCTAATAATTTTCTGCCAGACTGACAAGAGAGCTGGTGATGCTAATAGTGCTATTAGTGATGCCGGCTTGTTTGCCAGCACTATGAGGAGGTATCATCTAGGTTTAGTGGGACCAGGAGCAGAGGGCTCCTGGGGGAAATAAGGAACACTGAAGTCAAATTTCTGGGCCTTTATGTGTCTTCAATCTGGATTTGAGTCCCCCCCCCCATTTTCGAACCTAAAGGCTCCCTCTAATACTGCTGTGCCCCAGCAAAGCCATGAGACACACTTGGAAGCACACAGAGATGAGTACCCAAATTAATGCCAGGAGATACATACAAGTGTTTTATCAGGGGAGGTGACCCTGTCTCTTTCAGTTTGTGCTCCTGTCTGCCAGACAAGTTAAAACCTCTTAGAGGCTCAGACTAGCTCCCTTCAGATGGGGTGTGAGGATGACTAGCTGGAAAGGCACAAAAGCCAGTGGCTGCGTGCCTGCAGGTACGGTATATGTGTGTATTTTGGGCAGGTAAGGGAGGAGACAAGATGACAAAGTCAAAAGTCATTTTGCTTGACTCAGCAAATACACCCCTAATGTATGTGCACACATACACATGCGTGCATGCATAAGCTGGTACTGGGACTTGAACTTAAGGCCTTGGGTTTTTCCTTAGCTTTTCCTGCTCCAGAACTTTCATCTTTAATTTTTCACTAATTGCTGTGTATCCCTAACCCTAACAAAGCCTTTTGTGCAAATGAAATAAAATAGGATCTGAGAAGATATGTATTTCAAATCAAGACACTGGAAGCAGTTCCGTAGGATGCACAGTTGTCCTGGGGACTTGAACTTGGGTGGTTGGTATAGACCTCTTCTCATTTATTTAGTCAGTGTTTAGACAAGAGATAGGTCCAGAGCCCTGGCCAGGCTTGTTCCATTAGACAATTCTGCTTTTCCTAAGCCTTATTAAGTTGGTCATTCAGAGGGGTCTTTCGGGCTGCTGTTGAATTGAGTCTGCTCCAACAGGGTGTGTGAGAGGGTGGGCTGGAATAGTAACCACTTCAGCAAAGGTTTTCATTGGCGGCCCTGCCAAAGTCAGAGTCGTCTTCTTGTAGCTCAGAACTCTTGGAGGCCTCTAGGGTGCCCAGGACCAAGTGACTTATGCTCTGTGGTTAGGAGTGGACATGGGGCATACTTTTACTCAAGTCCCAAAGTTAATAGTTTAGCTTTTTAGAAACTTCACAAAACCACATTCATCATTATTTAACTTTTGAGTAAGGTAATGTAAAAGAATCTGTTCTCTGCTCACTGGACCTACATGCTTATGAGCAAGTTTCTCATGGGAAGTTTGGATTGTTTGGATAAATGATCACAAAATGCATCCTCTCTTCACCTTGAACGTTATATGCCAATCTAATATTTATTTATAACATTTTATGTACACTACAACTTCTTTTTGGGCGTGTGCCAGTGTTTCAACTCCAGGCCTGGGTGCTGTTTCTTAGCTTCTTTTCTTTGTCAAGGCTGGCACTCTACCACTCGAGATACAGCTGCATATCTAGTTTTTTTTTTTTTTTTTAAATTTGATACAAGAATCTTACAGACTTTCTTGCCTGGGCTGGCTGTTAACCTTGATCCTCAGATCTCAGCCTCCTGAGAAGCTAGGATCACAGGCACATGAGCTACCAGTGTCTGACCAAATGAAGTCTTTTTAAGTGTGCAGGTAGGTAGTGCAGAGGAAAAGAAGGTAGCATTAGATTTTTCTGTATCACCTAACTGAAATGGATTTAACATAACTTTTCTCTGGCAAGCACATCCTTCTTTGATAAAACAAGAGGTGTTGTTGAGGCCCAACAGTTTAATGTGGTTTTTTTTTACTATGAAAAATTCCTAAACCCTAAACAAGCTTGTGATTTATTTTCAATCCCAATCTGAAACAAAACAAAACAGTCATGGGCTGGTAACTAATCCCTGGAGACGCCTGACAAGTGTGGGCCACAGTGACGCATGTGTGTCCTTTAGGTCTTTTGTAGGCGTTGTTGAGGCCTGTGGTTATGGATCATGCTGTGGTCACTTAAATACAATGTCACGTATTCCAGACAGATAGTCACGAGGCTTTGCTCTTATGTCCTGCCTGTTGGTGTTTCCATTTTGAGCTTGAGGCATTGTATTGAACAATCAAATATGTGCACATGTATACATGGGATACTTGGGGCTTGAACTCAAGGCCTTGTGCTTCCCCCTCCCCCCGCTTTTTCTACTTACAGTTGGCATTCTACCACTTGAGTTCCAGCTCCACTTCTGGCTTTTTGCTGGTTAATTGGAGATAAGATTCTAAATGGTCTTTCCTGCTCTGGTTGTCTACCAACTTCAATCCTCATGTCTCCACCTCCTGAGTAGCTAGGATTTCAGAATAATCCCCGGGGAGGCTAGAAGGAGGAGAAGGTTGGGAGAATATCCTTATTTTTTCCCCCTTTATAAACATTTAGTTTTAGAAATGTTTGTGCGAATGAATGCTTTGAAATGTCTGATCTCTGGTGCATAAAACATTTATCTCAATGATGCTTGTATTCATAGATTCGAGTTTTGGCTGGGAAATTTGGCTTCCAGTATGGACTCTATTTTGAGATACATTTTTATTTCTATCAAAACTGCCTGATTATTCTTGTTTAAATATGTATGATGAATGATGTTCATTTAAAAATATTTAAAAATTGTATTAGAAGTTAAGCATCTTCAATCAGAAAATCTGAATTGCTCTAAAGTATGAAACTTTGAGTGCTCACATGATGCCACAGATAGGAAATTCCACAACATGAAACTGCTTTATGCACAAATTATCTTTAAGAACTATTGTATAAACCTGGTGCCAGTGGCTCATGTCTATAATCTTAACTACTCAGAAGGGTGAGATCTGAGGATCCTGGTTCGAAGCTAGCCCAGGCAGGAAAGTCAGTTAAACACCAAAAAAGCTGAAGGTGGGGCTGTGGCTTAAAGTAGTATTGAGGGCAAACGCTCAGGGACTGGGCCCAGGCCCTTAGTTCAAGCCCCAGGACTGGCGCATGCGCTCACACACACACACACACACACACACACACACACACAGAAAATTGTATAAAATTACTTTAAGTCTCTGTGTACAAGATGTATGTGAAACTAAATCAATTTTATATTTAGAGTTGGGTCCCATCCCCCAAGATATGCAGTTGAAATCCAATCCATTTTTTAATAAGGGATATTCAGCTTCTATAAACATTTACTTAAGCTGGGAGCTGGTGGCTCACACCTGTAATCCTGGCTACTCAAGGGGCTAAGATCTGAGGATCACAGTTCAAAGCCAGCCTTGACATGAAAGTCTTATCTTCAATAAACTACCAAAAAAAGCCAGAAGTGGTGGAGCTATGACTCAAGTAGTAGAGCCCTAGCCTTGAGCACAAAAGGGAAAGAGCTGAGGCCTAAGTGTGAGCCCCAGGACTGGCAGCAAACAAAAAAATGCGTGTAAAAGAATGAACTAATTTCCACTGTGGTTCTACCTACTTTTATTTATTTATTTATTTTGGTCGGTCGTGGGGCTTGAACTCTGGGCTTGGGCCCTGTCCCTCAGCTCTTCAGCTCAAGGCGAGCGCTCTACCACTTGAGCTACAGCGCCACTTCTGCCTACTTTTAAAAACATGTAACTTCCCCTTTACCTCTCCTCCTCACCTCTTTTCTCCTCTTCCCTTCCCTCTTCTACCCTCCCCCTCCTTTCTCTTTCCTCCTCCTCCCCCTTCCCTTGTGCTGAGGGTTGAATCCTAAGGCCTTATGCATGCTAGGCAAGCACTCTACTGCTGAGCCATACCCTCAAATCCTTCTCTGCCTCCTTTCCTCCCCCGCCTTTTTGGTCAGTCATGGGGCTTGAACCCTGCCTGGGCACTTTCCCTGAGCTCTTCAGCTAAAAAGCTAAACTCTACCACTTGAGCCACATCACCACTTCCAGTTTCTGGTGGTTAATAGGAGATAAGAGTCTCACTGATGTTCCTGCCCAGGCTGGCTTTGAACTGTGATCCCTAGATCTCAGCCTCTTGAGTAGCTAGGATTACAGGCATGAGCCACCAGCATCTGGCCCAATTTTCTCCTTTTAACATAAAGGTTGTCAGACTTTTTGAGACCCTACCATAGCCCCACTGCATGTTAGCCCATAAAGTACAATTTTCCAATTGAAAAGCAAATAATAGAGAAAATAGTGCTTTTCTTTTGTCCTATTATGTAGAGGATTAGATTTTCCTCTGAGCTGTCTGTCTGCCTAACCACTCATATGTCTGCCCAAGATCAGGTTGAATGAGAATTGGATGGGGGTAATGGAAGAAGTACAAACAAAAACAAACAAGCAAAAACAAAACAAAACACCAAACAAACCGGAGAGATCTGTTGGGACCAACAGGGAAAAGGGGTCAGTTTTTAGTGTTGATTCCGTCTGCTATTTTTGCCTTCCTTTGAGAAATTCTTTTTGCCTCTGTGTATAGCTCAGTCCTTTAGCCATCTGTGGTTTATGGGTAAGCAGCAGAAATGTGTGTCTATGTGGGAAAGTGATACAGGGTGTGTCCCTTAGCATAATATTTAATACACTGGGAGTTGAGCTGCTTGCTTTCCACGACAAAGCTATAGGCACCATAGTTTGTGTGTGTGTGTGTGTGTGTGTGTGTGTGTGTGTGTATGCTGTAGACAACAGACTTCAAACAAGTAACTTCTCAGGTTAGAGATGCAGAATGGCACATGATACAAATATGCTGTCCTCGAAATCTGGTAAAGCCAACAGGTGCTAAGAACTTACTAGCTGCCTTAAAAATACAGCTTGAGCATCTCTAGTTTGAAAAATCTGAAATCTGAAGTGTTGTTTTTGAATACTGAAATGATAGTTGAAAAGCTTCAGATTTTGGAACATTTCAGTTTCCATTTTCAACCCATAAATATATTAATATTCCCAAACTGGAAAAACTGAAATCTAGACTACTTCTGGTCCCATGCATTTTGAATAAGGGATGCTCAAAAGTTAATATTTTATCAATCTATCAATCATTGTAATGGAAAACAGAGCCTGCCAGGGGAACACATTGTCCACTTGAAGAGAATGTAGAGGGCTATCTTTCTAAATGTTCTCTTTGCCTTTCAGAGAATGTACAACTAGCATGTGAACTACTATTAGTAATGCCAGAAACTTCCATTGCCATTGTGCTGAGGAGCTACTCTGACTTCAGATGGCTACAGGGTCATTTTTCTCCTCTGTGGCATGCCAAGGGGCCTCTGTCTCTGCTCCTCTGTCACCTGCATGTGATACATGGTAGGGGCTGGTCCCATTTCTGCTGCTCCTTTCCTCACTAATAGCTCTGAGGGTAGAAGAGAAAGCTGATTCTAGTTCTTCTGTTTAAGATTGATAAGGAGCTGCTAAGAGCATTCTCATGCACTCTACCTCACCGAGAGCTTCAGTCATCTGACTGGATTGTTTAGGAGAGGAAGTGAATTAACACAAGTGGAATATTTCCCAAGATCAGTCTCTGCTTTCCATTCCCCCCACATCCTTTGACTCAGAGAGATAAGCATGGACAAATATCACAGTAGATTGGGAAGTGGTAACCTGTTGGCATGAAGTCGCTTGGTTATGTTCATAGTCACTCAGGCCTTGAAGGAGAACATCCAGATTAAAGAACATTTCTGTATAATACGGGCTTCTTTTATGTCAGAAGCAACGTTCTCCTATATACAGAGTTTATTTCATTTTTGTACCAGTATTGGGGCTTGAACTGAGGGCCTGAGTCTGTCCCTTAGCTTTTCCACTCAAGGCTAGAGCTCTACTACTTGAGCCACATCTCTACTTCTGGCTTTTTGCTGATGAGTTCGAGATAAAAGTCTCATGGACTTTCCTACTCACACTGGCTTTAAACTGTGATCTCTATATCTTTGCCTTCTGAGTAGCTAGGATTACAGGCATGAGCCACTGATGCCAGGCTCTGATAGTTTCTTTTTATTTCTTATTTTTATTTATTTTTTATTTATTTTTGGGTCCGGTCATGGGGCCTGAACTCTGGGCCTGGGCGCTGGCCCTCAGCTCTTCAGCTCAAGGCTAGCGCTCTACCACTTGAACCACAGCACTTTTTTTATTTTTATTTTTGCTTATGTGATGCTGAGGAATCGAACCCAGGGCCTCATGCATGCAAGGCAAGCACTCTACCACTGAGCCACCTTCCCAGCCCCTTTATTTCTTATTTTTAACATAGATAGAACGCAAGGCCCAGTGCATGTTAGATAAATACTCTACCATGGAACTACCCCCAGGCTTAGATGCAGATAATTTTTAAAAACTTACCGATATTAGAGAGAAGTTATAATCTGGAGAATAAGAGGCAAATACAAAAAAATGAAATGACCTGACTAGTTTCTACTGAGAGCTTTCTCCACAGCTGTGTGCATGGAGCTCTGCCATGATTTCCTTATCCATTAATTTGGATTAGATAACTGGTCACTCACCATTCTTTTATAATTGGTATGTATGTGTGTGTGATTTGGGGCTTCCCCTATGCATTGTGGGATTTTTTTTATGGGGAGAGACATGGCTTTGCATGTCTTCTGAATTGTTTGAGACTCATTTAAGTGCACAGTAGGCTTTATTTACTGTACAAAAGTATACAACTAAAAATTAGAATAGAAGTTGACTCTGTTTCCCACTCCTGTAACAGTTGTAATTTATAAGTGAACATTCTGGAACCGACAGGGCCTGTGTGCCTTGTTATCCCATGGTGAAGAAGGAAATGGCAAGAATAAGCCAACAAGAGAAAGCTGGAAGAAAGCTGGTCCTGCTCTCTTGCAACAACCCTCTGTCAGGATAACTAACCTGCACCTAGAAGAATGATAGTGGTCCATTCATAACACATCCCACTAGGCCTCAAGTTCAGGTAATGCTACACTTGTATGTAATAAGGTTTCAACACGGAATTCGAGGGGGACATTTAAACCATCATAGAATCGAGAACCTCAATTCCACATAACGGTGTTACCCTGGAAACCTCACTTCTGTGAGACTCAGTTTTCTTATCTGTAAAGTGGCCACAATAATTGTTGCAGCTTCCTAAGGATGTTTGGAGGTTATCTGTGAAAAAAGTGCTTGGCACACACTGCTAGGCACATAGGTGCTCAAGAGATGGTAGGGTTTTTTGTTTGTTTGTTTGTTTTTGTGGTTTTTTTTTGGTGCTGAGCCTGGGGCCTGGGTGTTGTTGCTAAGCTTCTTTGGTACAAAGCTGGTGGTCTACCATTTGAGCCATAGTGCCACTTCTGACTTGCTGAGTAACTTATTGAAGATAAGAGTTTCTTAAACTTTCCTGCCCGGGCTGGCTTTGAACTATGATCCTCAGATCTCAGCTTCCTTAGTAGCTTACAATTATGTAAGCCACCAGCCCACAAGACAGTAAGAGTGAAGGAGAGGGAGAAAAAAAGAGGCTAACACTGTTTCTGATTCTGTTCCTGGATTCATTCCCTATTTACATGCCCAATTTCTAGCTTGGATTCCCTTCCTCTCTGCTCTATCCTTAACCCATTCTCCCTTGTTTACCTGGTTTTCTTTCTTTCCTTTCTCTGTTCTTCCCTCCTTTTCCCTCCCCCCCCCCCCCCCGTCTCTCTTTCTTCCACTGGTTCTGTGGCTTGAACTTAGTGCTTTTCATTTCTACCTGGGTTGCTTGTTCACAACTGGGGCTGTGCCACTTGAGTCATGCCTCTAGTTCTGCTTTTGCTAAGTAATTAGAGATGGAATCCTGTGAACCTTTCTTCCTGGGCTGTTTTTGAGTCACAATTCTCCAGATTTTGGCCTTTAGCCTAATGAGGATAACAAATGTGAGCCACCTTGCTTGCTTCTTCTGGTTGGCTGGGCCCTAAGACTCTGTTTTTGGCCCTAAGAAGCTGTTTATGGGCTGGGCTTCCTCAGTGAGTCCTCTAGCTAGGTGGGTTTGTTATTGGAAATACCTAGGCTAGGAATTTAGCTCTTCATTTGAAATGGGAGCTGCTGGATACAGAGCTTAAAGAAATACCTTTTACATAGTTCATCAAGCTTGGAGAAAGGGAGCTTCTCAGTTAGGAGGCTCTATTTAGGAGCTAAGTCAACTCAGCGGCACTACCATTTACTCATCCTGGCATGATGGGGAGACTTGTGTGTAGTCTTAAGTTTCCACAAGTAGATTTATATTGGAAGCTAAAAAAATTACCCAACATGTCCCAATAATAATACAACAAATCTGATCAGGGAAAGAAATGATTTTTATTATGGACCTTTCTGGAGAAAGGAATCTGGAGTGAGCATGACCATGTGAGTTGCTGCAGAATGGAGACATATGACATACGGCAGATCAGGAGGCTCCCTTCATTTCTGACACGTACTAATTTGAGATGTGACTATGGGTCCTTGGCCAAGACAGAGCTGTTTGTGCCAAGAAAAGCCTGTTAGATTGGTGTCTGAAAGGCTGGATTGTTAAGACTTGCTTAATGACCAGGCTCTGCCAGCTGCTGCGGGAAAATGCCCACTTACACATCTCAGTGCTCTCCTTTTGTGCCTGGAGTGGGGTCTGGCTGTTTGAGGAACATGGCTGCTGAAGGAGAGTCTACTTTAAGAAGATTCTTTTTCTTTATTCTTTTGGCCCTTTGAGTGGATCTCTTTAGTTAATAAAAGTGACACTAGACTTTTACGAACTTGGAAAGAAAATACCTGGGATAAAGTACCAAGGAGTGAAGATGGTAAATTAACAAATAGACTCTTTAAAAAAAAACAACAACTGTGGTTTGAGCTGTAGTCTTTGTCTTTTGCTTGGTCATTCATTTAGATTTGATTGCCCATCTGAATAATGTGGCATGCTCAGGGTGTTGGTGTCCAGGGTGCTGGATAGGGCCCGTAGAACAGACAAACTTTTTATACACCTAATAACCAATAAAGGAAAGCCTACATTGGAATTGAGATAAGCCAGGCATAGGTAGCTCACACCTCTAATATTATTTAGGAGACTGAGATCTGAGGATCACGGTTCAATGAGAGTCTGTAAGACTCTTATCTCAAATTCACCAGCAATAAGATGAAAGTGGAGATAGGACTTAAGTGGTAGAACACTGGCCTTGAGCAAAAAAGCTAAAAGACAATACCCAGACCCTGAGTTCAAATCCCAGCGCACACACACACACACATACACACACACACACACACACACACACCTTTCATAAATTCCACAGGGCTGGGATTACAGTTCTTTGGTAGAACATTAGCTTAGTAAGTACAAGTACAAGACTCTGTGTCCAATCCCAATCACTGTAGAAACAAAGCAACAAAATGAGATGAACATTGTGAAGGTGGTGGATTTCAAGCAAGGAAAGACTATTCTGACGTGGAGAATTCATCCTTTCAACATCCATCCATCTCTTCATTTATCCTAATTGCTTGTGAAGGATATAAAAATGTAAGCATCAGGCTCAGGTACAGATAGTTATGTGTGTCTCTAAACACATATTTCCTGGAAGAAACTGGCAAACCGACTAGATAGAAGAAGACAAGGAACTAAGAATTACTAAAGACCAGCATGTGGAGGTAGATAAGTCCCACCATATGAATAAAAACCTGGGTTTTAGAAAGATGATCCATCTTGGATAGTGTGTTTAAAATGGTAGAGGCAACAATTGGACTCCTAAACTTCTATGTCATGACACAAAATTGAATGGTGAGCTGTGTGGCTCCTCTTAGGACCACCTCCTCGCCATTTTCTTAAGAGAGAAGTTGGAAGAAATTTTTAGTATCTAGTGCAGTGCTAGCTCATGATACACCCAATATATGTTTCCTTCTTTGCTTCCTCTCCACCAGGACTTCTCATTGGCACTAATGATAGTGTGGATGGATAACCTCTGTCATATGGGGGCATCCTGTGCATTGTAGGAAGCCATTAGATACCCAAATCCAGCTGTGATACACAAATATCTACCGCATTGTTATGTGTGTGTGTGTGTGTGTTCAGAATCCTTCTCCCCAGTGGAAACCACTTGGCTTCACAATCCAGACAGATCCGTGTTGAGTGCTTGTAACCCCACTGGGCAAGAAAAATTCCCTTGAACTTCCTATGGAATGAGCCAAACTGAACATACAGACTTTGGGTGTCCAGAGCTGAGGTGGGAAGAGAATGGGCTGTCAGATGTTATATGTACAAGTAAAAGGTCTGAGTTTAGTCATTCTCTTTCCCTGGCTTGTGTAGGCTGCTTGGAGTACATGGCCTGCTAGGTCCCTGCTGTGCCCCAAAGGTCTGGGCTGTTAAGGCCAGAGAAGCTGCCTGCTGCCTGACACTTAGACCTGGTGTGACAGTTAACATGTGGATCCACTGTCCACCTTCTTGCTCATTCATCACCATTGTGACTGCTTGCCTATTACCTATTTGTAGGATTATTTTGAAGTACCCTTCTCTAAAGACTGGATCTATCTAGGAAATAGAAAGGAGGCTTTTTCTTCCTTGCCGTTTTAGTTTTCTTTCCTTTTTGTCGTGTTTGTTTATCTGTCTTTGTCGTGTTTGTTTATCTGTCTTTGGGAAGGTAAGGGGAGGCATAGAAATAGGACAGAGGGTGAACAAATGTAGTAGTGGTACTCATGAGGCACTATGTTGAAAGTGAACTGTACAGCTTGTATGTGCAGATGGGAGGGAAAAACTGGGAGAGAGTGAGGAAAAGGGTGACATCGTTCAAAAAAGAAATGTTCTCTACCTGACTTATGTAACTCCTGTGGATCACCTCTATAAAAACACTAAAAACATTAAAAAAAAAAAACCAGACTGGATCTAGGTCTGTGTTTTCTTCTCTATTATCATATCAAACAGATAAACTAGCCTGAAACAGATAAACTAGCCTGAAACAGATAAACTAGCCTGAAGTAGGTCTTAGTGTCGTTCCCTGCCTTTCCCCCTCTCTCCCCCCCCCCCCCCCCCCCCCCCCCCCATCGCATGCAGTACTGGGGAAGTTGAACTCTGGACCTCATGCTTGCTAAATAGGTGCTCTACTGCTATCACTTGAATCTTGTCTCTAGCCTTTTTTTTTTTTTTTGCATTGAGTATTTTTGAGATAGTCTTGCCTTTGTTTTGGATGAGCTGAATATCAACCCCCTTATTTATGCTTTATGCTTTTTATAGTGGAATAAAAGGCATTCACATTGATCTCTGCTTGTTTCTCTTTTTTGGCGGGGGAGGGGGAGGGGGCTGGTGTGGTGGGAGATGAAATCTCATGAACTTTTTTTTTTTTTTGTCCTAGGCTGGCCTGGAACCAGTCAGTGTCTTCCTGATCTGAGCTCCCAGTGTGGCTTATTTTATAGATGGTGTGTTATTGTTCCCAACTGTTAGTTGAAATGAGGCCTTGGGGCTTTTTCCAACCCCAGTACTACTGCTTAGAATCCTGAGTTGCTAGGATGACACATGTGACCCACTGTACTTGGCTTCTTAGTGAATGTTTAAATAATTGACTTGAATAAATGGAATGGAGGGATTACATCGGTTGTTGGGATGAGCCAAACCTGACATGGTTAAATTTAACTGAGATGAGAATGAAGCTAGACAGATAAATTACAGCCCAAAGAATTGCTTCAATGCCCCAATTTTTGAGCTTTGATAATCCACAAGTAGCCTTGGAATTGGTAGCTGTGAATGTATTACAAAGGAAACCCAGGTTTCACCTGTGTCCTAGAAATTGAATGTCCCCACTGGGAAAGTATTGGTTGATCTGATTTCTCTAAGGTCATTCTGCACATGGGACATGGTGATGTTCTGTTGTAGGGAACCTGTTACCTTATAAATAATGCACTAAACTGAGCTTTCAAGTCAGCTATCCTGTACAACTTTTTTGCAAGTTATTAGCTGAGTGTAATTTATGAGGCTATTTCAGGGATTGGAAACTTTTCCTCCTCCTCCTCCTCCTCCTCTTCCTCTTTCTCTTCCTCCTCTTCTTGTGTTTGGTCTCATGATTTCTGTTACAACAACACAGAATTTTCCCCAAACACTTCAGGGATTGCCAGTCTTTTCTTTTTCAAGGATTACCCTTGTAATTTCTGTTGCAATTTAGACTGCTGGAGTTTGAAACCAGTACAGATACTCTGTGTCCCAGTGGGTGTGGTTGTATTCTAATAAAAACAGGCTGTGGCATGTGTTCACCCCGTGAGCCATACTTTGCTAATGTCCACCCTACTTTATTGATACTAAACCAAGGATCAAAGAGGCTAGATCGTTTGGTTTGCTAAATGTGTAAGAGGCTCAGCTAAGATCTAAATTTGAGGCTCATCTGCCAAGCAGACCGATGTTCTTTGCCTCTAATCTTGTGTCTCATAAGCATGTAAGGACCATCCATTGGATGGGATAAACTTGCGTGGATGACACCACGATGACAAATTGGGGACCAGTGGAGGGAGCAGTAGAAAGTCAGTTTGGCTTATTAGTAGTAATGTGAAGCTATCTAAAAGCACACTAAGTGTGGGCAAATTCCTGTGAGACACCAGAGGGGTTGGCACCGGGTACCCAACTGTCCTGGAGTTTTGAATAGGGATCACTGGTTGGAGAGGAAGTTAGTTGACCACCTCTGAGGGTTTCTTCCAGCTCTTTGATAGTCAGCAACCAGAACCATGTGGGTAATGGCTTCCATCCATCAGCATATTCTACCCCACCCCAGTGTTAGTGCCAGTACTGGGGCTTGAACTCAAGGCCAAGGTGCTGTCCCTGCACCCTTTTACACTCAGGGCTGACATTCTACTACTTGAGCTGCTCTTCCATTTCTGGCTTTTTCCTGGAGACAAGATCTCATGGACTTTTTTTTTTTAAACTGGGGCTGGCTTTGAACCTTCATCCTCAGCTTTTAGCCTCCTTTGTTGCTAGGATTCCTGATGTGAGTCACTGCTCTAAGCAGCGTCTTCTACTTTTCCCACCATGTCCCTGAGTTGCTGGATTAGTAATGATGTTTTCCGCATTCTTAGGGTCTACTCTGTTGACCCACTTCTATTCCCCCTCCCCATCTACTTCCAAATAGTTAGCAATCACCCTAGGTTCGTTTCCCACACTCAGCTGAGTCCCCAGGAAGATCCAAAGAATATCCACAGAGCATTCCAGACAGCCCATCCTCACATGGGAAGGGATGGCACAGGTGAACTGAGCCTCTGGCTGCTGGCAGCCAGTGTGAAGTTCATACTCTGGCTGAACTTGCCTTAGCATCTGCCTTTGTCCTTGTATAGAAGTCAGGACTGTCTCCAGTACTGCTTTTGTTGTCTCTCCATTGGGTGCTGCCAGCTCTGTAGTATTCACACTGCTAGCCTTGAGGCCCAGGTCACAGAGTGGGCTCTCTACAAATGGGACGCTGAGCCCTCTACTGAGGGTTAGCCTGGCTGTGAGCCACCAAACAGTCACCATTAGACTGCCACTCTTCCTTCCTGAGCTGCCCATGAGTCAAAAACAGGACTGCCACTTGTTTCTGTTTCATATTGGTCTACCCCATGGGTGGCTTCCTGTTCTACTTTTCATGACTGTCTTTGACCCCTCCTCTTTTTTCCCCCCTGTACTAGTACTGGGGCTTGAATGTATGGCCAGGGCACTGCCCATTAGTTTTTTTCATTCAAGGTTGGTGCTCTACCACTTGAACCAACTCTACTTGTGGCTTTTTTTTTTTTTTTACCGGTTACTTGGACATGAGTCTTACAGGCTGAACCAGGATCCTCACATCTCAGCCTCCTGAGCAGCTAGGGTTACAAGCTTAACTCTTACTTTTTAATCAATGTTAGATAACTTCTTGCTTTTGATGCTTCTTGTCAGGCTGATTGGGACAGGTGGTGTATAAGGAAGTGGCTTTTCTTGGCTGCCTCTGCCCTCTGGCAGCCTGATATTTCTCATTGGTTTAGGTCCCTGATTTCTGCTTTCTCAGCAGAATTCTGCATGGCCAGCTTTCTCTGTGATCCCTTCCTCCTTGGGGGCGGAGAACTTTAAAGGCCACCTTTCCTCATCCCCTGTGGGGATTAGCAAGGCTTCCTGCACTAGCTTCAGACCCCTGGGGGTCGGCATTGTCTTGGAAGTGGATGGGGAAAAGCTGGGGCTGTTTGTTTTGGTGCTGTGGCAGGACAGGATTGCTGGCAACAGTCTGGGCTCTTCCCAGTGGTCCAGACCAAAGCTATGGGGATGGTCAGGAGGACACCAGCACCATCTGGGAACAAAGAGGAGCTCAGGGCATGACTAGGCTAAGCCGATGTAGCACATGGTACTGTGGGGAAGAACTCAATACACCACTTCAGTCTTGCATCCTCTCCCCTCCCTGCTTCCCTTCCTTTGCTGGCACCTCCTCCTCTCAAACATAACAGGAAGCTCCTGCAGGGAGCCAGGGCAGAGCTGTGTAAAGAGATAATTGGGTGGGGGGAAAGGTTGGTCAGAATCAGGCATCCTCTGGTGACAAAGGGGGCTGATAATAGGTTTGTAGTGTTATTGCTTTCCTCTGTTGGTTCAGGTGAGCCTCTGTATCTGCAGTGTCAGTCTGTAAGTGAAACTCTCCTATACTGGTAGTTTCTTCCTTTCCCTTTTCCTTTTTTAGTGCTGATACTGGGGCTTGAACTCAGGGCCTAGACATTGTCTCTTAGCTTTTTTGCTCAAGGCTGGCATTGTCTCTTAGCTTTTTTGCTCAAGGCTGGTGCTGTACCACTTGAGCCACACAATCCACTTTGGGCTTTTTTGGTGTTTTAGTTGGAGATAGGAGACTCATGGATTTTACTGAACAGGCAGGGTTTGGACTTGAATCCCCAGCTCTCAGCCTCCTAAGTAGCTAGGATTATAGGCTTGAGCCATTGGTGACTGGCTTACTTCTGGTTTATATTTCACTTTCCTTATAACGTCTTCCTGAACAACTGACTTCAAAGTGGTGCCCTCCTAGTGCAAGTGCTTGGTTCCCACTGTTCTGTATGTGTGCACACGATTGTGCTCAGGTGTGTGTGTGGAGGTGTGTGTGGAGGTGTGTTGTGGGTGTGTATGTATATTAGATTATTGAGTTTCAAGGTGTCACAGTTCATTTGCTTCCACTATCCTACAAGAAGATGGTGCTCTGGAAGTACTTGTCAACCATCAGTTCATTTAACTTGTTGTAACCATAAAATTTTGGAGTAAACAACTGTAGCCATAGTACCTTCCTGTCAGTTGTAAAGGTAGCTCAAGTTCATTCAATTCTACTGCTGGGCATGTAATATAAAGAAAATGAAGTAAATATGTTGAAGAGATAGCCACAACTTTATGTGTATTGCTGCATTGTTCACAAGAACCAAGATAATAGAAGCAAAGCAAATCTTTATCAATGGAGGCATAGATGGGGAAAATGTGCCCTATACTGCATCCCTGTCATCTATGGAGATGGATTCAAGACCTTCTGCACATACCAGGTCCCTGGAAGTGGTGTAATAATTGCATATAACACGCACACATTTTTCTGCATACTCACAGTCATCTTATTATATAGTATAATACAAATGCAATGTAAACAGTTTCACATTGTATTATTTAGGGAATAATGACAAGGAAAAAATTGTTCATTTTCTTGAAAAGAAGCAACCACAGTAGGTATCACTATATAGCACATGGCTGATTGGTTCCGTTCTGTTTGAAGGGTACAGACTGTAATCATTGGGCCATTCCTAAAGATGTAGGGTTTGTACATATTTTCATCTTTAGACTGACTCTGGGATGTCAGCCTCATAAAGGTACAGCTCTCTGCCTGTTAAGGTTGATTCCTTTCTCCTGCATAAGGGGAAATAGTAATAGTCTTCCAGGTCTTGATTTTTTAAATTTTTATTATTATTTATTTATCTATTTTTGTCGGTTGTGGAGCTTGAACTCTGGGCTTGGGCGCTGTCCCTCAGCTCTTCAGCTCAAGGCGAGCACTCTACCATTTGAGCCACAGCGCCACTTCCAGTTTTCTGGTGGTTTATTATAAGAGTCTCACAGACTTTCCTGCCCAGGCTGGCTTTGAACCATGATCCACAGGTCTCAGCCTCCTGAGTAGGTAGGATTACAAGCGTGAGCCACCAGCGCCTAGCTCAGGTCTTGATTTTTCAACGGTTTAGCACAAGTGTAGGTCTGAGAGAAAGACACATGTATCTGTGGCAGAGTCTGAGCGTCATCATACCTTTCCTGGGCCTAGTGTTGTTGGGATTTTTTGCTTGTTTGTTTTGCATATCTGCAGTTTAAAAATGGAAATCCAAAGGACCTGGTGTTAACCTTTATGATCTGATATATTGCTCTCTGCCATCAGTTAGCCTGTCATGTCAAATTTCACTGTCTTTTAATGATGCTCGAAACTGGAGCTTCAAAAAGGCAGAAGGAAAAATTTTAGAACACAACTGACTTTTTTCATGGTAAATTTTAATTAACCTGAGTGTGTTCAGAAAGGTTCATGATGTGCTGTGAAAGGGTAGCATTTAATTGTGGGTTAAAATGACTTCTATAGGATGTGCTCAGATCACTCAGGGAGAACTCAGGAAGGGTTCCAGCAGAATTGTGTGAACGAGTTGAGCTTGATGGGAAAATGGGCTTCTGGTGCTGAGGTTCTGGGAGCCTTGCCAGCTTTTACAAGGTGAGAATTAGCCTCTCTGGCATTTGGGGAGGAAGCAAGGAACCACCACTGTGAGCTGTGACAGGATCCGGGGAGAGCCCAGCAGCCCTGCTCAGACAGGCTAGGGTCAGCAGGAGACAGCAGTTTTGCCAACCTCATTTAGTATTCATTCATTCATTTGTTGGGATGCCCTTCCACCAGCCATAAGGAAGGGAAAGATGATAGTTGCTTGAAAGTGGAAGGCCTGGAGAAAGTTGTTTGGGATCAGGTGTTTGAGAATCAGCTACTGATCCATGGGAAAGATTAGGGTAGTGAACAACTTCATGGCTTATTTGATTTGTTTTCAGTCCTTGTAGTCAGGTGGTATTTTATCTTTCTTGAATAGCCTGGGAAATCAGAGTTCAAGCAAGTAAAATTTCAAAGGTATAACTCAAGTTGATTGAGTTATACTAAATGCTCTAAAATCTGAAATTTAGCCTTTTTTTTTTTTGGTGGTGATGGTACTGGAAATTGAACTTTCTACATAGGGCCTTATGCTTATTAGTAGGTACTCCACTGTTGGAGCTGCAACCCCAGGACTTCAGCTTGTCTAAACTAGTAAAGTCCTTGCAAATATTCCAAAATGCAAAAATTAAAATAAAAGCCCTGTAAAATCTGAAATGGCTAAATATTTCAGATAAGGGGTACTCAAGCTGGGTAAATGTACGTTTGTATGTATTCATAACTGTCTTTTTCTCTGTATCTATCCATCCGTATATACTTCACCTATGAATGTCATATACACACAGATATATGAATATATGTATATAAATGTTTTTATCATAAATTTTACTGAAATAAAGTCTACATCAACACAGTTTACAAATAATAAACTGAGCTCTTTTTTGTTGTTGTTGGTGGTGGTCCTGGGGCTTGAACTCTGGGCCTGGGCACTGTCCCTCAGCTCTTCAGCTCAAGGCTAGCATACTACCACTTGAGCCACAGGGCCACTTCCTTTTCTGAGTGGTTTATTGGAGATAAAAGTCTCACACTTTCCTGCCCCGACTGGCTTTGAACCGTCATCCTCAGATCTCAGTCCCCTGAGTAGCTAGGCTATCGGCATGAGCCAAGTTAGTATTTCTATGTGTTTGCTGACATGATATTCTGTGATTTTATTTTATTTTTTGTGGCAATACTGGGACTTGAACTCACGCCCTTGTGTTCTGTTCCTGAGGTTTTTCACTCAAGGCTGGAAGTCTACCACTTTAGCCACAGGTCCACTTCCGGTGATATGTATTACTTTTTGCAATTCACAATGAGTGAAATTATTCCATTACTGTGAGGAAAGAAACGATCTTTTCCTACTTTATTCATGTATTAAATCTGTTCCCCATCTATGCACTTTTGGAGTTATTTTCTAATTTTTTAATTGTAAGCAATTCTTCAAGGAATACCTTGGCAAATAATGTTGAAACGATCAGTAGATACGTTGATAGAAGTGTAATTGCTGTGTTAAAGAGTACATGCACTTGTCATGTTTTCCAGTGTGGCTTTTTTATTATTGTTGTTGTTATTGTTATTAATAGGATGTAAATTAGTTCACTAAGCTTTTTCCTTTGGTTCTTGCCACATAATAGAGTTTTATTAATTTTTGACATATGAATGGGTAGAAACATCTTTTTCTTTTTAGTACCAGGGTTTGAACTCAGGGCCTTATGCGATTGATGCTTGCTCTGATTGCTTAGCTGGTGCTATCTTACTTGAACCATGCCTCCAGCCTGACTTTTTGCCAGTTACAGACTTTTCTACCTAGGACGTCTTGAGCCTCTATCTTCTGGAGCTTCGTTTCCTGCATAGATAGGATTACAGGAGTGGGCTAACAACACTCAGCAAGTGTAAAAATCTTCTAAATATGTTCAAGAACTGTGTTTACTGTGAGCTTTCTATTTATACTTTTTGCCTGTTTTTCTGTAGCTTTGTAGACTTTTATATGTAAGCTCTTCATATATTAAAAGTGGCGCTATGTCTACAGTAGTGTTTATGTACCTTTTCTTTGGGCTATCATTTTGTCTTCTGATACTTATAAAGTTTCCTCACATAAATATTTTGTATTATGGCAAAGCATACATAACTTAAATTTATTATTTCAGCTAGTTTTCTTTCTTTCTTTTCTCTCTCCTTCTTTCCTTCCTTCCTTCCTTCCTTCCTTC
>NW_012267359.1:216040-220781 GCF_000151885.1 Dipodomys ordii | reverse complement strand
AAAAAAAGACTCCACATAGAGCTCTCCTATGACCCAGCAATCCAACTTTTGGGCATTTACCCAAATGATCACAAACAAGACCATACTAAAGCTACCAGCACAACTATGTTTATTGCAGCATTATTAACCTCCTATATTTCTGTGTGCCTTGTAGTTCACCCCACCCCCACCTCCTTCCCTCATATCTGCCAACCAACCATTTACGAGTCCTCTGTTTTAAGTCAGTTTTTTTCAAGAAAATGTGGAGATTGTATCACAGTATATCTGCTGTTTAATTCTGACACAAAATACATTTCACATTTATGTATGCTGTTGCTATATTCATGGTTCTTCCAATTTATTTATTTATCTGAATATCTCACAGTGTGCTTAGACTGGCATTGTTCTTGATTTTCCTGCCTTAGCTTCATGCCCAGCTAGTTCATCTTTCTTTATTGTTTGATTATACTGGATGTCTATACACAGTTGATTTTTTTCATTTATCAACTGCAAATCCCAAGCACAGTTTTTTTCAGTGCATTATGGAAGTTCTATCTTATTTAGTTTTGCTTTCAGTTGCCCATGGTCGACTTTAGCAAATTTCAATGGAGGGTTTGAAGGCCTGGCACTGGTGGCTCATGCCTGTGATCTTAGTGACTCAGGGTGCTGAGATCTGAGAATCCAGCTTGGGCAGGAAAGTCCATGAGACTCTTATCTCTAGTTAGTCACTGGAAAACTGGAAGTGGAGCTGTGGCTCAAAGTGATAGAGCACAAAAGCT
The DNA here is from genome assembly GCF_000151885.1 of Dipodomys ordii. Taxonomy (NCBI): domain Eukaryota; kingdom Metazoa; phylum Chordata; class Mammalia; order Rodentia; family Heteromyidae; genus Dipodomys; species Dipodomys ordii. The sequence goes on along the minus strand of NW_012267359.1, from coordinate 220,023 downwards.
CAGGAAAAGTACCCTGACCCTGAGTTCAAGCCCCACAACTGGAAAAAAAATGCTTTGAAGGAGGGAGCGAAGAAGAGAGAAAGCAAAGGAAGGAGAGAGAGAGAGAGAGAGAGAGAGAGAGAGAGACAGACTGACCATAGTCATCTGTTTTATTACATTATAGTGTTATAATTTTCATTACGTATTGTTTTTCTTTTGCTATATCTGATTTGTAAATTAAATACTATCATTTTTTATGAATAGGAAAAACGGCACAGAATTTGGTATTACCTATGCTTTCACATATCTATTATAGGTCTTAGAAAATGTCCCCTGTAGATCACGACTATATTAGCCATATTATATTTGGTATCTGATTTGAGGGCAAAGCTTTTTGGGCAGTGTCCCTAGAGACAGCCTGTAATTGTGTACCAAATGGTCTTTACTATGGTGGTAATTGGTGATGTCACTGTGCCCAAGACTGGTTGCCATCACACCATTCCACCATCCGTAATTATTCTCTGCTTGTCCCTTGGGAGTGAAAAGAGTGGCCTTCTTTGATGTGGAGGCCAATTAGAAATGTTATAAGAAAATTTCTCTGACAAGTCAGAACCCAAGCTAAACCATCTCCATATGCTGTTTTTTACTTCAAAGACAGTTGGAGGATAGTGAAACAGATTTCTTTCTGCCAGAATAGAGGAAGATGCCTTAGAAGTAGAGACCAAGAAGGAAGGGGAGGGAAGGGATCCATTGGACGCATGGTCTTGGACAGGCTGGGAAAGTGCAGTGTTACTGGGCTCACAGTATTATTATTTGTGACGTTTGTTGCCTGTATTATGGAAACCAAATTCTATAAATATTTTGTAAGAGCAAGTCTAGTGTGTAGCTTCACATCACAGTGAGGAGATTTCGTGTCTGCATACCTCCTTGGTGGGTTGGATCCTTTTGGGCAACCCTCTGAACCTTTACATGATGTTTTCCCAATGACTTCTAAAAGCCTAATGGAGGCATGGAAGACATTTAGTCTTTGAGGACATTGATCAGCCTTGATTTGTGTACTCTTGAGTGCTCTCAGCTCCTCTTTCTGGGGTGAAGGATGATGTAGGGTGGATGTGGTTGCTTCCAGCTTTGACTCCTCTCTTTGAGGAAGCTTGGTCTTCACTGTTGGTGGTGTCAAAGTGGAGGGAACTTTAAGGAGTGACGTCTAAGACTAAATGTATTTATTACCTGACTTATGTAACTGTAACCCCTCTGTGTATCGCCTTTATAATAACAATAAAAATATATACCTTAAAAAAAGTGAAGCCTAGGGCATTTGTGAATGAATTAGTGCTGTCACTTAGGAGTGGGCCAGGTCTCCTCGTGGGACTGGATCTGTGATAAGTGAGACTGGATTAGAGAAGGGGAGGGGTGGGAAGGAGGGAGATATCCCCAAAGAGCAAGCTAGCCCTTCCTAGCTCTTCCCTGTCTCCTACTTCCTGTTTTCCATTTGATCTCTCCCTCTCCTGGGTCCCTGCCAAGGTGCCATAAACTGTGTGATGTAGCCTCACCAGCAGTGGAAGAGCTAGGACTATTATCCTTGGGAGTTCCAGCCTCCAAAGCTCAGAGTTGTATAAATTTCTGTATCTAACCTCAGGTATTTTGTTATAGCAACAGAAAATAGAGTAAGAGAGACGTAGTGGGTTTCTCAGAACCTAGCACACAGCAGTCTTTGTGGCCTGCAAGTCCACAATAACAACTCCATGCTGCAGGAAGATTCTCTGTTCACTATTGATCCCAAGATGTAAAGGGAGCTCATACTTTTGCACAGCCTTTACTGGCCAGGTTGCTCCCAATGCCAGCAAGCACAAAGTAGAGCTTGCTCTGGCTGGGGCAGGATCCCTATGTTTTCTGAATTCACATATCCAAGGAGGGTGATCTAGCAAAAGATCCTCACAGCCTTTAAAAGAGACTCAAATAGATGTGTGTTGCAGTACTGTTCTCCATTAACAAATCTATCCAGACAAAAGCTAGTATTTTCTTTGGACCTTTCCCAACACTGAACCTCTTTTTGAGCAGTTATTGGCTGGCTTATTGGGACTTCCTCTAGGTGGTTATTTCACATCCTTCTTTTCTTACAAGTAGTGACATTTAAAATATGTATGCTTTGAAACCAGCGCCTTCAGCCAGGAGAAAATCTTAGGCTGGGAAGTGATCTTATAGCTGATGCTTTGTCTGTATGGTTAGAATACACTAATCATTATTCCTCCATTACTGTTGCAATCTACTGACCTTAAAATGGAAAATTAAATTTGGAAAAGATTCCCATTACCCACACATGTACTTCACAGTATTTTGTATAATTGTACATAGCTGGTTTGAACTCCAGGCATCAAGCTGTGAGGTAATGGCATGAAAATTAATGGGCAATGTAAGACGTACAGACTTTGCACACCTCCTATTAATCAAGCTTGAATAAATGCTGTGTGCCTAAGTACATGGACACATTGTCCATTTGGTTGCTTGGTTCAGTCGGCTTCCTTTTCCTGGAATGATCTTCCCCTAGAGACAGCCACATAGTTAACCCTCAGCTTCTCAAGGAAGCCCAGCTTGACCATTATAAAAATCACCTCACCCCCATATTGAACTCTCCTTCCCTCCCTCTCTCCCTTCTTCCCTCCCCCTTCCCTTCCTTCCTTCTTTCTTTCCTTCTCGGTTTCTGTTTTCTTTCTTATTGGGGCTTGAACTCAGGGCCTTGTGCTCTCAACTTGACTTTTTTGCTCGAGGCTGTCATTCTAACATTTGAGCCACAGCTCCACTTCCTGCTTTTCTGGTGGTTAATTAGCAATTAACGTGTTAGATTTTCTGTCCAAGTTGATTCCAAACCAAAATCCTCCGATCTCAACCTCTTGAGTAGTTAGGATCGCAGACATGAGCCCTTGGTGTCCGGCCAGTGTTGGTAGTTTTGTTTAAGCTTTTCTGACTAGTACTTGGGATTAGCAAAAACAACAGTTTGATGATACCTTTCTCTTTTTCCCAGCAAGACATTACTGTTGACTGGTATTCTGGCATTGTTACTCCGTTCATTATGACTTACACAATGGCAGCACAGCATTCCAGACTATGAAAAATAAGCTGACCCTTAAACATGACTGTTTTGTGTAGTCATCAGAAACTCAAAGGAAACAGTTACATCACATCTGATCTTAATGTCCAAGACACTATGCTTTTAGAACATGCTGTTGCCAGTTCCTGTGTTTAGCCTTTGATATAGGGTGGCTTGATTTTAAATGTGCAAGTTGATTTCATGTTGTCTTTGTAGGAGAAATTTATATCATGCACAGTAACAACTGTGGTCTTTCCAAGGGTCAGAGAATACATCTGCTTTTTTTGGGAACCATTTTGAAATGGAGAAAGAAACATGCAACTATGAATTGCAGCTGTGTGTTCCCCTTTAGTTATAATAATGGCTAGAACATTCTTCAGGTCATGTTTTTACATCTCAAGCAATAATTTCCCTTTGCTTAAGGAATATGATGTTGGCTCTTTAAAATGACAAAGGGTAGCCAGGTACTGGGTGTCTCACACCTGTAATCCTATATACTTAAGAAGCTGAGATCTGAAGATCATGGTGCAAAGCCAACCTAGGCACACAAATCCAAGAAACTCTTAGCTTCATTTAGCCAACAAAAAGCCAAAGTAGAGAGGTGTGGCTTGGAACAGAAGGGAGAATGTGAGACCCTGATTTCAAACCCAGTACTGACACAAAAATAAACAAATAACAAGGCAAAATGTTACCTAATTTTTAAACCCCACCTTCCAGAAAAATTATGACATTGTAGAATTGTGACAGACTGAAAGTCTGGGGTTGTGGGTTAAGGATCTTCCTGGGAAGGCCGCTATAGTAACCTCCAAGGAAATTCCTAGGGGGCCCTTTTGAAAGTCAGCTCCTGGAACAAGGTGGTCACTGGGCTGCTCCATATTCATGTAGGCTTCCTTGCAAGCCAGGCTTGCAAGTAATTTCC
>NW_012267359.1:191585-213495 GCF_000151885.1 Dipodomys ordii | reverse complement strand
CTTGCCTTGCATGCCTGAGGCCCTGGGTTCAATTCCTCAGCACCACATAAGCAAAAAGAAAAAAGCCAGAAGTGGCACTGTGGTTCAAGTGGTAGAGCACTTGAGCTGAAGAGCTGAGGGACAGAGCACAGGCCCAGAGTTCAGGCCACACGACCGGGCCCCCCCCCAAAAAAAAAGAAGAGGTAAGAATAGCAAAGAAACACATGAGGAAATACTCATCATCCCTGGACATAAAGGAAATGCAAATCACAACAACTCTGTGAGATCCCGTCTCATCCCAGTTAGACTGGCCAACATTGTGAATTCAAACAACAAAAAATATTGGCAGGGATGTGGGGGAAAAAACGAATCCCATGTACTGTTGGTGGGAATGTAAAGTAGCACAACCACTCTGGATAGCAGTCTTGAACAAAACCTAAACATAGATCATCTTTATGGCCTAGCAATACCACTACTGGAGATCTACCCTGAACATCACAAGCCAGGGTCCCATAAAGACACCTGCACATCCATGTTCACTGCTGCAGTATTCATAATAGCCAAAATATGGAAACAGCCCAGATGCCCCACAATAGATGAGTGGATTTAAAAAATGCGGTCCCTTTATACAATGGCATTTTACACAGCCATTAGAAAGAATAATATATCATTTGGAGGGAAATGGATGGACCTAGAACAAGTCATGTTAAATGAGGAAAGCGAAGTTCAGGGAGAAAAACAGAGCATGCTTTTTCTCATATGTGGAAGTTAGATCTAAAATACACAAGGACATGATAAATTTACAAGACGGTAGACACACACAGTGAGACCAAAGAAGGACAGTCTTGCAGGAGAAGCACAAAGATACAATGTCTATGTGCCTCTGATCATATAAAGTACTATGTATCGAGATGAACTCCAAGGAATGTGAAGGAGGTTTTTTCCTTGTTATTTTTTTTTTTATCTGTCTGGTTTGTTTGTCTTAGAGTGAGTAGAGGGGTGAACAAGTGCAGCAGTGGTGGTCACTGGATACTGTATTGAAAGTGAACTATACAACTCATGGGTAGAGATGAGAGGGAGGGATGACATTATATGAAAGGAAATACACTCATTGCACCATTTATGTAACGAATCCCTTTGTACATCATCTTTATAATAATAACAAATAAAAATATGCTTCAGGGCTGGGAAGGTGGCTCAGTGGTAGAGCACTTGCCTTGCATACATGAGGCCCTGAGTTCGATTCCTCAGCACCACATAAGCAAAAACAAAAAAGCCGGAAGTGGCGCTGTGGCTCAAGTGGTAGAGCGCTAGCCTTGAGCTGAAGAGCTGAGGGACAGTGCCCAGGCCCAGAGTACAGGCCCCACGACCGGACCCCCCCCCCGAAAAAAAATATATGCTTCAGTGTTGTTTTGATGAGTTTGGCTTAGAAATTGTTAACATGACACTTCTTGTTTGCTCTCAGGGCAAGGTATTGGTTTTTGAAACAGGGTCTCAATAAGTTGTAGTCCAGTCTGGCCTCCAACTCTTGCTTAGCCCCCTAGAATACTGAGCTTACAAGTATCTGCTACCATACTTGGCTCATAGGGTCCTAGGATCCCTAAAACAATGCCGAGTCCTCTGCAGATATTCCCTAGATAATTAATTTTCACTAAGTTTATTTTCAATTAATTTGTCTGTGCGTGTATGCGTGTGTGCGTGTGTGCGTGTGTGTGTGTGTGTGTGTGTGTGTGTGTGTGTGTGTGTGTGTGTCTAGGCACTGTCTCTTAATTATGTTGCTCAAGGCTGGTACTCTGCCTCTTGAACTACACCTTCACTTCTAGCTTTTTGGTGATTAATTGGAGATAAAGAGTCTCACTGACTTTCCTGCCCAGGCTGGCTTTGAACCACATTCCTCTGATCTCAGCATCCTGTATAGTTGGTATAATAAGTATGAGTCACCTACGCCTGGTCACTGGGTTTATTTTAAGTTATTGCTATTATATCAGTTATAAGCATATTCTATTTTTATCAGTAGACAATATTGAGACTGGTAAAAGACAAGGATTTAAATGCTTTTCTGTGAAGAGCCCTTACTGGAAAAGTGTGAGGCATTTTTTTTCCCTCGGTGTATTTGTTGTACTGACTTGACTGGACAAATATATTTATCAATAGGAAAAATAGGTTTTAGAATGCATTTTATTTTGAAAATGAAAAAAGAAAGCCTCTCCGTCGGTCCCTAGCAATGGCTTTGTCTTTCTATGTGTGCATCTAGCCCTGGGCAAGTCCTGCTGTGTTGGGCCTATTGTATAGCTGAGGTCATCGCTAGTTTGAAACTGCATTTCCATTAGCTTCCTCCCCCTTTCTGTGCTCAGTGACCCCCGATTATTCTTCCCTCTGCACCATTGAGGAACAGGAAAGCAGCCCAGAGGGTTCCCAAGCTCCTCACATGAGGATCTGCTAGATTTATTTTATCTTGTATCTTGTATTTTACAGGGAATGGATCGATTTCAACATTGAATTCATGTTAGTGTCAGTTTTTATAAAGGTATAAATTGAAACATTCTCTGTATGAGATCAACATCTTAATATTGTAAGTGCTGGAGCTATAGGTTTCTCTAACATGAGACGCTCCTGTGTAATGTTAAATATATAATAGTCCTTTAGTGTAATTTAGGAATTCTCTCCCTGCGAAGAAGTCTCTAGTCTTGGCCCTATTTAATCTAAATATGTAGTCCTCCAGAATTGTAGTTTTCTTTAAATCACAGAAGTATGATCTACTATCTTAAGAGTGTGGATCTTTATGGATCTATAGATGTTTGTCATTTTTTTCTTTTCTTTTTGACAGTTCCAAGTTTTAAATTAAGGGCCTTGCACTTGCTCCACTTATACTTGCTGGCACTTGGAGGATGTCTCTAGCTGCCTTTTGTCTGGTTATTTTGAAGAAGGAGTCTTGCAGACTTTTCTGCCCAGAATGGCTTTGAACTGTGATCCTTTGGATCTCAGTTCAGATCCTCTTGAATAGCTAGGATTACAGATGTGAGTCACCAGCACTTGCCTTATTCATTACAAAATTATTAGAAGATATATGTTATTTTCAATTAAATGGGTGATGATATAGTAAGTGCCCTCTCCCCAAGATGTACATTTCAGGCAGTATAAATATGTTTATAAACAGAAGAAAAAAGCTAGATATAAACCAGGGTGGTTATCTTAAAGGGAAGGAGATTCTTAGTTGTTTTTACTTTGGGCAATGATAAAGATCAGACCCAGGGCCTATGACATACAAGGCCAAAACTCTACCACTGAACTCTCTCCCTTCCCCAAGCCTGCAGCTAGGCAGTTTTTCTTTTGTTCATAAAATTTTTACCTTGGTAAAAGAAGTAAAATGAACAGGCTGATTTATACCTATTCCCTAGTCCCTCTGAAGTGAAAGGGGATTTGCATGCCTGCAAATTAATTAATGTTTTAATGTGTTGCTTTCTAGATTTATTTATTGCTTAAATTAACCCCAGAGAGCTCTTGGGTCAAGAGTCATAGAAGCTTGTTGGGTGGAATAGGCTCCAGCCTGGGGATTCCTTCAAGGCTCAGTGAATTTTCTGCTTTTGTTTTTGTTTTTATTTCTCAGAGCTACCTGCTTTTAGATGTAAGTCACAGCACGAATCTGCAAACCAGAATTTTTGTTTTTGTTCTAGTACTGGGATTTAAAGTCAAGGCCTGGGTGCTGCTGTTTCTTAGCTTTTCTTACTCAAGGTTGGTCTTCTACCACTTGAGCCACAGCTTTAATTCTGGCTTTTTGCTGGTGGGCTGGGAAGGTGGCTCAGTGGTAGAGCGCTTGCCTTGCATGCATGAGGCCCTGCTGGTTATTTGGAGATAAGAATCTCACAGATTTGCCTGCCTGGCCCAGCTGGGAACCTCCTGGATCCTAGATCTTAGCCTCCTGAGCAGCTAGGATTATAAGTTTGACACACCAGTGCTCAGCTTCAGAATTTTGAAAACGCTGGAATAAACATGTGGCCCAAAGGTGGTTTATAATAATGATTTCTTGGAGGCATATGTTAAATAGTTAAAAGCTTTTATCTGTCCTGACTAATTTCTAAAACTAAAAGCCTAAGACTCTGACAGATGGATTAGTTAAAAAAAAAAAAAAAGAACAGATCCACAAGTCATTTGGGAATTGCAAAAATGTTTGGAGACAATATTAACTGAATCTATAAATAATGTAATAAGAAATAAAGCATTCCAATCAATATCTGACCCCTTCCATGACCCCAACCCATGGCAGCCTTATATTTAAGGGTATTTGGCAGACTCTTGAATTTCTTACATTTATTTAGTATTTCAGACAAATGATACCCTCTTTGAGAATGTTTTGTTCTTATTAAAATTCATCATTGTTTCCTAGAGGCACAATGACAATGAAAAGTGAAGGATAGGGGAGAATTTTTATTAACCTAATCATTGTATAGTTAGTGGATTAGCAGCCTCAGCTATTTTTTGTTTGGGGGTGGGGTGGGGTGGGGTGGAGGTGGCATTTGGGATTTGAGCTCGACCCTCACATATGCTAGGCAAGGTACTATATATACTATACCACTTGAACCATATCTCCAGCCCTGCAATCCAGTCTTGCAACCTCAACTTTATCATCTGAGCCAACAGTAGGCTTTTTTGTGTATGTGTGCATGCCAGTATCAGGGCTCTGGACACTGTCCTTTAGTATTTTTGCTCATGTCTGGTGCTGGAATACTTGAACTATAGCTCCACTTTTGTTGTTGTTGTTGTTGTTAATTGGAGATAAAAATCTGCACAGACTTTCCTGCCGGGGCTGACTAAGAAGCTTGATTCTCAGGTCTCAGCCCCCTGAGTAGCCAGAAGCACAGGTGGCTCTCAGGTAAGAAATCCACTCTTAGTGAGTTTATAACCTTTATCACCCACTGGTAAGTAGTGCATTTGTGGCCTGCCTGACTAGGAGACTGATTTTAAGGGTCAGATGCTTTAGGGTATAATAAAGAGCATTTGAGCATGCATACACACACGTGTGTGTGTGTGTGTGTGTGTGTGTGTATGTGAATTGTACAATTTATATATTGGTGTGTTTATTTTGTCTGATTTTTGTGTGTATAGAATATATAGTATATGTGATGTTTTTGCAATGTATATGGTATGTGCGGTAATAAGTATGCTTGTGCATATGTGTGTATGTGATATGTGTGAGCTCTGTGAAGCACGTATGTGTGTTTGTGGAGTAAGTGGCATGTCTGTGTAGACATGAGATACGTTTATGCATGGCAAGTGTGTAGTTGTGTGGGAGAGTAGGGTATGTGTGTGTGTGTTTACGTTTAAGGGAGTAATGGGGAACTCTATAAATGATGCCTTTCTTATGCTGTTTTTTTTTTTGGTGCCAATACTGGGGCTTGAACTCAGAGGCTGGCTACTGTCCCTTAGCTCTTTGATCAAGGCTAGAGCTTTACCACTTGAGCCACAGCTCCACTTCTGGCTTTCAGATGGATTAAATTGGGGCTAAGAGTTTAAGGGACTTTTCCTACCTGGGCTGGCTTTGAACTGTGACCCTCAGATCTCAGTCTTCTGAGTCGCTAGGATTGCAGAAGTGAGCCAGGTCACCAGGTTCCTGCTCTGCTTTTAATAGAGTTGTAGAAGCAGCAGATAGTGTGAGATATGTGACTGTAAGGTTAGCAGAAAATCTTAGTGTGAGGACCAGGTTGGTGCTGAGGCCATGGAAGGGGCGTCCTCAGAAAATTAGGCCCAGATGCTGTCAGCTTTGAGAACAGAGGTTGTTCCTGGGGGGATGTGGTGAGCCCCATTCCTGACAGTGGCGTCCTGCCTTCAGTCCATTCTCTCACTGCAATTGCAGTTATTTTACTGGTTTAAAATGCTCTTAGAGTTGCAGATGGCATGACAATTTATTTCAGTGTCTTCCCATTTTGACTGTAAGGTCAAAAGGATTCTAATTAAAGCTAAAAGTACAATCTCAGTGTCAGTCTTTAAATGAATTCAACATAACAACTGTGGAATCTTACCAGGGAAATTTAAAATGCTGATTTCCTACAGAAGCATAATATAATAATTGAGTCCCATAATAGGACCAAAGCAATGGCTTTGTACATTCTTTTTTTAAAGAAAGACTTTGCTTTTTGCTGTTTTGGATAGAGGTTGGTGGACTTTTCTACCTGGGCTGGCCTCCTGAGTTAATAGAATTACAGGTGTGAGCCACTAAAGCCTGGTTCTTGGAGCTTTTGAAACAGTAAATTTGTTTGGAAATGAAGTAATGTACGGAATAACCTTTGTAGGTGAATTAGATCTTTTATGAAAACTTTATTAGCTTCTGTTGTGCCTTCAGGCCAAGAGCCAGACTCATCTAGCAACTCAGGAGACTGAGATTTGAGAATCACAGTTCAAACCCAGTCCAGGCAGGACTGTGGGGGAGACTCTTGTCTCCAATTAACCACTAAGGAATTAGAAGTAGTTGTGGGTGCTCATGTGGTAGAGCACCAACTTTGAACCCTCAGTTCAAGCCTCAGTATCTCTCCCCTTCCCCCCACTAAGATAACAGTTCCTGAGTATTGAAGATGGTGGTAGTAGGTATGAATAGTTTTTTCTGTGGGTTATTTCATGAGCCAGCCTATGCATGCTAAGAAGTTGCTGCCCATTTCACAGATGAGAAAGCAGAGATTTGTTGAGGTGATGGAATTTGCCCTTGGTCATACAGAAAGTTAAGGAACAAAGTGAACCAAGCAGCCAGATACATCTGACAGTACCACCTGGGTTGCTGACTTTTGTCACCAAGTCAGCATGAGACTGCAGGCGGTGTGCATGCCACCAGATTACTGGAGCTGCCTCCTACATGTTTTGAGAGACATCCAGATTCTTCTTTGCTTTTTGTGCCATTAGTGCAACTTGAACTCAGCTTCATGCGCTTGCTTAGCTTTTTCTGCTCAAGGCTAGCACTCTACCATTTCAGCCACACCTCCACTGCTGGCTTTTTGCTGATCAGTTGGATTAAGAGTCTCAGATTTGTTGCCAGAACTAGCTTTGAGCTAGGATTACCGGTTGAGCTATTAACCTCCCACCGAGACATCATTTTTTTTCCCCCTGGTTGTGGGACCTGAACTGGGCCTGGGCACTGTGCCTCAGCTCTTTAGCTCAAGGCTAGCACTCTACCACTTGAGCCACAGCACTACTTCCAGCTTTTTCTGTTTATGTGATGCTGAGGTATTGAACCCAGGGCCTCATGCATGCAAGGCAAGCACTGTACCTCTGAGCCACCTTCCCAGCCCCAAGACATCATTATTTATCTAGCACCCATGGAACAAGTTGGTTTACATTCAGTAAATTAGCGCGGCTCCACAAATTCTGTGAACTGGGAAAGAAGCTATGACTGAGTAGTTACCTAAATACACATGACCAGTGGAGAAGCCAAACTAGTGTAACTCCAGGTGAATGCCCTTGCCCTTGGAGGTGTGTTTGGCCTGAGAAACCATGCAAAGCCCCTGCATCAGACCTTCAGATGGTATGTCTACATACATACATTTCCCCTCACCATGAGAGTCCATGAAAATATATCAAGTGGAGTTGAAAGGATCCATCACATCCAGCCAGGGGACCACTCGGAGGCAGGCAGGCACAGGAGAAAGATTATTACAAGGTTTATTAGAGGAGCCATATTTGCCATGGAGTGAGAGCACATGGCCACCTCCACTATCTAGGTAGCAGCAGTGTCTGGGGGTAGGAAGTGAGGTAGATGGGAGTTTAGGTAGGTCTGGGTGGGGAGAGGGAGGGGGCAGCTGTATGGCAGGAACTCTAGAGGAGGGAGCAGCTCAGGTTTGGTGGGGGTGAGGACTAAAGGTGGGCATAATGCTTACAGGAGTTATGATCTTTAATAGGTGTACAGTAACTTGGCTTATGTTAACATGGGATTTTACAATTTAGTATCCTAGGACTGTATGTTAGAAAGTGAATGATTTTTATTTTTCTACAGTGAAGAAATGTAGATTTCTGAGAAGTGTTTGAAATATAACATATGTTATATAGAACAAGATAGAGACTGTTAACATAAAAGAACACTGAAAAAGTATTATTTAAAGTTTCATTAGGGAAGATGGCTTTATCCTTGGGAAGGAACAAAGAGAAGGAGGGAAATAAGAAGGACATCTTCACACAGACGCATTACAAGGGCTTCTGTAATGGACATGTGTGTGACCCCTTCATGCTCAATGCTTACAAATAGTCATTTTTCATGGAGGTAATTTCCATTGCTTCTCAGGTAAGTATAACTATTTATAGTTTTAAGGCAGGGGTGTGTGTGTTGTGGGGGGGGTGGTAATGGGGCTTGAACTCAGGACCTGGTCACTGTCCTTTAGCTGTCAATCTACCACTTGAGCCACACCTCCATAAGAATGACATGGATTTTCCTCCCCAGGCTGGCTTCAAACTGAGATCCTCCCATCTCAGCCTTCTATAGAACTAGGATTACATGCATATGCCATCATTACTCAGTTTGAAGGCAGTTTAAAAACAACAACAACAACAAATTTTTAAACATTTCTGGAGGCATACACTTGGATTCTGAAACAGTTAAGAACACAATCAGTCACAAGATAATGAAACGATTATCTTTTCATCTCTCTGGGCTTTTTGCAAATTTGTCCTTTGTTCTGCAATTCCCTTAGGAAGCATTGCTGGGTTTGGCAGTACAGATTGTGAGTTGGGTAATGTGATTAAGACTTGGGCAAAATGGAAAGCACATTTTTAAATGTTCAGGTTAAATGTATTACAATTTCAGGCATTTGGATTTTGTTTATTATAATTATGTGTATAGGTTGAATAATTGGCTACTCAGAAGATTTCCTGTGGCCTTAATTAGCAGTCTCTGTTACTTAAAAATAGACTCATGTTGAGATTGTAAATATGGCATCTCTCATAAGGCATGAAGTGATTTCAGTTTCAGAAGAGGAATGTACATGATTAAGTCTATATGAGATGAACTAAATAATTATGCACCAACATAATTTATTACATAATTTATTATTTATTTATTTAGTTTGGGTCTGGTCCTGGGGCCTGAACTCTGGGCCTGGGCGCTGTCCCTCAGCTCTTCAGCTCAAGGCAAGCGCTCTACCACTGAGCCACCTTCCCAGCCCAATTTATTATTTATTATAGTTCTGTTGGTTGTTTTTGAGCACAGAGCCCTTGAACAGGCTCAGTACTCTCACTTGAGTCACACCTCCAGCTCTACTTTTTTGTTGGCTATTTTGGAAACAGAATCTAGTGGACTTTTTCCTTCCTTCCTTCCTTCCTTCCTTCCTTCCTTCCTTCCTTCCTTCCTTCCTTCCTTCCTTCCTTCCTTCCTTCCTTCTTCCCTCCCTCCCTCCCTCCCTGTCTCCCTCCCTCCCTTCTTTCTTTCTTTCTTTCTTTCTTTCTTTCTTTCTTTCTTTCTTTCTTTCTTTCTTCCTTCCTTCCTTCCTTCCTTCCTTTCTTCCTTTCTTTCTGATTGAGGCTTCAACTCATGGCCTCATACTCTTGCTTAGTTTTTTTTTGCTCATAGCTGAACCACACCTCCAGTTTTGACTTTTTGCTTAAGAGTCTCATAGATTTGCATGCTACAGCTGGCTTAGAACTGTGATCATTGGATTTCATCCTCCTGGGGATAACTAGGATTCTAAGTGTGAGAGACCAGCACTCAGCTTCTAGGAAAGATGTTTTTGATTTTCTTTTTGGCCTAGATTGGTCCTGAACCACAGTTCTTTGGATCTCAAGCTCCTGAGTAGCTAGGGTTAAAGGCACAAGCCACCAGGGTCAGTGTTGGGCCATGTGTGTGTGTGTGTGTGGGGAGTGGGGAATTATTAGGTGGTGGGTTAGGTGCCTGGCCTGCAGCATTTATTTCTAATAGCAAAATTTGGATAGTCCTTATAGATTGTTTTTCTTCAGGCTTTGATTGGCCAGATGGATTATGGACATAAGACATCAAACTGGGAATATGGGAGACCTGAATAGTGGTAATTTTTGGATGAGTGTTTAAGACTGGCATATAACTAATTTCCTCAATAGTGAAAAGGCTAGTGGATGAAATTGGAAAGTGAAGATGTATGTTTTCTCCCACCTCCATAAGAGGAAGTAGCCATTCTGCTCTGCTTTCTAGCAGGTGAACTGATCAGACACCTGGACGTTGCTGACAGGAACAAGACCCATCTTCCGACCTGAGGGTGGTGCTCCCACACTCCGTGAATTTGATTGGTTGCTTTTCAACTTGTCTTCTTCTGTCTCTTGAGGCTCCTTCCACACATCACAGCAAGTAGAGAGACTGGGATTTTTATGTGGGAAATTCCAGTCCTCCAAGAGCCTGGTGTCCCTCCTTGCAGACCAGGCTTCCTGACAAGGTGTTAGGAAGTGCTTAATGAGCTTTAGAATGTTTCCTGTGAACCTCTAACCCATTATTAATAGTCTTGGCTCTGGCACCTACTGGAGATGGAGAGATCCTAATGACTCTTCTGATTAAGACATCCACAAAACTGGAGGCCACAAGCAGGAACTCGAATCTATGTCTCTGGATTTTAGCTGAATATTACAAGCTGTTGGAGGAAAATTTCCTAACCAGGCATCATTCTGAGTGTTTATACTTGTCCTAGCTAATGACTTTGGGCATGATATTTCCACTGTAAAAGGAGCAACTTCATTTTGTTGTATTATGTGCTAAAAGTAAACAATTCCTTATGGTCCTGTAAGATCATTTTGCCACATTCCCAAAATGTATAAAAGAAGAGTTGTTTTCTTTATTATCATGTTCTTTATCCCTTTCCGCTTCCTCCTCCTTCTTCCTTCTTCCTCCTTGTTTTTGATACCAGTATTGGGACTTGAATTTAGGGCTTGGGTCTTGTCCTTTAACTTTTTCACTTAAGGCTGGCATTTTACTACTTGAGCCTCACCTCCACTTCGTGTTTTCAGGTGGTTAATTGGAGATAAGAGTCTTACTGACTTTCCTGCCCAGCCTAGCTTTTAATCTTGATCTTCAGAACTCAGCCTCCTTAGTAAGTAGGATTACAAGGCATGGATCTTCTTTTATTCTTCCATCTATTTTTCTGCAAAATACCTGGTTGATAACACGATCAGTACAAGCCACTGGGCAATTGAAAAGCCCCACTGATTTATAGAATCAACAAGAATAACCTTAAAAGGTATTCAGACTTAGTTTGTCTATCAAAAAGAAAAGCAGAGTGTTATTTGCATCCTTTTTTCTTCTTTTTCAAGGAGCCGTGCTGAGACAGAACTCCCCACATTTAGCTGTGTCTTTTGGGGAGTACAGAATTGATCTTACTGCTGTGTTCAAGTTGTGTTTCAGATGGTTTCTCACTCCAGGTCTTCCATAAGGAATGTACCTTGGGAACTCACTTCCAAGTCAGGATCTCCCTCTTAGGCTGTTGGTTGATAAAGGTTATCCTCAGTATTTTAAGAAAGCACATCTCTCAGAGAAAGCACCTAATATAACCCATACCTTCTTTAGTTTTATTTTTGTTTTGGTGTTGGTTCTGAGGCTTGAACTCAGGCTCTGGGTGCTGTTCCTGAGCTTCTTTTGCTCAAGACTATCTACTACTTGAGCCACAGCTCCACTTCTGGCCTTTTTGGTTGTTTTAGTGGAGATTAAGAGTCTCACAGACTTATGTGTCCAGGCTGACTTTGAACCTTGAGCCTCAGATTTCAGCCTCTTGAGTAGCTATGATTAGAAGGAATGAATCACAAGTATTTGGATAGTATTTTTAGCCTTTTTTTTTAGTTTTATTTTTTTTTCTATAATTTGTTTTGATTGGTACTGGAGTTTGAACTTAGGCCTTATGCTCTCATGCTTGGCTTTTTCTGCTCAAGGCTAGAACTCTACTGCTTGAGCCATACCTCCACTTCTGGCTTTTTGATGGTTAACTGAAGATAAGAACCTTATGGACTTTTATGCCCAGGCTAGTTTGGAACCTCAATCCTCAGGTTTCTGAGTAGCTAGGATTACAGGCATGAACCACTAGCACCTGTCTCCGAGTTGGATATTGAAAGGTATTTCTTTATGGGGTTGAAGAACTGGCTGGTGGGTCCTCTCCCATCCATCTCTAGCAGCCCTTCCTACGTGATGCTCCAATCCCATCAGAAAGTAGCTCTGACAAACTACAGTGATCCTGCTGTTGTGTGGACAGGATGTGTCCTTACCAAAACTCATGTTGAAATCTGATTCCCAGTAGGTAGTGTTGAGCAGTGGGGGAATCTTTACAAGGTGTTGGTCATGGGGGCAGAGTCCTCATGAATGGATCTGTAGTCTCAGCAGTTCAGCCCCCTTATTTCCTCTGCCTCACATGTCAACTTCTCCTTGTGCTTTTTGACATACATGAAACAGCACATGGCTCTCAGAAGAAATCAGGCAGATGCTAGTTCTTCTCAATCTCCAAAATTGTGAGCTGGAATATGTCTCTTTTCTTTATAACTTATCCAGTCTCAGGTGTTCTATTACATCAGCAGGAAGACATATTTTTAGCCCAATAGCTTCCTCTTGCATACTTTAGCATGTTCTTTCCCTAGGCAACACTAGACCCATTTAGTAAAGGCAGTGATTGATTAACCCCTACCTCCTTTACCTGGAAAGGGCACTCCATTGGGGCAGCTAACACCATGTAAGGCAGCAAGATCCCCTAAACCTCACAAGTCATATAGGTCACCTGAGAGGTCACTGCTTTGGGGCAGCTATAACCATGTAAGGCAGCAGGATCTCTCAAACTTTGGAAGTTATAAAAAGGCCAGCACTTCCTCTCTTGTGAGTAGGGGTCTTTCGGGTCCCTTTACTGACAATAAACCTTTTCTTTGTACCTGTATGTCTGCATGGTTTTCTGGCAAAGTCTAATTTACTCTTAACATATATTGTTTTGTTAATTTAGATTTTTAAACCTATCTTTTAGGCTCCCTATGAGATTAGTGATGAAATCCTTAAAGGTCCAAAGGCCAAAGCAGGGTGTGATGGTGCACACCTGTAATCCTAGTGCTTGAGAGGCAGAGATAGGAGAATCTCAATTTTGAGAACAGTTTGAACTACATAGGGAGTTTCAGGTCAACCTGGGCTGCATAGGGAGACCCTATCTTTATGAAGCATAAACAAACACAAAGATCCAAATGTCTTAAGACTGGTGACTGTGGGTGAACGGTGGGGCAGCAGGCAAAATCCCCCAGGGCTGTCAAGAAAGGGGGAGAGATGGAGCCTGTGGGAGCCCATCCCAGGTCTACAGCAGAGCTTGGGACAGAGCTCAGTGTGATGGGAAAGGATGAGCTCCATGACCTTTTTTCAGGGCAGAGTGGGTCCTGATACAGTGACATGGAGAAGCTGTAACCAAACCAAGCGTTCCTGCCGAACCCAACATTAAGGACAGTCTTGAGATAAACATCACTGGGGTGCTGTCATCTTGGAGTGGCGAAAGTCTACCCTGCAACAGATGCAAAACTCAGATGCCTCTGTAGCCATCAAAGCTAGGATCTAGATGAACAACTCCACCCTAGAGTAATCTCAGCTGCCAGTAAACCAGGGGGCGGGCTTCCTGTGAGGAGTCCCTGTGATATCCCTGATCAAGTTCTAAGACAACCACAAGGCCTCTCAGGGCCAGCTCTCCTTTCAGGCTGCTAGTCTGGGAAATGTGATCCTAAGCTCCTCAGCCTAGGCAGGGACATGCCAGGCCCCACCAAGAGTCATCTCACACTCTCCATGACCTGGCATGGAACCCAAAGCCTGGCCCGGGCAGGAAATAGACCAGGGATGCCTGTGCATGTGAAGTACTCAGGAAGTATGGAAAAGTTTGGTTCACCAAAGTTGCTTAATATACTACTGTTTCACAGCCCTCTGGACCTGGAAATCAAACATCCCACAAAGGAGAAGGAAGTGATGTTTATGGAAAGAGAGTGTCAGCCCATATTGTAACAAGACAACTCTTTCCATAGGGCTTTTGAAACTCTTATCCTGGTGGATTCTGTGGCAACCTGTCCTGTGGCTACTGTGACATCTCTTTTTGCCAAGTACAAAATAAATTTAATTAAAACTTGTCTGTATATTGTAGAGTGCACTTTGGTTTTTTTCTAGTATTGGGGCTTGATCTTGGGGCTTCACATTCTCCCATGGCTTTTTTGCTCTAGATTTGTGGTCTACCATTTGAGTCACACCTCCACTTCTAGGTCTTCACTGGCTATTTGGAGATAAGCGTCTTACAGACTTTACTGCCCAGGCTGGCTTTGAACTGTGATCCTCAGATCTCAGCCTCCTAGGTAGCTAGGATTATAGGCATGAATCACTGATGCCAGCCTCCATTTAAACTATTTAAAGTGCATAGTTCAGTAGGATTACGTACATTCTAGTAGTTGCCACATCCATCTCCCAAACTTGGATATTCCCAAGATGAAACTCTGCCCTTCTCATCATTAACCCTTCATTTCTCCTTCTCCCTGGCCCTTGGACCACCATGCTATTTTCCATCTCTGAATTTAAAAGTGCTTTTCAGAAGACATACTCTGGTCCTTGGTATTATTGATATTTAAGTTGTGGTTGGCTAGTTAGGCAAGAGACAAAGCAAAAAGGTTATTTATCTGTCTTTGAATATTTTGGTTTTTTTCCTCACTGGTTCCAAGGTCTTGAATTCAGTGTATCTTTCTCATAACTGGTACTTTACGACTTGAACCACATCTCCAGTCTCTCCTTTATTTTCTACCGTGATTTTCCCTCCCTCCCTCCCTTCTTCCTTCCATCCGTCCTTTCTCTCTTTCTCTCTCTCTTTTGTCAGTTTGGGGCTTGAACTCAGGCCTGGGCACTATCATTGAACTTTTCTTCACAAGCCTAACACTCTACCACTTTGAACCAGCTCCACTTGCTGTTCTCTGGTGGTTAATTGGAGATAAGAGTCTTAGGGACTTTTCTGCATGGGCTAGCCTTGAACCATGATGCTCAGCTTCCTGAGTAGCTAGAATTACAGGCATGAGCCACCAGCACACAGCTTCTATCTTGATTTTTGCCTGTCATATAGGGTGGGAGTAGGTGATTGGGAATTTTTGATATCTGCACAATCTCTTACCTCCTCTGATACTCTGTGTGTATGCATCTGAATAATTAATATCATTGCCAGTTATTATGCATCTTTCATCTAACTATGAGTCCCTTAAAGACATGGGCCCTGTCTGCCTCTGTTGTCCTTGGAACCTCAGATCTGAGCACTGTGTCTGTCATGTACGGTGCTCGAGATTTATTTTTAATTTTTCGTAGTTGAGAGTGACAAGTAGAGAAAGAGGAAGAGAAGAGGACGAGACATGTGGCCCATGGGCAGAAAAACGTTTGGCAACACCCCCACTTCACTGATTTATGGCATGTTCTATGGAAGGAAAACAGGGAAACAGATTGGGAAACTGCTGCAAATTAAGTAAACTGTAAACTTAGCCTTCAGGCGATGTCCTTTGAATATGTATTCCTTTCTTCTTAGAAAAATGCTCTCAAATACCCAGACACATAAGCGTGAAGACTCAACAGAGTATCAGATTCCCAGATCAGAAATTAAGTTCTAAGACTGGGAAGAGCAGCATACCCCTGTAATGCCAACATTTAGGAGGGTGAGGCCAATATAGGGGAGTTGGAGGCCAATAGAGGCTATATAGCAAGACTTTGTCAGAGAGAGAAGGAGAGAGAAAGAGAGAGAGAGGTCCTGCATCAACGTATAGAATAGAAAATATTTGTATCTAAGTAAGTTAGTTTGCAAAGAGCTACTGATTTATCAAAATTTTGTATTTGATTTTGTCATCAATAAACTCTTCAAAAAATCTTAAGGGAGGTTGCTTGTTTATTTATTAATACTAGTTTGTTTCGTTTGTTTTGCTGTGTAGTCAAGGTGGCTTTGAACTCACAATTTCCCTTCTGACTCCCAAGTGCTGGGATTACAGGTATGTCCCAACACACAGCAACATGCTTTTACAGTCATGTTCTTAAGGAAGGTTTTGTGTTGCTGCTTTCAAAAGTTACTGTTTCTGCTGGCACCGGTAGCTCATGCCTGTAATCCTAGCTATTCAGGAGGCTGAGATCTGAGGATCACCATTCAAAGTCAGCCTGGGCAGGAAAGTCCGTGAGACTCTTATCTCCAATAAATCACTAGAAAATTGGAAGTGCCGCTGTGGCTCAAGCAGTAGAGCGCTCGCCTTGAGCTGAAGGGCGCAGGGACAGTGCCCAGGCCCAGAGTTCAAGCCCCAAGACCACCACCACCACTACCACCACCACCAACAACAAAAGTTATTGTTTCCATTTCCTGCAGTGCCTCAAGTAGTATATTTTAGCTCAATAGTGATCATTCAAGACTTGTGAACTATTGGAAGAAACAATAAAAATCAGTTGTAATAAACTCATCCCCCCCTTCAACAAAACTCAAAATAACAACCCAAACAACCCACTGTTTGCCTTTTCTATCAGGAAATTCAGGGGCTAGGAGTGTAACTCACTGGTAGATCTTGCCTGACATGTGCAAACTCTGAGTTCTACACAAAGAACTTCAGAAAAACAAGTTCAGTTCACACAGTTTAACCTCTGCATCTGTCGTGACCGAGGCTCATTCACAAAAGCCACCACACAAAGCACTCAGAGCCAAAGGATTTGCGGGTGCACACACAGCTTCTGAAGCAGGAGTATACCAGCTGCTCCTGTAGGTAGGAGGCATTCTGGGGGACTGCTTAGTCTGTCTCCATGGCAATCTGGACTTAGAGCACAGAGCCTTCAGGCTTCTGACTGGCTGACTACTTTTGGGAGATGACAGGACCAGTGGGATTCTCCTGCCTAGGCCTCTAGGCCACCTCCTAGAAATCCAATAGCTGCATGGTTTCTGTTCTGTGATGTTCTATGCTCCATCGGATTTTGAAAGAGAAACCCTGCCAGTGGAGAGTTCTCTGCCACAACCTGATTTAATGATAGATAGCATATTGTGTGTGTGTGTGTGTGTGTGTGTGTGTGTGTAGGCTTGAACTCAAGGCCTGGATGGTATCCCTTAGCTTTTTTGTTCAAGGTTGGCACTATACCCCTTGAGCCACATCTGGCTTTTTGGTGGTTAGTTGATCTCTTGGATTTGTCGGCCCAAGCTGTCCTTCATCTTCAGATCTCAGTCTCCGGAATAGCTAGGATTACAGGTGTGAGCCTCTGGCACCTACCTGTTGATGGCATCTTTTGGAAAGGTTCCTTGTTCTCTGGAGGAGGTTCTGGGAGCCCAGGAACTTGCTGGAACAGAGGAGGAACCATGCCTCACCCCCAGCCCTCAACAAAGCTAGTGGGAAGAGACCCAGCCTGCTGTGTATGACCAAAGCCCTGTTACCCTGTTGTGTTCAGGGCAGCCACCCTGATGACTTAGGGACTGGGGGTTTATATAACATCCCTTTTCTCAGCAGTGACTTCTGCACTTCTGAAAACCTCAGCACCCAGTTCCTGATCTAGCTGTAGCATTAGGGCAGTTCTGCAACACAAGTGTTCTTCTGCAGAAGTTACATCAGGTGATTAGGTCAGAGCTAAGCCTGGTTTTCACTTTTCCTGGCTTGAACTCAGAGCCTTGGCACTGGCCCTTGCTAAGGCTGATGCTTTACCACTTTAGCCATAACTCCAATTTTTGGTGGTTAATTGGAGATAATATCATAAACTTCTCTGCCTAAGCTAGCTTCAAATCTTTATCATCAGATCTCAGCCTCTGGAGTAGCTAGGATTATAGGCCGTTCATGCTTGTTAACTTTTAATTTTGGGGAGGGGGTCTGGTCATGGGGCCTGAACTCTGGGCCTGGGTGCTGTCCCTCAGCTCTTCAGCTCAAGGCCACAACGCCACTTGAGGCTTTTTTCTTTTTGCTTATGTGGTGCTGAGGAATCGAACCCAGGGCCTCAGGCATGCAAGGCAAGCGCTCTACCCCTGAGCCACCTTCCCAGCCCCCATGCTTGTTAACTTTTAAAGCGACATACCTGCCCTTCCTTGTGCTCTTTCTCTTCCACAGACGCAAAAAGGAGATGGGAAAGACTCCCCGGGGCCATCTGCTACTCTTCCTCAAGCAATATTAGTAATGAAACCAGCACAACCCAGCTACCTCAAATTTAGGGGAAAAAAACAAAAAGGAAGTTTAGCAAGGATTTATTCAGTACCGTGGGACAAAATCTGGAGACATAAGAAAGAGGAAGAAGAATTCTCCCTGGTATGTAGAAAGGAAAACATAAGACACTTGCAAAAAAGAAAATTAACTTCTGAAATTTAGAAACTTACTAAGCAGGCCTGGGCATGGCTGTAACCTCCTGTAATCCAGGCAGAGGGAAGGAGCATGGTTTGAAGCCGACTGAAATTCTATCTGAAAAACTAAAGCAAAAAGAAGTGAAGGTATAGCTCAAATGGTAGGACTTGAGGCCCTGTAGCCTGAACAATACTGCAAAACAATGCTGAGCACTGGAAGAATCTGAACACTTACAGTTAAAAACAAATAGGCAGGACTTGAGAAACAAAGGACTTCCATTCATTCTGCCTTGTCATTGCTAAATGACTCCATGTTCTTGACCAAATATATAGTATATATCTATGCGCACAATGGAGGGAAGCTAGGAGGAGGACCCAGAATCAGAGGGAAACGGGAAAACATACAATAGAGGGGCCCATCAGCTGTGCTGGACATAGATGAAAATGAACTAAGCAATTCAAAGGCAGCAATGGGGGGGAGGGAATGAGAGGAAAAGAGGGAACAGCTTACACTAAGCAAAAGGAAAGAATTGTAAATATCACCTGATGTGGAAAAAATAATTGTATTGTCATAGAATTCAAAAACTTTACAGACCATGATAATGACAATTTGCGTTGTGAAGGTTAAAATGTGTTTGTGACTTTAACTAAGTAGCACTATGTCACGATACTATGAAATATGTGAAATTTATGTAATCTCAAAAACCAAAACAAAACCAACAAATAAGAGTCAGGCAAGTGTATACTGTTTAAAAGTTATTGGCTTACTAAAAGGTAGGCTAGTTCCATATCAATATCATTTAACAATGATTAGGAAAGTTATTGCTTAAGGGGAATTTAGGTTATTACTAGTCTGTTCTAGATACTGTTCTGTTCTTAAAAAGACAAAAGAGAAAATAAGGCATACTGAAGGAAGGAAGAATTAAAGTGCATGTAACCACCCTAATTATCTTTTGGGAGCAGAGGAAGTGTTGTTCATTTGCATCCCAATCTCCCTTACAGGGACCCAAAAATAGAAGGCAATTTTGGGTAGACATTTCAATAACAATCACTCATGTGGCTGAGCTCCTGTGTTGCTGGGAATTGCTTTTGGTGCTTTTATTCCCTCCACATAGTACCTCTTTCACCAGTCCTGTGAGACTGGTACAAGAATCGTGTTGATTTAATAGTTGAGGAAACTAAGGTGGTATAGTCAGTCTTCAGATTTCCTAGTTCAAAGTGGCAGAGCTGGGTACAGTGCACATCAGTGAGCTGTACACACTGTGTATCTTCCTCCAGTACCCATAGTGGACAAAGGAGCTCAGTTTGCTCTGATCACTGACATTCATTGGAAAACCTTTTATACATTAGCTGGTGTTCTGGCCACTGGGAATCTAGCAGTAGACAGTCTGACTGACCCCATGGTACAAGTGGCATGTGGGGGCCAGGGGATTGGTAGAGATAGGGAGCCATGATATTTTTTAGGAAAGTCTTTTGATCAAGGCCATGGTTGAATACCCTGGAACTTTTGGTCATAGAGTAAGGCATGGGAGTGGGGATTGCAGGCCCGTGAGGCCCTGTAGCCAGCCCATCCTCTCTCCTAGGACAGTTTTCTCATTAAGTTCTTAAGGAGATGGTGGGATGAATTTTGCTTGCCTTCACCTAGGAAAGGACTAAGAATGAATTATCCCTGCTGGGCCAAAAGGCTGTTGGCTTAGATAGAGGCCTTTTGCTTGTTCTTGGGTCTCCTCTGAGCTAAGGCTGTGATCCAGGAAGAGTGGTGGGTGGACTGAGATTAGCTTCCCTGAAATATGAGCAGCTTGTGGTCTGGGTGTGGGTAGACTTCTGCTTTCCCACTGGCCCCTAGCCAGTCTTATCTCCTGTGGGCAGAGAAGAGGAAGGAAAGGCTAGTTCTATCCCTACCTTCCTCCATGGCTCCCTACCAGAAGTCAGGAACAGGGCCTTCTTCCAGTCTGATATGGTACCTAAAAATTCCTCTGTGAAGCCAGGGGTGGCTAAAACTCTGGTCTCAGAACTTTTGTTCAATGAGAAGCTTACTTGCTGGCCTCATCTACCCAGGGAGTCTACTGAGGAAGCTGACGATCAATCTGAAAACATATTGGAAGCCTGGGCTTCTTCATTTCCAATCACATTCCCTGTGTTCAGCTGCCTTCTTTGTCCTTCCAAATGAGATTACTCATCTTATGGGGAGAACATGGGTGTCTTTCTATGACGCGAAAAGATCTTTTGTTAGAACCCATTTATATTAAGAAATTATAAATGCAATGCCTGTCATCCCAGCTACTCAATACATGGAAATAGGAGGATCTTGATCCAAGGCTAGCCCAGGCAAAAGCCTAAGACTCTATCTGAAAAACAAAAGCCAAAGGACTAGGGGGTGGGACTCAAGTGGTAGAGTGCTTGTCTAGCAAATTGGAGGCTTTGTGTTCAATTATGGTACCACATCCCCCCACTCGCATAAATATAAAGTGATTATAATACTAAATGTATATAAATCTTACATTGGCAGTTATTTGGGTGTAAGTGCCGGCACCAGGCCCCAGCAGACGAGGCAGAAATCGAAGCAAGTCACTCCCATCAATATTCACCAACTTTTTGTTGTTTTTTTTGTGTGTTGATAATGGGGCTTGAGTTCAGGCTTGGATGCATCCCTTAGCTTTTTTGCTCAAGGCTGGTGCTCCTATCACTTGAACCACAGCTTTTTAATCATACGCCACCCATGACTCAGTGGGAATCCCAGAGAGGCCAGGATGAGGGCTGACTTTCAGCAACATTTATCTGTAAGACCAGAGAAAAGAAACTTCATGGAACATAGAGAGATCCCAGCCCTGGGGACCCATAAACCAGCAGTGCATAGCTGAACAAAGCAAGTTCAGATTCTGCTAGGGGGAGATCTGGGGTCTCAGGAATAAACCCAGGAAAACACCTTGAGATTTATACCTGGTTTGGCCTCTTATTCTTTCAGGGTCATGACTGTGGAGACAATGGTTTCTTCTGATTCTATTATTTCAACCCTGGGAATGTTGACAAAAAGAAATCTTTGTAAATGTCCTGACAGGCAAGGAACTTGATAGGACCCTAAATTCTCTATCCCCACTGTCTTCTGTGGGTTTCCTGTAAAGATAGGAGATTATTCAGTTTCCTAAACCCAAGGCAAAGAAACAAGGAGACAGAAGGAAGAGCAATTAGGTAGAGGCAAGTGGGGAGCAATGTCTAATTGGCCTTTAATCTTGTGTGTGTCAGTCTCTTTTTTCAGCATGGCAGCTAAAGATTAGGTGTAGGTTCATTGCAGTTATATTGTGAGGATGATCCAGATGCCAGTGGCTCATGCCTGTAATCCTAGCTACTCAGGAAGCTGAGATCTGAGGATCTTGATTCAGAGCCACCCTGGGGAAGAAAGTCCATTAGAATCTTATCTCCAGTTAGCCAGCAAAAAGCCAGAAGTGGAGTTGTGGCTCAAGTGGTAAAGCGCCAGCCTTGAGCGAAAAAGCTAAGGGAAAGACACCAAGCTCTGAGATGAAGCGTGCACATACTTGCATGCATGTGCGCGCGCACACACACACACACACACACACACACACACACAGAGTTGGGTGCTGATGGCTCATACCTATAATCCTAACTACTTAGGAGGCTGAGATCTGACGATTGTGGTTCGAAGCCAGCCTGGGCATAAAAGTCTGAAACTTACCTTTTTTTTTTTTTTT
>NW_012267359.1:182119-190215 GCF_000151885.1 Dipodomys ordii | reverse complement strand
AGTAGCTAGGATTACAGGCATGAGCCATCAGCATTTGACTATTTCTTTTTCTTTTTCCAAATGGAAGACACTTTTGATTCCTTATTAACTGTGACTTTAGACATTCTTTGCTGGTATCATTCTTTTCCTTTTCTTTTTTAAAGTCATCATTCTTTCTTGAACTTAGGAGGAATATCCTAAGTTCAGAAACATATGCATTTGTGAAACTTGCACTGAACCATCCACACAGCTGCTATATAAAAAGAATGGTAGAAGTAAAAAGCTAAATATGACATTAAGATCTTTGAATGCTTTTGAATGTAAGTGGTCTATGTTCCAATTTAAATGATAAAGTATGAAGCTGTGCACTGCTAATATTGTCTTTCTAAACTTCTTAACTTCTAGTGTTGCTTTTTTCCCCCTCTTTTTACTTCATCTTCTTGTCCCCCACATTTTTCTATTTCATTATTGCTACTCACTATTCCTGGTACTGTGTAAATACTTGGTTCATTACATGGCAAGCACTCTACTAAACTGTCTCCATGTATGTGTTCATTCTTGAATAAACACTGAGAGGTAGATGTTCTCTTCATTTTTGACAACAATGACATTGAAACAAGAGAAGTTTAGCATCTTGCCAGATATTACATAGCATTGAATGGCTGAGCTGAAATTTGAACTTTTGGACTGTACTTCAGCTGACTTCCTGATGGCTGGTTTAGAGATTCCCTGCAAGGAATGAAAGGATTGCCATTTGTCCTGAATGTGATGTTGTGATACGCCTTGACAGCTCTCATTTCTGATCAACCCGGGGAATAATTAATGATTACTCACCTTCCAGCTAGTCCATCAAGGGTGATACTTAAAATTCTATGTAGGAAAGTGAAGGACTCGGAGGAGAGGGAGAGTGAACAGAGGAGAGTCTATAGGAGGGCGGGTCTAATGGGGTCCCTTCTCAAAGTGCACCTTCCCAAGGTATGCTGGGAAGATGCAGGTACTCACTTTGTCTGGAAAGACATGAGTTTTTATATTTCTAATAATCCATCTGTGAGAAGAGAGAAGCCTTGATGATGGTACTCATGGCCACTCAGTGGAGAATGTGACTCATAAAGAGAGCCTGATTGTTTAATTGTTTGGGTGGCATCTAGAAGGTGCCAGGTGGAATTCCTACCCAGATGGAATTGTCCAAGGAGTGATAAAGGAGCAACAGTAGATGGAAAAGAAAATTGTAAACCAGTGGCTGATGGCTCACCCCTGTAATCTCAGCTACTCTGTGTGTGTGTGTGTGTGTGTGTGTGTGTGTGTGTGTGTGTGTTTGTTGTTGTTTTAAATTCAGTCCTGGGACGTTGAACTCAGGGCTTTGTCTTGCGCTCTCACTTAACTGTTTCTCTCAAAGTTGGCACTCTACCACTTGAGGCATACCTCCACTTACCCTCGCAACATAGGAGGCTGAGAAAACAAGCTTGGGCAGGAAAGTCCTCTAGACTCTTATCTCCAATTTAATCACCAGAAAGCCAGAAGTAGAGCTGTGGCATGAGTGGCAGAATACCAGCCTTGAGTGATTAAAGCTAAAGGACAATGCTTAGGCCCAAAGTTCAAGCCCAAGGCTGGCACCAGAAAGAGAATTAAAAAAATAGAAACCTGTAAAAGAAATTATTTTTGGTGGTACTGGGGTTTGAACTCGTGGCCATGTACTTGTTAAGCAGATACTTCTACCACTTAAAACACTCTACCAGCCTCTGAAAAATTCTGATTTTTAGAAAGTTTTGAGTACATTGATCCACTTCAAAACATTTGTACCTAGGTCTAAAGCCTGTGATTTGCTGAAGACTCAAAGGCAGAGAGTCAAACCTTGTGTTTAGATGAAACATGACACACATCTCAGCTGAAGTAGGGGCTGAGTTCACTTTGCTCTTATACAAACTGTCTGGTCACAGAGGACAAGCTTGGTCATTGTGTAAAACTTCTATGGAAAACTGCATTTTGTTAAAGGCAAAAAATACATGTATTAGGAATGCTTTCCTATCTAAAAACAGTGCACTCTAAGGATCTGGTTATTATATGAAGCTAACCTTTACTTCCTGATGAACCCTTCATGGACTAATATTGTATTGCACAGAGGATTTCAGCAGGCAGTGCTAAACTTAATGTGGGTGGTTCAGCTGAGGATATACATGCACTGCTTATTACATGTAGTTTCTTCCAAAGCAAATGATCATCACACTAAAATATACTCCTATTGGCAAATCAAGTGAAGGCAAAGTCATAGGGATGTGGCGGACTTTAGCAATGCTTGGCCTCCCCTCCCACGTAGTGGGTGCCAAGTCAATCTGTAGCTGATTATTGTCTTGAATTTGTACTCAAATTAGCTGTGTTGCAAGCCATCTGCCGTCTCCTCCAGTCTCCCTGGATGGGCCCTAGAAGAGGAAAATCCTGCCAAAATGCAAATAATCTCAATAGAAAAGTAGGGAAAGGGAAAGATAAAGGCTTGAGAAGAATGGGATTAGGGAAAGGAAAGGAGTGTGGGAAGGAATAAGTGATTACTTTCTCTGCACTTGTCTTTTTTTCTTTCAATGTGTCTTCAAGTTAGAGAAATACCAAGGTTAGATCAGGAGACTTAGGTCCAAATCAGAGATGCTGGGTCAGACTGGAATTAAGAGGGAATTAGGTTCAGTTGCCACAGTACATTTTTAAGCCTTTTTTGGGGGGTTGGTCCTGGGCCTTTGAACTCAATACTTGGGGGCTATCTCTGAGCTTCTTTTGCTCAGGGCTAGTGCTCTATCACTTGAGCCACAGCACCACTTCCAGCTTTTTTTGAGTAGTTGGTTGGAAACAAGAGTCTCAGGGACTTTCCCTGCTTGGGCTGGCTTTGAACCATGATCCTCAAATCTCAGCCTCCTGAATAGCTAGGATTACAGGAACAAGCCACTGGTGTTTGGTTTATTAGCCTTGTCTTTTTTTTTTTTTTGACCAGTTATGGAGCTTGAACTCAGGGCCCGGGCTCTGTCCTGAACTTTCACTCAATGTTAGTACTCTACTACTTTGACCCGCTACTTCTGGCTTTTTCTGTTTATGTGGTACTGCGGAATCGAACCTAGGGCTTCATGCATGCTAGGCAAGCACTCTACCACTAAGCCACATTCCTAGCCCTTAGCTTTGTCTTTTGAACTGAAGAACTGCACCCACTTGGTTTCCCTGCCATCTTTGACAATGCAGTTACTGCCTGAGTTCTAGGTTTTGAGGCTGTGCTCTGAGGCTGATACAGGAGGTAGGCCAGGAGTTAGGAACCTGATGGCTATGGTGGCTTGGATGTTAATTAGAAAAAAGTATCTGGACTACTGACTTTTAACAGGCTGTGGATCTAGTTACCCACAGTCCACCTGGCCTATGGAGAATTAACAGGATGTCTGACCACCCAAGGTTAAGATGTCTTGCCTGTCAATTGGGAGGAGTTGATGATGCCTTGCTTAGTCTCTGGAAGTGTGCATAAACCCCAATAAAGAGTTGAGGTCCTGGGAACCTGCAGTGCATTGCTATTTTTTTGAACCTTCCCTGGTACATTTCTGCCTCGCCCTCCCTCCCTCCCTCCCTCCCTTCCTTTTGTGGGGCTTGAACTCTGGGCTTGGGCACTATCCCTGTGCTCTTCAGCTCAAGGCAAGGGCTCTACCGTTTGAGTCACAGCACCACTTCCGGTTTTCTAGTAGTTTATTGGAGATAAGAGTCTCACAGACTTTCCTGCCCGGGCTGGCTTTGAACTGCGATCCTCATATCTCAGCCTCCTGAGTAGCTAGGATTACAGGTGAGCAAACGGTGCCCAGCTTGCTCTGCTACTTTCATTTTGCTTTGCATAAAAGTCTCCTGTAGCCAGGTGCCAGTGGTTCACACCTCTAATCCTAGCTACTCAGGAGGCTGAGATCTAAGGATGGGGTTTGAAGCCAGATTGAGCAAGAAAGTTCATAAGACTCGTACCTCCAATTAACTATCAACCAGAAGTGGAACTGTGGTTCAATGGTAGAGCACCAGCCTTGGACAAAAAAGCTAAGGGCAGCAAGAATTCAAGTCCCAGTATGTGCATGCACACATGCACACACACACACATGCACATCTGTACTACCAAAAAGCCAGAAGTGGCACTGTGTCTCAAGTGGTGAAGCACTAGCTCTAAGCAAAAAAGCTCAGGGACAGTGCCCAGGCCCTGAGTTCAAGCCCCAGGACCAGCACATGCTTAATTAAAGAAATTAAACTTCCATGGTTTCCCTTATTTGCAATAACTACTATATGTCTGGGACAAGCAGAAAAGGTCAGATAAGATGATGTTAAGCGAAATGAAGCCCAAGATAGGGACACAAGTGGTTTTTTCTTCCTTGCTATTGTTTCTAATGTATTTATAAGGTACCTTGTGACTTTTTTGTTGTTTTGTATGTCCCTCCCCCACAGCATAACCCAGTTTTCACTGTATTTGATGTTGGTATAATTGGGGAGGGGAAGGGGAAAAAAACAAATTATTTAAATAGGGATATAGATTGACCCATTGCAACAATGAGATGTACAAGACTATGTCAAAAAACAAACTTTACAATTTAGGCAGGGGGTGGGGTGGGTGTAGTTGAGGGATGTGGGAGGGAAGGGATTGTAGGGGAAAAACAAAGGAGGAGGTAACAATGCTGGATAAGAAATGTACTCATTTACCTTGCTCATGTAACTAACCCCTCCGTACAGTATTTTCACAATAAAAAAAACTTATTAAAAAATGAACTCTTCTCTGTGTCCTTTAAATTCTCTGATAAAACCAACAACTTTCTGGCCTCTGTACCTTTTGACCTTGGGTACAGGATGACAAGGCTGCACTTGACCTCCTCAGATTTGCCTTAGGCTAGGAGACAGGCTGGTGCCTCCTGAACTCTCTCCAGGCTCAAGAGCTCTATGTGTTGGGCTGAATGTCCTGAACCAATTGAGAATAATGATCACAAACATGAGTCCACTGCTCTTGGTCACATCTAGTTCCTGTCTGTGTATAGACACTCCAAGGAGCCATTACTGTTCCCTCTAAGTATTGATGCCAAGAAAACCAAGGCTCCAGGGAGATCATAGTATCTGCCCAAGAACTCAAGACCAATGAATAGAAAACCAAAGCATGGTTACAAATCCTACCAGTTCTGCCCCTGTAGGGTAGTGGTGAGCTTGGTCTGCAGAGGGCAGTTAAGAATGAAAACGAATAGACGTGAGGCAGAAGGGAGCAATGGGGCCTGTGTCCACACAGAGAAAGGAGGGTTATTTATAGGGGCAGCCATTATTCCCTTGGTTCTGGTCACCTGTGTGGACATGGGCCTATACTGCCAGCTCTTCTAAGTCTTCTAAGAAATGCCAGGACTTAAAGGGTGTTAAAATACCTACAATAGATTCAGTTCTTTACAGAATAGTAGCCCAGTGCTGTGTCGCAAGCAGATATTCCCATAACCCTTCAGTTATGATCAGTGGATTAAAGCCACACGTTCTGGTGGATGGGATTTAGCTGCATTTGAGGGTACTTACATTTTAGAAGAGTTTGTTGAAGTAATTTACTATCTAATGAATTCAGTCCCTAAGGGAGGTGTTTGTTTTTTAATCTTTAGCACCTTGATACCTACTGAAGGGTCCCCCAGTTTCAAGGAATGTTGACTGGAAAGAGAAGGAAAACTTGGGTGCAGGGAGAATGGCCCCTTGACTGTGCTCTCCTGTGTTCTCTGCATGGTGTTCTGAGTCCCACAGGGGTAGTAGCCAACCAGAGTATAGAAAGGGAGGACCGACATTGAAGTACCTTGAGAGTTTGTTAAAATGCAGATTGCTGGGTTCTGCCAGGAGCTGAGTGGGAACCTAAGGCAGAATCCTGGAATTTGTATTATTATTATTATTATTATTGTACCAGGGCTTGAACTTAGGTCCTGTGGCACTGTCCTTTAGCTAATTTTTGTTTAAGGCTGGTACTCTACCACTTGAGCCTCACATCCACTTTCAGCTTTTTGATAGTTAATTGGAGAAAAGAGTCTCAGGGACTTTCCTGCCAGCTGGCTTCAAACCAGAATCCTCAGATCTCAGCCTCCTGAATAGCTAGGATCGTAAGTGGGAGCTACTGTACCTGTATTGGAACCTATATTATTAAAAGTAACATTGCTAACCAAACTCCCGTGACCCATGGCCTTAATACTGCACCTCAGGTGCCTATAGACACGTTGACACAATGAACTATCTCAGTAGGAATACTTTCCATCCCCACTTTTGATAAGTGTTTGAGGAGGAAATAGATTTGAGGAAGTGGCTGTCTACTCAGGCTCACAATGCCTGTGATTACCTAAGTTTGAAAAGCTGAGTTTCAGATTGAACTGGCCGAGCTTGATCTGGGCAGTCTCAATCTAGATTAGATCTTTGCTTTCTGCTTGACTCACAGTTGCCCTTGGAGAGGTCTTAGTGATTTTGTGCCTTTGCTTCCTATAAGGAATGAATGTTTGAAGAACGGCACGAAGGGCTGGGAATGTGTCTTAGTGGTAGAGTGTTTGCCCAGCATGCATGAAGCCCTGAGTTCGATTCCTCAGCACCACATAAACAGAAAAAAAACCAGAAGTGGTGTTGTGGAGTGTTAGGCTTGAGCAAAAGAAGCTCAGGTAGAGTGCCCAGGCCCTGAGTTCAAGCGTTAGAACTGGCAAAAGAAACCAAAAAAGAGAAAAAAATGGCACCAAACAGCTGTAAACGCAGGGCTAAACACTGCTTTTTCCCTTGCTTTGTTTTTTCTGAGACTCTAGAAAATAGCTAATATAGTACAAATATAGTACATTTTTAGATAATCTCTTTAGGTTAGAGAAATCACAAAAATATGCTTGTAGGTATCTAAATATCATGTTTTTATTTCTAGCAATATAATATGTATATTTTGGGCTCTTATTTTTATTTATTTTTGTGCTGCTACTGGAGCTTGAGATCAAGACCTTTCTCTCTGGGCTTTTTCTGGTTAAGGCTGGTGTTCTATCACTTGAGCCACAACACCTCCACTTCCAGTTTTATTTATTTTTTTACTGGTTAATTGGAGATAAGAATGTCTCAGGTTTGTCTGCCTGGCTGGTCTTGTAGCCATGATCCTTAGATCTCAGCCTCTTGAATAGCTAGGATTTTAGGTTTGAGCTACCAGGATATCCAGCATGTTCTGGCTCTTAAAAAAACCTCCCAATCTGAGTCTTAATACCTCTTATCTTAAAGTTTACATTGCATGTCATTCTTTGCATAACCCAGTCATTGGCTAATATTTTCTTTGTCACTTAGTGATAAGAGAAGAATTTCTGTTAGTTACCATCAGGAGAGAAGGCACAAACATGGCCCATCACCTCATTTTCGTATTTACATGAGACCCACTTCGTTGTTGTTTTCTTTGGGCTTTTTTGTCTACCTTAGACTTTACTTTTGACTCCAATCTTGTCTAATGATTAACATGGACATGCTACAAGTTGTCAGTTAACAAATTATGTTAATGTTTAGAGATCTATCGATTTATCTATCTACTATTATTTGTGCCAGCAGTGGGTCTTGAAATCAGAGTGTAGGCTCTGTCCCTTAGATTCTTGATGTTCTACCATTTGAGCCACAGCTCCACTTCTGGCTTTTTGATGGTTAATTGGAGATAGGAGTCCTGTGGACTTTTCTGCCCCAGCTGGCTTTGAACCATGATCCTGAGATCTCAACGTCTTGAGTAGGTAGGAATATAGTCATGAGCCACTAGGGCCAGGTTAGGTGACTTAATTTTATTATATTTCTAAATGACTATGAAGTAAATCTGACATTGATATGTTTTTATATCATCAAATACTTGACTTTACCAATGGGAATTCTGTCCTGCAGTTGGGCCATGCTCATAAGTAAAAAAATAACCACTTGCCTCTGACATAAATACTGCCAGTTTTCTGCTGTAAAGCTGTGATTGTATGATACAAATGAGCAATACATTTTATTTCTCATGGAATTTCTAATGAAAGTTGCTAGAGTGTTATGAGCAACCAATTATGAGAGAGACTGGTCCCAAAGATGGAATCACCTGTTTACCTTTCTTTTCTTTCTTCCTTCTTTCTTTTTCTGCCCTCCCTCCCTTCCTCCCT
>NW_012267359.1:155645-181944 GCF_000151885.1 Dipodomys ordii | reverse complement strand
CCCTCTTTCTCTTTCTTTCTTCCTTTTTTCCTCTCTCTTCCTGTGCCAGTACCTCCTGCTCTCACTTGGCTTTTTCACTCAAGGCTGGCTTGGACCACACCTCCACTTGCAGTTTTTTGTTGGTTAATCGGCAGTAAGAATCTCATGGACTTTTCTGCTCAGCACAGCTTTGAACTATGATCTTTCCATGTCAGCCTCCTGAGTAGCTAGGATTACAGATGTGAGCCACCAGCACCTGACTTGTTCTCATTTCTGACTGCCTGATTCTTTGATTCTCATGGCAGGAGACAGCAAAGAGAAGGAAATGCAGAGCATTGCGTGAAAGTGTCAGTGATTTCTCTTTTCTTCATGATGAGTGTCTTCTGCTTAGTTTGTTTCCCATGCTTCCTTGTGAAACTGACCCCCAAATGCGCTGATAAGAGGAGAATGAGTAAGTAAACACTGCCAGGGTTCGAGGCTGATATAAAAGTCATTTGGTTTTAGTGAACCAGAGTGGAACACGAGCCTTTTGTTTGCTGTTGAAAGTTTTGCACTTGAATTTCAGGTTGAACTGTTTAGTTCATTAAGGAAGACGTGCATACCTCATGCCAATGCCTGTTTTCTTTAGGCCTTGAGAATAGAAGGCATTGTGCATTTGGTATACACACACACACAAAGCGAACAGTGACTTCTTTGTACCCTGGGAACAAAAGCCATTACCTGAGGACAAGATGGGGGACTTTAGACTTTTGCTTGCCATTTCCCCTTTTTGCAGAATCAGCTACTGGGATCCCTGAAGCAAGTGTGTGAATTGTTGTGCCAGTGTTTTCCTGTGAAATTCTAATCTGTAGAGTGGTTTATCCTGAGTTTGGACCAGAATAGGGCTTGAGGATGCAGCTTAGTAGTAGAGCTCCAGGTCTTGGACCCCAAACCCAGCATTGCAAAAAAAAAGAAAAAGAAAGAAAAGAAAAGAAAAAGATAAGCATTAAAAAAGAAGGGAACGTGGTTCGCTGGTGGAACTGACTTATTCTGAGTACTGCCTCTCTTCCCTCCCTCTTCTCCCCTCCCCTAGAAGTCAAGCAGAAGGAGGAGGTAGACAAGGGAATAGAGCTTGCAAGAGCTCCAGTGACATAAATTGGTGGCTTCATTATATATCTGCCTTCTGGAAGCTGTGGGGGAAATTCGCTCCCCTTAAGAAGTGCTCACATCCTTTATTTGTAGTTACTTGAGGGTAGCAGACATGCCAACATGAGGGCTCTGGACCTCTACTTTTTCTGGTACCTACCCACTCCCTGTGGGCCTTCTCTCTTGTGACATAGGGGTTGGAAACTTCTCTCCCGAGAGTAGATTTTTTGTTGGCTTACCAGTGGGCAACCCCAAATCCCTGGTATCTTCCTCCCAGGACATTTCTAATTTTATTTTATTGGAGCTTGAACTGAGGGCCTGGGCTCTGTCCCTTAGTTTTCTCCACTCAAGCCTAGTGCTCTGCTACTTGAGCCACAGCTCCACTTCCAACCTTTAAGTAGTTAAATGAAGATAAGAGTCCCATGGATTCCCCTGCCCATGTTGGCCTTGAGTCATGATCCTCAGACCGTAGCCTGCTGAGTAGCTAGGATTACAGGTGTGAGCCATCAACTCCGCCATGCCTCCTTTTATCAGGCCATTCTGTTAACTATAGACTTTGATTTCATGGTCCAGTGTGGCTGCTCCTAGCCGCTCTTGCTCCTAGCATCACATCTTCCTTTACTCTGGAAGAAGAAAGGCAGAGAGGCATGATCATTTCCATTAAAGTCATTTCCTGGGTATTCAGTTGGCTAAAACATAGTCACCAGACACAAGGAAGAAGAAATGGAGCTTTCATACTGACTGGCCAGCTGCCACATTGGCAGTTCTAGGGGTCACAACATGGGAAAAATCCATTTTTGTCCCCACTTCCCTATGATCTTCCTATGATCAAATCCTGTCAGTCTCTACCCATTTAGGTAGTGTATGGATCTGGTCCAACATTTAGATGGGTGCTCAGCCATTCTACATTATGAGGAGGGCCATCCATATTATTTAACTATTAAGAATTAGGTTTTGGTTTTTTTGGGGGGTCCAGTCTTGGGTCCTGAACTCTGGGCCTGGGCACTATCCTTCAGCTCTTCAGCTCAAGGCTAGCACTCTACCACTTGAGCCACAATGCCAATTCCAGCTTTTTTTTCCCCCTTATTTTTGCTTATGTGGTTCTGAGGAATCGAACCCAGGGCCTCATGCATGCAAGGCAAGCACTCTACCACT
Organism: Dipodomys ordii; assembly: GCF_000151885.1. Taxonomy (NCBI): domain Eukaryota; kingdom Metazoa; phylum Chordata; class Mammalia; order Rodentia; family Heteromyidae; genus Dipodomys; species Dipodomys ordii. Next base: position 179,685 of record NW_012267359.1, on the reverse strand, counting down.
GAGCCACGTTCCCAGCCATGTTCCCAGTCCCACTATTAAGAATTAGAGAGCTAGCCAGATGCTGGTGGCTCACCTCTTATCCTAGCTACTCAGGAGGCTTAGATCTGAGGATTGTGGTTTAAAGCTAGCCCATGCAGGAAAGTTCAGGAGACTTTTCTCTCCAATAAAGTATTCATAAAAATCTGGAAGTAGCTTAAGTGGTAGCGTGCTAGCTTGTGCGAAGGAAGCCAAGGGACAGCACCTAAGCCCTGAGATCAAGTCCCAGGACTGACCCATCCCCCCTCCAAAAAAATTAGAGAGATTTCAGTCAGGTGCTGGTTGCTTATGCTTGCAATCTTATCTACTCAGAGGCTAAGAACTGGAGGAACACTGTTTGAGGATAGCCCAGGTGGAAGAGTCCTTAGACTACATCTCCAAAATAAACAGCGTCCACACAGGGCTAGAGGCATGGTTTAAGTGGCAGAGCATCAGCCTAGCAAATATGAGGCTTTTTAATTCAAAGCCCAGTTGCTCCCCGCCCCCCAAACAAGAAAGGATTAAGTAAAATTTTAAAGTGTGAATGAGTGATACTGTGTTCTTTTTTAGATGCTTTATTCAGTACCTAGAAAATACCTAGGATACCTAGGTAGAGGCTTATAGTGGGCTGTAGGCGAACACACCTTCTCTCTCTCTCTGTTCCTTTCCTTGTGTCTCTTTCCATTTCGGTCTCCATTTCTGTCTCTTTCTGTGTCTGTGTCTGATTCTCTCTTTCTTACCTGACAAAACAGTTTTCCTTCAAGAATACAATGTACCAAAAGAGGTGGGAGAATAAGAATAATTTTCTTCAACCTGATCATGCCAGACTTGAACAGAACAACCCTTACCTCCTCAGGCATTAAGGAATTCCCCTGGCATGAGAAATCTAGGACAGAACTGAGATACAGATAGGATTTATACTGCTTGGGCCCCCGAGGGAGGCAGAGAATACAGTTAAGTCCTGGGGGCAAAGTATCCAGATTTCTTGGGCTTATAGATCTTATCAGTGGTTTGATGTGTTTCTTTTATTAATTAGCTCAGGTGAATAGTAATCATACCTACCTTCATTCTTTCCTTCCTTCCTCCCTTCCTCACTCCTTCTTTCCCTTCTACTCTTCCTCCTTCCCTCTCTTTCTCTCTAACAATCTCTTTAATGTTAGCATATAGCATATTTCAAATGTAGGTAAATTTTATGGTCTTATGATCTTGTTCTTCACATAGTCACACAAATACACAGAGTAGAATCAATGAAAATTTGAGTTTTTATTAAAGGCTGGCTGGGCAAAAGTATTTTCCTGTACTTTGAATGCTTCACTGATTTGATCTGTACTAAAGAATTAGAAACAAAAACAGAAGCAAAGCCCAGAGGATTAACTAGTATTTGCTTTTATATTTTCCCCTACCTTATCTAAATCCTATTTTCTCCATAGAGTAGTGTTTGCTTCTAGGGGAAGTATTTGTCTTCTCCCGCGTCTTCTTGGAGGGAGAAAAAACTTGGGTGTCTGATAAGGTGGGGGTCCATCTTGTCTGCTTCTCAGAAGCTGCCTGTTCCTGACAAATCACCATGTTTCTGTGGATCTGTTTTCATCTTCCTACATTGTACTTGACTACTCTCTCTGCACAGGGTGGTTCTGGGGACAGTGGGAACTGTACACTGTGTACCGGAAGGGTGCAGCCCAGCACTTAGCTTCATAAATGGCCATTTTCTCTTTTATCTTGATTTTCCCTTTGACTTCTTTGGATCAAAACTCTGTCAGTCAGTGCTTAGGGGAAGAAATAATAATATGGTTTGCCAGTTAAATCCATGTCATTCTGGTATGGAACGCCAAGCCAATTTTTATCAGTGGTTCCCTGATCATCAGTAGCAGCAGTGTTGGAGTTTTGTAGCAATACATTTTTTTGTGGCAATACAAACTCTCGGGTCCATCCCAGACTTAAAGGATTTTAAATCCTGAAGGTGGAAGTCCAGGATCTGTGTTTTCACTAGGCTTGTAGGTGATTTGAATGCAAGCTAACCTTTAAGAGCCATTCATTTCTATATGTTGGTTCATGGACCTTATTGGACCCTAGGTTCTCCTGGGGTGCATGTTAAAGTGCAAAAGCCAGAATGCTCACCTGGAGACACTGATTAAAAGCTACAACTCAGACATGAGGACTTTTAAATAAAAGCCTGCACTACTATTGTAGTGTGTAGCCAGGCTTAAAAAATTCTGCTCAGAAGAGTTTTTCTCTTGTCTTCTTTCTCCTTCCCTCTTCTCTTGTTTCTTTTAACCTAAAACTATGTTATGATAATGTGCATGGTTTTTTAAAAAAATTCCAATTTCAAAGCTTGCATCTACTGCACCATGTGGGTTTGTCATAATTAGCTCAACCATTTTCCCTTAGTTAATGCCAATCTTATTTTTTTCCCCAAAGAAATCTTTTCTGATTATTTCCTTAGGGTAGATTCCTAGAAGTAGAATTACTGAGCCAAAAGTTACAAACATTTTAAAGGTTCTTGTTAAATAAGTCAATTTGTTTCCAATCCTGTTGTACCATTTCACTCCCACTCCCTGGATGAGAAAATATATTTTGTACTTTTGTTGATATTGGCTGCTACCTCAAAAAATAAACTGAAGCTACCACAAGAAGATATTTGTCAATTTGATGGGCCAAGTGCTTTTGTTTCTGCCTCCTAGAGCTCTCGATGGACATGTGGTCACAGATTTCTATATGAATGTATCTTTGTGTGTGTGTGTGTGTGTGTGTGTGTGTGTGCGTGCGTGCGTGCGTGTGTCTGTCTGTCTGTCTGTCTGTACTGGGGCTTGAACCTAGGTCTTCACAGTCTTGCTTGGCTTTTTCACTGATGACTGGAATTCTACCACTTGAGCAACACTTCTACTTCTGCCTAAGTGGGCTTTGGGCTTAGATGATCACATCTCAGCTTCCTGAGTAGCTCAGATTACAGACATGAGCCAGCAGTATGCCCACCTTACAAATCATGTTTCTCTTTCAGTGTCTGAGAACTTTGGTTTGAGGATTTTCATATTATCTTGGGATTTGAAACCATCTGGAATTCTTATCTTTGTACTCCTGTCCATCACCATTGTATCTGGGCTTCATCATTAATGCTTTCATTTATTTTTAACCTGCTCATCCTCTTCACATGCCAGTATGGCATTTTGGATGATACCCTTAAGGCAGTATTCAGGAATATTGCAGCAAAAGGAACATATAACATTACAGTCAGGTTACTGATGTATACATCATCTGTTGGGAGATATGTCATTCCACTCCTACCAACCTACATGCATACCACATATGCACATTTGCACCCATTCACACACATGCACTCACATGGACTTCTTCATTGCATCTTAAAAAAAAAGTCTTTAGGATCCCCATCTGAAACAGTATGAGAATCCATTGTTTTTGGCTTTCATTGACGATATTTGATGGAAGTACTGAGTGACTTGTAATCACAGACACTCAGTTGAATGGACACTGATGGCTCATGCCAGTTGGAAGATTGCGGTTCAAAGCCAGTCTGGACAGGAAAGTCTGTGAAACTCTTATTCCCAGTTAACTACTAAGCTGGGAGTGGAAGCATGGCTCAAGTGGTAGAGCAACAACTTCAAGTGGAAAAAGCTAAGGGACAGCACTCAGGTCCTGAGTTCAAGCCCATTACTGGTACAAACAAACAAACAAAAAAAAAGGACTGTGCTTTGCTTAGGTAGAGAAAGAGGGAGAGGCATTTTCACTGTTAAAATTTAACATCTTGTAACTACAACTGGTCACAGTAGCAAAGCTGCACGAGTCAGTAGCTTTGGGTTTGGGAGAATCGTAGAGAAAGTCCTGGGCTAGGAGAGTAGTGATGAGGTGGTGAGTCCGTGACTGTATCATTCCCAAAGCTGTTGTGGCTCACATTCTAGTTGCTCTCCTTTCAGATATGTAGATTTCAGTGCTAGCTTCGTGCCTCAGCTTATAGCACTTCTGGTTCAGAAGCCAAGCTGTTGATGAATTCCAAGTGGCTTGGTGTTGTAGTCAGCCCACAGTATTAATGTGTACCTGGCTGTAGGATGCCTACCCTCATGCAATTCTAAAATCTGTGGTTGCTCAAGTCCCTTATATAAAATGGCACTGTATTTGCATAAAACCTATGTATATCTTCCTACATACTTTACATAATCTCTAGATGACTAATAATAGCATAATGCAAGGAAAATGTTATATAAATGGTTGTTAGGCTCCATTGTTTAGGGAATAATGACAGATTAAAAAAGTCTGTACATGTCCAAGACAGATGCAGTTTTCCTCCCAAATATTTTCTACCTATGATTGATTGCATCTGTGGATACAAAAGGCACAAAATGAATAATGCAACTGTAATTGGAAGGTGAGGAAGAGATAAAGGTAGAGAGAAGGAATTCAATTTTAATCTAGGGTCCAGGCCTCAGATTTACACCTTCTCTTTTATTTCTGTGCACAGAGAGTCCTGTGGTCTTCCTCCCCTCATTTATGGAATTGGCCTGAGTGATATTGCTAGAATGACTGATAGCATTGTCACAAGGCTCCTAGATGTGTTCGGCCCCATCCATCTATCCATCCTTCTATCCATCCTTCTATCTATCCATCCTTCTATCCATCCTTCTATCCATCCTTCTATCCATCCATCCATCCATCCATCCATCCATCCATCCATCCATCCATCACCTCACTGTTGGGAAAATGGAGGAGAATAGAAAAGAAATAGGCTGCACTCAATTCTCAACAGGCAAGGACTGTTTATTGAGGGGCACAGACCTTCCCTCAGATTTGGAGGTTGTACAAGGGACTGGATTTTGGGGTGGACTTATATAGGCTTAACAAGGAAGCAGAAAATAAACAAATGAGTTACCGTTTCTTGGGGGCCCAGGGTGGTGCCCTTGTCCAGGCCCACAGTGGAATTCTGGGTATGGGGGTTGTTGTCTCTTGGGGGCCAAGGACAAACACATGAGCACATACCTGATGCTTTGCTTAACCCTAGGGAATAAGAAAGGACTCAAGCCTTCCTATTCCATCTTTAGATACATAAAAAGATTGGGAGAGGCAAGTCCTTCACTCACCATTCCAGTAAAATAAGCAATATTGCCCTGTACCAGTGACTCACGTCTGTAATCCTAGCTACTCAGTAGACTGATATCTGAGGATTAGAGTGCTAAGCCAGCCAGGGTAGAAAAGTCTATGAGACTCCTATCTCTAGCTAACTAGCAAAAAGTCAGAAATAGATCATGGTTCAAGTGGTAGAGCACCAGCCTTGAGGGGGAAAAACCAATGTGTGAGGCCCTAACTTCAAGCACCAGTACCAGCCCCCACAAAAAAATGTAATACTATCTAACGTACTACTAGAAAGTTATTGCTTATGGGTCTTGGTTTTCTAAAGCACAGCAGTGGTATACATACAATCAAGCATGTGCAATTAATTATCTGGCAACACAAAAGTGCCTGGAATATTAGAGAATTCCCCTCCACCCCCAATGGAACTAGACCTTATTAAAAACAAGGGCTTTGGTTACAGTAAACAAAACTATTGAGGGGACAGGCAAGGAAAATCTTTTTAACTGTGGTATGAAGAATCCCTTGATTATAAATTGAACTGCCCATGCTCCTCTTGAAAGGTCAAGATGATTTCTTTAGTTCCTAATTTTAAAAATAAATAAAATTCTGTGATCATAGTCAGCTCATTGTGGGGATGTAACATTCTGTATAATGGCACCCATTGATGATCTCCTAATGCCTGAACCTGAGTATAAATGACCTCATATGGTAAAAGGGACTTTACAGGGATTTTGACATAGAACTAATTAATGGAGTGTGAGATGATGTTCTCAGTGAAGAAGTGAGGAAGCAATCTCAGATAGTCTAGTAACTTTTTTTTGACCAAGTATTTGGTTGGAAAATGCAATCTTCCTAGAAGACTGCATTTGGAATTTATTATCACTTATCTTTGGAGGAATTGTTCGTTATTGAGTTCACCAGGTGTTGCTGAGCACTTTCTGCACACAAGGTTTTACAGGTAGCTCTTGTTCTGATGAGTTTGCACCTGATTGGAGACCCCTATCATTATGGCTGCCTGTGGTATCTCAGTAGAGATTAGATCGCCCATGTAAGGGAGACCATAAATGGATTTCCCAAAAAAGACAGACTGTAGTTCAGGTGATAGATGATCATTACAGATTCACACATGTTCAACCAAGCATGGTCCCCCAAAGTAATAACTAAAACAAAACATTTAAAACAAAACAAAAACATTTAAATTTCTGGATGCATATTACATAGTTCAGTTGATGCAGAGAAACTCTTGAGTATGTTTCCCTGTCCTTAATTTTGTGGAAATACACCTCCCCTAAAGCAAATGGTGCTTCAAAAGGTAGATATGAATGTACTTAACTGAAGTGATAAGGTGAAACTTTAATTTATTGAAAGATGGAATGTCTTAAGCAGAAGTTGGGTGGTATGAGAAACTCCAATCAAGCATTTATGGTACAGTACCAAACTGTATCCTGAACAACAGAGATTTTTTTCTTCCAGGGTGGTCTCCTTGAATCATACACCCACAGGATTTTTACTATGTGCCCTTTGTACAACTTAATGTTGACTCTATTGTAAGTGTAGATAACACAGACTGCCAGCTTCAGGCAAGAAGATGGAGGCATGACCCAGTTAGATAACAATCAGGTAACTTACCCTCCTTGTTTTCTGTCCCTTTAACCACTTAGAACTGGGAGGCAGGCTTGCTTTCCGCTGCTGTCTGGGTTAGCCACCAGAATCCCTGGTTTCTGGATAGCAGGGATTCATCTTGTCCTTAAATACACACCTAATTCCTCAAATTGCATACTTATTGTGCTTTTGTTTTCATTTTGATTGCCAAGGGGTGGAACTGGAAATTGCAGTAGAGGGGAGGAATGTCCCCTGAGGCTGGGCTTACCCTTGAGATTAGCATCTTAAATAAAGCTTATAATATATGGATACTTACATTCAGATTTGCTGCTGCTGATGAAACCAAGCTGGCATTAAAAAAAAAACAAAACACTTCTAGTTACAACATCTAGAAATCAGATAACGTATGGGAAGTAACCTCAGAGGCTGTGATTTTGGAGGACTTGAAGCCCATTTCAACTTAGAAATGCAAGTGCTCCAGTATCATGGTGGGTAGGTTGGTTGTAAATTAGAATCTGATTCTTCCAACTACTCCAATTCCCTGTTGGCTCTGTGGAAAGTAAGCTGTTGTGGGTCAAAACCAGTGTGCTCACATGACCAGCCTTCAAAATGGTCAGCTTCTAATCTACCTGACTGCACCGGCTTGGAAACGTGGAGAACCTGTGCCAAGCTGGAGGTGTCTGCTGCCAGGGAACAAACCAGCGATTCATCCTGTACCCTTTACCTGGAATAGATCATGTGCCCTGCCCTGAGGTCCTGTGCCGTTTTAAACATTTATTCCTTCTCATTTTCCTTAATTTGAGACTTGGGTTTAACTGAAACTTAACTTGAATATGGCCTCATATAAAGAGTTCATTACTTTAAAAACAAAATTAAACTAAAAAAAAAATTCCAGGCCTTCAAAGCTATAGTACTTAAAGTGATCACCTTTGTTTTCAACAAAGATTTATTTTATGCTCCTCTGGAATGTAGCACCATACTAGGTATAGCCTTCTCTGGTTCCTTCCCTAATGAGCTGTAGTTACAAGTGAGTTCTGAAGTGGGTATCCATAAAAAAGGAGTTGCTAGAATCTTGGCTGTTTTTGTGATTGCACCAAATACTTTTAAACAATGTGAAGTGGAGGTGAAATGAGTTTGGTGTGCTCTCTAAAAGCCAGTGGAATAGCAGCAATCATTAGAGTACCTGTGACTGTAATGCATAGTCTGTTGAGTGACTGGGCAGGAAGGGATGGCAAGTTTGAGACTGATCCTCTCTTCCATTGCTTCCCTATTTCTGTGATGTCTTTCTCCTGACTGTCCTCATGTTTTACCAACTGCCCCGGGATCTTTGTGTCATAAAGGATTCAGCTGCAATTGGATGCTCAAAATTGAAGCAGTTCTTGTAAGTGAAGCCCCTAAATCTTGTTATTTTTCCAGCCAGAAACAATTGACTCTTGGGATATAGGAATTTGTTTTCTCCAGATTATTAATGGGTATATTTGTCCCCTATTAAAGTGGCATGCCCTTCATCTTTCTGTTATTTTATAGGAGGAAGGATGGAAGGAGAGAAAGTTTGTTAAGAAGTTGTAATTCTCAGCTCAGAGAGGGAAGAACAACATTCTATTATTACAGGTTTCTTTTTGATTTGTGATATATTAAAGAATCCTTTTTTCTGTACTATGTCTTATGCTGCTCATTGAATGAATGAAAATGAATGAATGAACAGTGAATGAATGCAATTAGCAGCCATCGGGAATTCAAGTAGCAATCGAGTTATTCCTCAGCATATTTAAACTTGCCATTAGCAAGTACCCTATGGGTAAGTAAATATAGCACTTTTAGTGAGTCCCATGCCATAGGGCGATAAACTTTCCTGACTTTGATAAGCAAGACAGAATAATGGGACAGCAGTTCTAGGATTCTTAGAAGGGAAGACAAAAATGAATAAATGATGCATGACTTTTGTTAGCAGTGAAAATCAGGGCTCATAGACTGACTCCCTTCTTCTCTTCCTCACTCTTTGGTACCTTCTTGCTGAAAATGTGACAGTACCTCCTGATTCCTTGACCTCCTCTCAGCTACAGTCATCTCCACAGCAGTCTTCAGAAGTATTCCCCGCCACCCCCATCCCCAGATAGCCATTCCTCCTGCCCACTGTCTCACGCATCCTTCCACCATAACAGCTCTTGAGTTGCTAGAATTGAGTTGCATGAGCCATTGGCTCCCTGCCTCTATTTGTTTTGAACACTGAGGTTGAATCCCTTATTGCAGCCTTACGTATTGTGCTGCAGACAAACTTTGATGGTTGCATTTTTGGAGCCAAATTTGTTTACATGAACCAGAGGTGAAACTAACGGGAACTGGCCAGAGAAGGCTATACGGAGACTTGGCAAATGTATTTGAGTATGTACATGCTTTAAGTCATCCAGTTGACTTGTAGACTCATAACAATAGTGTTTATCCAAAAGAAAACCCATCTTAGTGTACATAATGTGAAGAATTAAAGACAGACTCATATGTTTTTCAGATAATCAACTAGAATACATAACTCAGATCTCCAACATTCTCTTGGCCAGTGTTTTACTTCTAACAGAAGAGCAGTTGAATCTTTCATCTTGCAGTGATTAGTGTACTAAATTAGCTATGGCTTACCTCCTAGGGACTCCACAATGATCCCTTCCATTTCCTTTCTGTAAGTACTCAAGCTGTGTCCCAGTTTAGTATTCTTGCTATAAAATTAGCTCAAAGCTGTGCTGTACAATGACAGCTACAGCCAGTCCTTTACCCCTTGTTGCCATTGGTTTAAACATACAGGCTGTGAACATGATGTGTGCGCCGGATTCCAGCAATCAAAAGAGGGCAACATAGCTCAGGATTCTCTGCAATTACTACTAATTCTTATGAGCCTGAACATGTCAGGTAGTGACGTGATATCCACCATAATGGCTTTTCAATTAAAAAATTATGATTATTCTGTTGAGATGAGTTCTTGCTGTGTTGCTGAGGTTGGCCTTGATCTCCTGAGTTTAAATAGTTCCCTTCTGCCTCAGTCTCCGGAGTGCTGGAATTCCTAGCATACATCGGCACACCTGAAAGATAAGCCAGCATTTTTCATTTTGATTCAAGTAACCTAAATATTGGTTAGTTTGTATACCTATCTCTTTATCATTTTCTGAGGACCCACTAACTAAAAATACCTAACTAACATTCTTTTAGTGATTGGGCCAGTCAATCACATATTCACACGAAAAGCTTAGCATTCGAAGGATTGAGGCTGAATAAATCAATGCAGCCAGCATTTCCTGAGATGAGGAAGAAATGTTAGATGACATTGTTTCTGTGTTTACATTTTTACATGCTCAGCAGGGCTAGGAGTTCTCTGTTCTCTCTCAAGTTTAGATTACTGTGAGACTTGCCTAAATTTTCTTGTGGGGTACTGATGGAAGCCTCCTCCATATTCCCTGGCTTTCATACAAGACAATCAATAGGGCTTTTTTTCATTTACATTAATAATAATAGAAGAAGCTGGGTACCAGTGGCTCATACCTGTAATCCTAGCTACTCAGGAGGCCGAGATCTGAGGAATACAGTTCAAAGACAGCCCAGACAGGAAAGTTTGTGCGACTCTTCCACAAAAAACCATAAGTACAACTGTGGCTCAAGTGGTAGAGTGCCATGGTAGAGGGAAAAATCTAATAAGAGTTCAAGCCCACCTGAGTTCAAGCTCCAATACTAGCATACACCTATACGTACAAAAATAATAGAAAAAAATCCAAAAGAGGTAATTCTCCCTTTCGTTAGCTTTAAATTTGTTTTCTAACACAGAGCCTTTCTCAACAGAATACTGTTTATATTTTCTTGTGCATGGTAAACACTGATCTTGAGATTAGAATCATAAAGTCTGCATGAGAAATGAAGCTTCTTTGAACATTTGCAGAATCCAGTGAGAAATAGCTTTAATTGAAGTGTTTCCTTAGCAACTTGCCAAAGGATGGAACCACTGTTTGTAATCATTCATCCTTAAGGCTTAGACCAGAAGAACTTCAACATAGTATTGATCATGGGCTCAAGATGTGGAAATGGACCATTTTGTCCTCATACTTGTCTTCCCTTCACACATTTCCATATCACAGAAATTTTAGCGGATTTACACGAAAGAGTAAAAAATCACCTCCCTAAGCTGAAGTATTTGAGCACCTGCAGCCTTGGTGGAGATCTATGGAGCAGCCCTTGTCCGCATACATCTTTGGCAAAGAATGGAGGGCTATCCTATTTATTTCCTCTGTAGGTCTTTGTAGAGAAGGTTTTCAGCAACTCTATACAATAGTGAATATAATCATTTCATGGCTATAACCCCTACTGTTGAAAGAGCTTATGAATTGAACTGATTGAGTCTTCAACTATAGCACTTTAAGGAGGATATGATTATTACGTTGTTTGCCATTAATAAACTTGAATACAGAATGATGATATTCAAGATCACACAGGAGTGACAAAGAAAAAAAATTGCCCCCTGGGCTGGGAATGTGGCTTAGTGGTAGAGTGCTTGCCTCAGTATCACATAAATGCAAAAAACCAGAAGTGGCACTGTGGCTCAAGTGGTAGAGTGCTAGGGGACAGTGCCCAGACCCTGAGTTCAAGCCCCAGGATTGGCCAAGAAAAAAGCCCCTGCCAGGCTCTGAATTCATGTTGCCATATATAAAACTATAAAAAAAGTGATTTTTTCTAAACCTGTGAAGTACCTATGGTAAATTTTAGTTTAGGAATAATTGAACTGGATGATTCTAAATCTTGTTGAAAATTGTGTGTGTGTGTGTGTGTGTCCATTCTCTATTAGAAACTAACTCAAATCTCCATTAATGATGTTTGAACATAGTTTTATTTAGCAGCTGTGATCATCACTTAAACATTCCTAAATCTTAACATATTTGTAGCACAGCATTTAGTATTTCATCTTGTAACAATCACTTTTGTGTGTGTGTGTGTGCTAGTATTTGAACTCAAGGCCTGGGCATTGTTCCTTACACTTTTCACTCAAGGCTGTACCACTTGAGCCATAGCTCCACTTCTTGCTTTTTTTGCTGATTAATTGGAATCTCCTGGACTTTTTCAGTCCAGACTGGTTTTGAACCTTAATCCTCAGATCTCAGCCTCTTGACTAGCTAGGATACAGGTGTCAGTCACTAGCACCCAGCTTTAGGTTTGTTTGTTTGTTAGTTGGTGCTGGGGTTTGAACTAAGGGTCTTGTGCGTACTACACAGATGTTCTCGCACTGAGCTGTTCTTGTTGTATTTTCCCAAATGACTATTCTAAGAATAGACAAGGATCTGTGTGTACACAAAGGAGAAATGGGAGCGTGCATCAGCTTCCAGCCATCTCCTGATTCAGCCCTCTTCCTCTGATTCTGAATTTCCTCTCATATTATGGATTCTCTATGCTACTTTGAAAACAAATCCAAAATACAAAGGCATAAAATATTTCCAAACAGAGACCAGAAAAGTTAATGGCATTATGTATTTAAGCTTGAAACTAATATATATGAAAATGACACACTGTTGTAAGATTTCATCTGTACTTGATGACATGTATTCTTCCTATTAAGGTAAGAGTACACAGAGATAGAGCCCCAGAGAGTGGTACATAGATGGATGTTGTCCATGGGGGCAGAGTAGAGCATCTGAGGTTTGGAAGGAATCATATACCATGTTCTAGCCTCCTAACTTGATGCTCAATGACCTTTGGTGATTGTACATACAAGGTCTAACTCCTTTACAACGTTTCATATGTTGACAATTCTTTCCCCAATGCATAACCCTTCACTGCCTTCTTGTCTTCTAAGGTTACGTTCAGAGTCTGGGACCCAGTCTCAAGCGCAGGGATAAACTCACCTACTCTTGCATCCTAGGGGTAACAGGGAGGATCCACTGCAGCTTGTAGTGTTTGTTGGATTGTTCGTTTCAAATATTAACTTCCATTATGTCAAGTCTTCCACCCTGTTCTTAGGAGGTTCATTTGTTTGGATCTAAAATGTGGGGGTTCTTAGTGAGCTTTTTATTTAGCTCATTGAGAGTACTTAAGAGTTCAGCTTGCTAGTACCTATGCCTCCCATTCCTTTCAGATCAGTTATTCAAAAGTTTGGTAAGCACACATCCATGTGATATACTAATTATCAGAAGAACTAGGGTCTACTAAAAAAAATTGTGTGTGTGTGTGTGTGTGTGTGTGTCTGTGATGTGACAACATGTTTGACACAACTTAAAAAGATAGAAAGTTCATTTGATCCCAGTTTCTGAGGTTTCCTGTCATGGCAGGGTGGGCATGGCAGAGTGGAGTGGCTTGGATCATAGGGCCAGAAAGCAAGGGAAGAGTCCCCAAGCTAGCTGGCTGATTTCCTTCCTTTCCTCCTTTTATTTCATCTGGGCTGTCAGCCTAGACGTGGGGCTGCCATGTTGCCGGTGGGGGCATTCCCCTCCTAGTTAATCCTCTCTGGAAACACCTTGACAGACACACCCAGAGGTGTGCTTTACGGACTTAATAGTTAAGAATGCATAAGCCATCATACAGGCCTCACTGAAATCTAGACATTTCTTATCTCTACCAATTCCCATTTCTTCCTGTATTACTACCGCTTGTAGGGGGCTGGGGGGAGGGGCAGAAGAAAGCTCTAACTGTGCAATAGAACACCTGCTACGTGTTCTTAATTGGTCAAAATTGATTTTTGAGCTGGGTGCTGGTGGCTCATGACTGTAATCCTAGCTACTCAGGAGGTGAGATACAAGGATCCCAGTTTAAAGCTTGAGTACAAAAGCTTAGGGACAGAGCCTAGGCCTAGATAAACCCCAGGACTGGGGAAAAGGTTGATCTTTGTTGTTGATGGGGCAAATAACAAACTAAAGGATCTTGAAGAAGCTTCATTTTGTTTCCTTCGGTCATTAGCACAACATAGATCCTTGTCCAGAATTCCAGCATGAGTGTCTCAGCCACCCAGAGATTTCACTCCCTTAGACCTAGACACGAGTTTCTTCTAAATGTCTGGTGAAGGGATTGATCTTTCATGATCTGTTCTGTAACCTCAAGCTCAGTTCTACCTTCACACTGTTCACTCAACTCTTCTCAAAATGAAGGCTATTAAAATAAAATCAACAAGCCATTCATCTGAACTTTCTTGTACCAGTACTGGGGCTTGAACTGAGGGCCTCAAAACTCTCCCTTAGCTTTTCCATTCCAGTCTGATGCTCTACCACTTGGCCAATAACCTCATTTCTATGACTATGTGACTAATTGGAGATAAAAGTTTTGCAGACTTCCCTTTCCTTCCTGGGCTGGTTTCAAACCTCTATGCTCAGATTCCAGACTTCAGAGTAGCTAGAATTGCAAGTGTGAGCCACTGACACCTGGCATCTTAATCTATTGTTCTTTCTTTGAACTGACGTTTTGTGTTTGTGTTACATTTTTCTTCCCCAACCCTCAGTTCTAAAGGCATGCTGAACAATTTATTATTTTGTTATATTCACAGAAGCTTCCATTCTGTCTTCTAGTTCCTTCTTTTTAGAACTCTGCCAGACAGAGTTTACAGATTGTACTGGCCTTTTTACAGGCCAATTGCAAATTACTTAATGATTAAAAATCAACTTATTATAAAATTGTGTATTTTGTTTTCCAATTAGGGAATATACTCAGTTACCAGAGTAATGACTTACAGCAACTTCTTATGTAAACCTCAGGAGACCACAATTCCCCTGAAGTGGCTCATGTATGGGCTATAAGATACTTTTGCTTTTCAAATGACTGTGTCAGGCTAAACACATTGATTATACCTTTGACACACTTCTAAGACAGGTGGGAAGCTCCCTCAGGGTCAATTGTGCCTACGAAAAATCTGGAGCCTACTAAACATACAAGACAAGTAATATAACAGGGAATTCTTTAAGCTATTGATTTGACATCTTGTGTGATGTTTTAAAATGTTGGAGCAATTGTTTTCCCGACCTTCCGATTTGTTAAAAAGTTTAAAAGACAACTAGATAGTCACTGTATAAATGTTGGAACCATAATGTAGTTTTTTCAACTTGCATTGTTTCTAAAATGTTATCCAATATGCTATGTTAGGCACTGGGGACCCAGTAGTGATATTAATTTCCAACCATTTTTTTACATAATACATTGAATATAATGACTACATTTGCTTCCCCTTTCTCCTTCCAGTTTTTGAAAAGCTTTTGTTAGCTATTTTTAGAAGCTGATACATTGGTAGTTCACCATGAAGGGGATTAAAATTCAAATTTGACATGGCAAATTTGTCGTGTATTATTCATATTAACTTGTTTGTGGTTCTAAATGTAGTAAGGAGTGATGTATCTCTGAGAAATGTGGAACCAATCGTGAAGCAGCTGGAAAAGTGGTTTTAATGATTGTGTAGTTCTTGCCTGTGAGGTGAAAACCAAGTTCCAAATGGTTTATTGAGGTCCTACAGCTTCCTGGGCAGCCCTTCATGGTGTAAATTGGCATTCAAAATCAAGACACCTGATGACACTGGAGATCAATCACCATGACCAATGTGCCTGCCTTAAGGCATGTGTATAGAGTAGACTTAGAATGTCCTCCAAAGACCCATGTGTTGAAGGCTTGTGCCCAGTTACTCCTACTGACAGGTGGTGTCCTTTGACCTTGACCTTTTAAGAGGTGGGGCCTAATAGAGGATGTTAAGTCCTCAGATAATGCTCTTGAAGGGCATACTTAGACTCCAGTTCCTTCTCTGTTTTCTTCTTCCTAACACCATCACTCGAGTAGCTTTGCTCCGGCATGACTTCTGCCACACCACTAACATCTGTAGATTGAAACCTCTGAAACCTAAACGTATTTCTTCTTTACAAATTGTTCATCTCAGGTATTTCCTCACAGTGACAGAAAACTGACTAACGCAAGCATCTTGCATATGTTTATTTCAGTGTGCTTTGTGTCCATTCCTCTAAGGCTCTACCCACCATTTCCATTGGGCTTTATTCGGCTAGAAACGGTTGTGGATTCTTTAAACAGCACAGCTTGTGTGGCCCCACTGTTCCCATGTGATTTCAGATAAGCCTAGCTGCTTCATCCTAGAGACAAGTCTGCAAACCCAAAGCTCTGTGGAGTCCAAAGCTGTGTTGGGAGGGTATGGACTGGGTAGCTCCTGAGCACCTACACTGCAGGTGAGTGAAAGGGACCCCAGCAGGGTTGGCCTTCAGCCCTTGAAGCCATTGTGCCTCATTTGCCTACCAAGAAAGTAAGTTTCCATCAAACAAAGCTTCTGAGCCCCCTAATGATGGTTCCTCCAAGTCACCAGAAGTCAGGTTGTACACTTGTCTTAGGAAGTGACATTCCAGGCAAAGGCCACTGGGCTTGCAATCCCTGTTTTGGGGCAGTATCATCTGCCAACTTCATACTCAGGGAATGTTTTTTTAAAAAATTATTGTTGTTTTGGGATTGGGTTTTATTCTGGTACTATGGCTTGAACCCTGGGCCTGGGCACCATCCCTTAGCTTTTTCGCTAAAAACTAGTATTTTACCATTTCAGCCACACCTCTAATTGCACACCTCTATTTTGTTGGTTAATTAGATTAAAATCACATGGACTTTACTGCCCACTGGCTTTTGAACCCCGATTCTCAGATCTCAGTCTCCTAAGATTACAGGCGAGAACCGCCAGTGCCCAGCTCAGAATAGGTTTTGATTTTCTTTAGTGTTTGACCTAAGACTTGTTTAGGACAGGTGTTCTTCCATGCTACCACTTCCCCAGGGAAGTTGCCTCTGTGCACTGTTGTCAGGCTGTAGAGTTTAGAGCCGCCTTCTGGCTCTTATGATGGGCCTCATGTGCTGGGATTGCATCCCAGGGTGAGGTCAGCCCTCTGGCAGGCTTCCAGAGAGTTCTGGTCCCATGGAGGGAAAGCTCAGGCTTCCCGAGAGCTCTGGTTTCTCTTTAACTTATCATCTTTCACTTTTATCTGAGTGGCTCTCACTTCAGGTAACTCCAGCAGCAAAGTCCCCTGCCAGCCTTCCCTCATTTGGCCTCAGGTGACCCCCTCATTCTCCTATTGGTCTCCTCCTCACCCCAGACTTCCTCTGTGAGGTGAATCCCACATGATTCAGAGTCAAGATGACAAATCTATAGACAGCCCAGGAAAGGACTTGGCCAAGAGCACTCTGAAACTGATTGTGGGGCCACAGCTTCTGCAGATCCAGAGAAGGGACACCCTGTCAAATTGTCACTACCCCTGGTCCCAGTTATTTCTAGAATGGGACAGATCCAGACACAGTATCTCTGGTATGCATCAGCCTTGTAGCTGTATCAGAAGCTACCTTAATGCCAGGTGTATCTGAGTGTCTTCCAAATCACAGAAGCCAAAAACTCTTCACCAATGCACTTTTTAGGATACAGTGGCGCTAATTCCTCCAAGGACAATGTATGACAGGAAGTCTCAAACCTAATCTTAAGGCCACACCAGCACAGCTGGTTGCCAATAGTTCATGCCTATAATCCTAGCTACTCAGGAAGCTGAGGTCAGAGGATCTCCATCTCAGGTCAATTCCCAGAGCAGGAAAAGTCTGGGATACTCTGAGCCTCTTATCTCCAATTAGCCATAAAAAGCCAGAAGTGGAGCTGTGGCTCCATTGGTAGAGCACCAGCCTTGAGTGAAAAAGTTCAGGGACAGTGCCAAGGACCTCAGTTCAAGCCCTAGTACCAGTGTGCATGTACAAACACACACACACACACACACACACACACACACACACACAGAAAGAGAGAAGAGACCATGGAAATTGTTTGAGGAAGTGGGGGAAAGAGTAAAGGAAAATGATGGAAGGGGTGAGATTGATAGGAAAATATTGTGTAGATGGGTGTAAAAGTCACAGTGAAACCCTCCCCGTTTGTAACTGAAGTATGTTATATACAAAAAGAGCATTTGTATTCCACTCAGCAGACCGGGATTCAGTGTTCTCTGCCCCCTATCTACTCCATACCTATACTCCATTTGCAGCCATCACCAAAAATACTTAACCCACTGACTATCTGAAAGAAAAACAAAAAAACAAGATCCCTGCAGTGTCAAGTAAGTAATGAGCTGGTGCAGGATGGAGACCGGCATGGATTTGCCATGTTGGGATGTGTCCCAGCAGCCAGAAGGAGGTACAAGGATCACCATGCCTGCCTAAGTATGCCAGGGCACCTCAACTTCCAGCTGGGTGTCTATTCACCAGGCCAGTGGAAGAGCTCAGCCTTTGGCATTGTGCCTTAGAAATCATTGGCTGCAGCTCTGTTGAACTTTGAAAAGACATAGCAAATGTGGAGTCCAGCCCCAGCTCTTTGTTCTGTCCAGTTAACTGGAAAAGAAGGGCAAAGCTCATCTTCCCAAGAGAGCACTGGACTTCAGAAGGCTCCACAGCCAAAAGAATGGCGAAAAGAATATGTTAGTAATTTTTTTTGGGGGGGTGTAAATCCTGGGGTTTGAATTTAGGGCCTGGGCACTGTCCCTGAGATTTTTTTTTGTTCAAAGCTAGTGCTCTACCACTTTGAGCCACAGCACCACTTCTGGTTTTGTGGTGGTAAATTGGAGATAAAAGTCTCATAGGCTTTGCTGTCCTGGCTGGCTTTGAACTGCAATCTTCAGGTCTCAGCCTCCTGAGGAGCTGGGATTACAGGCATAAATAAGTAAATTTCAAAGACAGAATATGTGGTTTAAGAATAACACCTGATAGTGGGAAATGCTGAATGTGTAGAATGGGCCAGGTGGCTGAGTCCTGTATACTTGTATGCCCACCATGAGTCTGTAATTTTCCCCTAAACTTGTTGAACCATCTTTTTCAAAGGTCCTACTTGAGAACTGGGCTTCCAGATGAATCTGGAAATTTTTTGTGTCACTGGGTTTTGAATTTAGGACTATGTGTTTGCTTGACTTGCTTCCTGAGCTGGCAATCTACTACATGAGCCATCCCTCCAGTCTAGCCTTTTGCTGGTTATTTTGGAGACATAGTTTTGCATCTTGCAGACTTTTCTGTCTAGGCTAGCTTTGAACCTTGATCTTCTGAATCTCAGCCTCCTGAGTAGCTAAGACTACAAGCATGAACTACCAGGTGCCCCGTGTGGATCTGGAACCTTAAAGGTGCAGACAAGTGGAGAGAAACTGAAGAGAATGCTCTCCCTGTCTTCATTTTCCCCCCTTGGTTTCACATCCTCAACTACTCTGATTTGCTGATTCCTTAGTTACACTGAGTTGCTTGAGTCACCTGCCACTGTGTGTTTATTTCTTTGACCTCACCCTGCCACTGGCCCTGGGCTGTTGGTCCTGCTGCCTTCTCCACAGTCTTCTGTGAGACCTTTTTCTCGGGCGGATGCTGTCTGGGAAGACTCAAAGGCAGCCATCGCTTTCCTGCCTTCCTCATCTGTTGTGTTATTTGTGTGCTCCCAATCTGCTTCTCTTCTGCATCTTGCTCCTGACCTTGGTATTGTTGTGGTTTCCCCAGCAACAGGATGATGTGAATCCACTCGAAAATGCTGCTCCCTGTTTGTGCTGTGGCAACCTGAGCAGCTTGCCTGTGAGTGAGGGACCCTCGTTCTCCACGTCATAGGCCTTTTACAGAGCTCTTGTGGCAGTTCAAAACATTTTAAAGATTTGAATTGACTTTTTATTGTGTATGTGCCAGTACTGGGGCTTGAACTCAAGGCCTGGGCATGCTGTCCCTTAGCTTTTTTTGGCTCAAGACTGACTACCACTTGAGCCACAGCTCTACTTCTGGCTTTTTGGTGATTAATTGGAGATCAGGAGTCTCATGAATTTTCCTGGGTGGGTTACCTTTGAGCTATGATCCTCAGATCTCAGTCTTTTATGTAGTAGGCATAAGCCACCTGTCCCTGGATGTATTGATTTTTATAATAAGGATTACAAATAAATTACCCACTTTACCTTTTCTTACTCAGAAGGGGCTCTATTTGTGTGTCTGGCCTGACACCTCACCGCCATTGTCTTTCTAGAAATATGAACCAGGCTCTGTGGTGTCTCCCTGATTCTGCTTACTACGTTCCTTCTCTCGGAAATTCTTGTCTCTATGTAGACACTGTATTAGTTTTTTTTTTTTTTTTTTTTACTGTTACTGTAATGAGATACCTGAGGATGCAGAGAGGTACACTTGCTCACCCTTTTGGAGGCTGAAAGAACAATCAGCTCTGGTTTATGGAGCATGCTTACGGCCAAGCTCATGCAGGAAGGAATCAATATACAGTGAGACCCTGTGGAGGTCAGAGCAGCCTGTGAGTGATTACGCTTGCTTTTTTTTTTATAACAACTGTCTTTAAGAATCCTGAGAGAAGGCTCTACCATCACACCTTCCAAGAGCAGCACTCCCAGCAAACCCCAGTGACTTCCCACTGGACTCCAGGTCTTCAACATCCAACCACCTCTCATGTCTTCACACCAAGTACCAAGCTGCTGCCATATGAACCCTTGGGGCACACATCTCATCCATCTGCACTTCTTTTTTAAAAAGTATCTTAAAAGTAGTTGTAGAAAGGAGTTTTAAATTCAGTATGTCAGTTTATGAGTACAGTGCGTCTTGATGTGTCACCCCTTCCATATTCTCTTTCATCTCTCCCAACCCTATCTCCTCAAATTAACTGGTTCCATTTTTTTTACATATGTACATTGAATATTTTTTAACTTAACTTTTAGTGGTTATCATAAAAGTGATGTATAAAGGAGTTACAGTTACGTAAATTGTGTAATGAGTACATTTCTTTTTGGACAATGTCACTCCCTCCCTCATTGATATTCAACTACCCTTCCCCCTTCTTCACCAATTTTCTCTCCTCCTCTGAATTCTCTCTCCCCTCTGCTCAACAGAACATGCTTTCAGTTTGCTGGTATAGGAGTTACAGCATTGGACTCCTCCCCTGTGTATAGCATGCTTTGGTCAATTTGCATACTTCTGGATATGACCCCCCCCACACACATATTCATGAATGCTTATAACTTAGATCTAATCATATGCATCACTTACCTCTTATTCAGTCCAGGTCCCAGCCTGTACCAGCTGAACAGGGTCTCCTGACACAGTCTGCCCTCTTCCCTATAGCACAATGTCTTTCTGTTGCCCTTCCCATGTGCAGTGTTGTGGTTCTATCTTTCTGCTAGCCTACAGAGCCTCAAGGTTTTTTCCCCCACCTCTAGTGTAAATGTGAATTATTATCATATACTAACTCATCCTTGTTAAGAAAGCATTCCCTCCCTCCCCCCAAGACTTTGCATGTTGGTACTCTGGCAGGACTCAACCCCTAGCGTTATCTTCAACAAAAACAGATCAACTACACTGGCAAAACTGTTGTTCAGGGATTTGAAGTAGGATCCCCAAAGTGAAAAATCATCTTGTGTTCTTTAGAACACATTATTACAGGAGGGAAGAAATGGAACTTACTGTGCATTAGATTTAAACTAGATCTGCCTTTAGCATCAAGCTAGACAACTCTTGTTAATAATAGTTATCACAAATAGTTGTTAACTGTCATGCGGTGGGCAGATATATCTTTAACATTGAAGGTGAAAAACATGATAGCTTGAGTAGCATTTTTAAAAATCTGTAGCCACCAGCCCAAATGGGAGCTTGGCTGTCATGTAATTGCTAGGAATGACAGTGTTAGATCCTAACATTGACTAACCCATGAGGCAGAAGTTAATTGTTATGTCTGGTCACATTGTGCCTTTTCTACTCTTTATTTCCCTTGTGGTACTGGGGTTAGAACTAAGGGTCTTGCATGCTTGGTATGTATGCTACCCAGGAGCCACTCCCCGGCCCTTGTGATTTTCTTCTCTCTGGATTTCTTCATTCTTGCGTTATCAGGGCTTGAATTTAGGGCCTTGTGCTTGCTTAGCTTGCTGGCTTATGGCTGCCTGGCATTTTAATTGGAAATAGTCACATGAACCTCTCTGCCTGGGATAACTTTAAACAATGATTCTCCAATCTCAGCTTCCTGAGTAGTTAGGTAGTTAGTACTTAGTACTTAGATGTGAGCCACTGGCTCCTGGCTGTTTTAAATGTATTTGAGTTAATTTCTTTTCCTTTCCTTTCTTTTCAGTTGGTTGTAGGTTTTGAACTTGGGGCCTGGGTACTGTCCCTGAGCTTTTTTGCTCAAGGCTAGCACCCTACTACTTGGAGGCACAGCTCCACTTCCAGTTTTCTGGTGGATAATGGAAATAAAAACCTCATAGACTTCCCTGCCTGGGTTGGGAGGAAATCATGATCCTCAGATCTCAGCTTCCTGAGCAGCTAGGATTACAGCTGTGAGCCACCAGCATCTAGCTCAATTTCTTTTTATATACCACTTTTTGAAGCAAAAGTATGTCTCATTATCTTTGTGTCTTTCCAGTAATAGTGTTTGTTACTTAATTGAAAATTCCTTGTGTCAAAATGAGTTTGGCTTCCTGTATACAATGCAACAAACAGTAACCAGTGGATAGAGAATTTGGTTGCATTAAAGACTGTGGATAGCTGAGCAGCTCACATCTCTTATCCTAGCTACTTAGGAAGCTGAGATCTGAGGATCATGAATCAAAGCCAGCATGAGTGGTAACAGCTGTGAAACTCTTATCTCAAATTAATCATTAAAAAGCTGGAGCTGGAAGTAGAGGTGTGGCTCACATGGTAGAGTGCCAGCCTTGAGAAAAAAAGCTAAGGGGCAGTGCCCAGGCCATGAACTCAAGCCTCAGTACTGGCATATACATGTACAAAAAAAATCAGTGGGAATTACATTCTGTAAATTGCTAGAATGATTGCTCCTAGTAGAAATACAGGATTAGTTCCCAGTGAGCAGTTCACAGTATTTCTGCCAGTCTGTTGCATAAGCTGTGTTATTCTGCTTCAGCCACATTGAATTCATGGCCTACAGCACCACACTTAAGCTCAATTTGTCTTCTCTGTGATGCCCACCACAACATTGTTTGGCTCAGGAACAGCAGAGAGCATTTTAGCACTATGCTTGCGGCTATCAAACTGGACTCACCCACAAGAATTCAAAAATATGGTGGGAGGGGTAGGTGGTGCCAAGTAGTATATATACTAGTACCACTGGTTTACCAGGTGGGAGCTGCACTCTTAAGGCAGAGCATCCCCCTGGTGTTTTTCCCTTAGGAGCATACTCTTCAGCAGCTCGGAATGACCAAAACAGTGCCTTGACTTGGAGGCTAGAGAGAAATTTGAGCAAGGAGGTAACTTCACCAGTGTGGTGTTTGCAAGTGATGACGGTGAATGATGCTGTCAGCAGGTTAATGGGAGTACACAGGGAGCTCATTCCTGCCTGCCTGCCTGCCTTCCTCTTTCCTTCCTTCCTTCCTTCCTTCCTTCCTTCCTTCCTCCCCCCCCCCCCCCCCTTTTTTTTTTTTTTTTTTTTTTTTTTTACTGTTACTGTAATGAGATACCTGAGGATGCAGAGAGGTACACTTGCTCACCCTTTTGGAGGCTGAAAGAACAATCAGCTCTGGTTTATGGAGCATGCTTACGGCCAAGCTCATGCAGGAAGGAATCAATATACAGTGAGACCCTGTGGAGGTCAGAGCAGCCTGTGAGTGATTACGCTTGCTTTTTTTTTTATAACAACTGTCTTTAAGAATCCTGAGAGAAGGCTCTACCATCACACCTTCCAAGAGCAGCACTCCCAGCAAACCCCAGTGACTTCCCACTGGACTCCAGGTCTTCAACATCCAACCACCTCTCATGTCTTCACACCAAGTACCAAGCTGCTGCCATATGAACCCTTGGGGCACACATCTCATCCATCTGCACTTCTTTTTTAAAAAGTATCTTAAAAGTAGTTGTAGAAAGGAGTTTTAAATTCAGTATGTCAGTTTATGAGTACAGTGCGTCTTGATGTGTCACCCCTTCCATATTCTCTTTCATCTCTCCCAACCCTATCTCCTCAAATTAACTGGTTCCATTTTTTTTACATATGTACATTGAATATTTTTTAACTTAACTTTTAGTGGTTATCATAAAAGTGATGTATAAAGGAGTTACAGTTACGTAAATTGTGTAATGAGTACATTTCTTTTTGGACAATGTCACTCCCTCCCTCATTGATATTCAACTACCCTTCCCCCTTCTTCACCAATTTTCTCTCCTCCTCTGAATTCTCTCTCCCCTCTGCTCAACAGAACATGCTTTCAGTTTGCTGGTATAGGAGTTACAGCATTGGACTCCTCCCCTGTGTATAGCATGCTTTGGTCAATTTGCATACTTCTGGATATGACCCCCCACACACACATATTCATGAATGCTTATAACTTAGATCTAATCATATGCATCACTTACCTCTTATTCAGTCCAGGTCCCAGCCTGTACCAGCTGAACA
>NW_012267359.1:42743-155595 GCF_000151885.1 Dipodomys ordii | reverse complement strand
CCACAGTGCCACTTCTGGCTTTTTCTGTTTATGTGGCACTGAAGAATCAAACCCAGGGCTTCATGCAAGCTGGGCAAGCACTCTACCGCTAAGCCACATTCCCAGCCACCCTTCCTTCTTTTCTCCCTCCCTTCCTCCCTCTCTGTTCCTCTCCCTCCCTCCCTCCTTCCTTCCCTACTTTTGTGCTGGTTCTGGAACATGACCTCAAGGTCTGGGTACTTTTTTGTTCAAGACTAGCACTCTACCACTTGAGCCACATCACCACTTCTGGCCTTTTCTATTTATGTGGTACTGAGGAATCAAACCCAGGGCTTCACATGCAAGGCAAGCACTCTACCACTAAGCCACATTCCCACCCCCTCACAAACTTGTCTGACTGGGCTGGTTTTGAACTGTGATCCTCAGATCTCAGCCTCCTAAGTAGCTAGGATTACAGGTGTGAGCCACCAACACCAGGACACAGGGAGTTTCTGTTTGTTCATAAAAAAGCTACATTCCCATTCATTGAAGAGCTCTAGCTGTGTGTTGTTAATTACCCAGAGAGCCCTGAGTTAGGTGGGTGCTGATCCATCACTGGCCTCAGGGCATTGGTAGAAGGGCAACAGAGCAGAAGGGACCACAGTAGGCTGCGATGATAGCCTCGCTTCTTTCTGTGGTTTGAGTTCATCCTCTAAATTGGATTTGGGAGCAGATAAGCTAGAAGCAAGTATCTGTGCCCCCCATCAAAAGTTTTATTTTCTTTCCCCAATTGTTTCTAGGATGGAAGAGGTTTGTGGAGGAGGAACTGTCCCCCAAAGTGGTCTGAATCCAGGGCTGAGAGTGAGCACTAGGGAACCCACAGGTGGAGGACCTGCTCTGGAGGAAAGAAACAGAGCAGCAGTAAACCAACAGCCCATCTTCAATGAAGACTCACAGATGGAGTCCAGGAATATTTTCCTTGGGGTTCCCAAGATAGCTGTTGGCTGGATGCCTGGGAAGATGCCTAGGGCATTGAGCTTAATCAAGTGTATCCCAAGCTGCCTGTTCTGTGGCTGGGCTTGGGGCCCAAGTTCTATGGCCAGGGGACCTGTGGTTTGCACTTGTGAGCCACAGCATACCCTAGGTGGGGACAGTGAGGGAGGGGGATTGGGAGGGGTTGGTGTGAGGGGAGAAATCAGAAGCCACAATTAGCAACATCTTCACACACAATTAGTATAATACAACCTTGTGATGCACCGCTCTCTCTCCCTCTCTCTCTGTCTGTCTCTGTCTCTTTCTCTTTCTCTTCCCCTTCTTCCTACTTGCATCCTCTCACTCCTTGGTGGGGGGAGTGGTATTTTCAGAACAAAGTTGAATTATGTTGTAACAGTATGCTCAACAGTTACTGAAGACTTAATTTTAGTCAGGCACTTTATTTTTTTTATTTTTTTGGGTCCAGTCATGGGGCCTGAACTCTGGGCCTGGGCGCTGTCCCTCAACTCTTCAGCTCAAGGCTAGCGCTCTACCACTTGAGCCACAGCGCCACTTCCAGCTTTTTTTTTTCTTTTTGTTTATGTGGTGCTGAGGAATCAAACCCAGGGCCTCATGCATGCCAGGCATGCGCTCTACCACTGAGCCACCTTCCCAGCCCTGGTCAGGCACTTTATGTAGATTATTAATGCTCATTTAATCAGCTTACCCTCTTGTTATAGTTTGGAGTTTGAGTGTTGTCCAAAGGCCCATGTGTTAAAGGCTTAGTCCCCTGGGTGGTGCTCTTGGGAGGTGGTGGAACCTTTAAAAGGTAGTGGGAGGACTTTATGTCATTGAGGGTGTGTCCTTAAACTTCTTGGTTTCCTGCTCAGGAAGTGAGTGGTTTCTGCCCTGTCACAAGCTCCCCCCATCACAGGCCCAAAGCCAAAGGGATTGAAAGCTGACTAACATACACATACCTTTGCACTTCAACAGACTTTTAAGGTAGATGCTGTCATTATGCTTGCAGGTGAAGTTGTAAGTAGGCCTGTGGTTGGTTTGTAGGTGGTCTGTGCGTGTAACTGCCACACATTGCCGTTGAATGGTAACTCGGAACAGCTCTGATTCTGAGTGTCATAGCCTCAGAATCAGAAGTAACACATGGGCACTGTGCATGGCCTCAATAACCCTGCACCTAGCACCTGAGACTCCAAATGAGCTTTGAACCTTTTCAGAATCTACAATCAGAAGTATTGGGAGGGAGCAAAAAAACCCAACAAAAACAAACCAGGCAGAAAACAAGAAGTATCACAGGAAAGGTGTGGGGTGCTCTGTGGATGGGGATGCAGGAGACTGGAAGATGGAGGGGTGGTGGTGAGATAGATCTAAAGAATGAGTTCCAGAGTACTGCTTGACCATCTGCCATCAGGCTTCACGAAAGCTTGAGCATTCCCCATGGATGGGGCTTTACCCACCACCCAGCACCGCCATGGTGGAGACCCCAATGCATGAAACAGGGGTCCATTATCAGCTCAGAAAATGAGTTTTGGATGCTTGCTGTAGACAGACAGCTTAGTTCTGCTGTTCAGCACATGTCTTTACCCTGGCTAAGCTGCCCAGACATTGTTACGCTCCTTTTTAAAGGGAAACACTTAGTTGAACATTTGAAGGTGAAAACCCACTCAGAAGGTGTTTAAATCTAGAGTTGTATTATGTTCTTTCTAACTTTCCTGCAGGAAGATTTTTTTTGCGGGGGCGGGGAGTGGAGGGAACAGGGAGGTGCCTTGAGTTCAGGGCCTGGGCTCTAGTTTTAGATTAGTTTTTTTCTCCTCAAGGTTGGCACTCTACCACTTGAGCCACAGCTCCACCTCTGGCTTTTTAGTAGTTAATTAGAGATAAGAGTCTTACAGACTTTCCTCCCTAGCTGGCTTCAAACCCCAGTCTTCAGATCTCAGCCTCCTGAGTATCTAAGATTTCAGGTGTTAGCCACCAGTACTTGGCATTTTATTTTTCCTCTCTTCGGGTTTTATATTTTAAAGCCCATGATTCAGTTCCCCCAATGTCTGCCTTGAGTCTGAACCCCTGAAACAACTTGTCCTTACTTTGTGTGAGCCAGCATCAGGCTTGGCCTCTGAGTGTTCCTGGCTGCTCCATCTTGGGTCCCTTTGAATATATTCAGTGGGGACAATTCCACCTCCACTGGGGGATGGGCTGGGAGCGCTTCCCAAGATAGAAGCTAACTGTACTCTGTATTCAGGTCATTTCCCTATTTCTCGGCCACCTCCCCAATCCTAGAGAAGTGGGTTTCAGACCAACAGAGCAATTAGGAAATGGCGCAGTAAAGTTTCCCCACAAATCAATCTCATAGCTCTGGCTCTTTGAGGTAGCGAGTTCACTGGCAGCAGTGCTGGCCTTCTAGAATAAGTTCCTCTTCCCCTTCTTTGCCAGCTGCTGCAGGAGGAAGAGAGTAGTCATAACTTGTCATGCAAAAAATTTACTACAGAAATAATCCTTCGCTCTGTGTGTTTTCATCACTGGCTGCTGCTACCTAAAGTAAATGAGTAATGTTTTAAAATGTCCTTTTATTTTTGTGTGCCCTTAATTGGGGCTTGAACTCAGGACCTGGGCACTGTCCTTTAGCTTGCTTTTTCTTTTAAAGGTATCACTCTACTACTTGAACTATCCCCCTTTACTCCCAGCATTTTGCTAGTTAATTAGAGATAAAAGTCTCATGGAGTTTTTCTTCGGATTGGCGTTCACCTTTGATCATCAGAGTTGGGCTTCTCAAGTAGCTAGGATTTCAGGTGTGAGTCACAGACATATTTTTTATAATGGCTTTTTTTTTTTTTTTTGAGAGGGGAGGGTCAGTCCTGGGGCTTGAACTCACAGGGCCTGAGCACTGTCTCTGAGCTTTTTCTTTTTCTTTTTTTTTGCCCAAGGATAGTGCTGTATTACTTTGAGCCACAGCGCCACTTCCTGATGGCTTTTTGGAGAGAAGAATCTCACAGACTTTCCTGCCCAGGCTGGCTTTGAACTGTGATCCACAGAACTCAGCCTCCTGAATAGCTAGGATTACACACGTGAGCGAGCTATGGGCACCTGGCAGTGTCTGTTTTTTTTTTTTTTTTAACATCAAAATACTAGTCTCTGTTTGATTTCTTTTGCCTCCTCCCCCATCTTTTCTAGTCTTCAAAAGCCAGTTAAAAATTACTATGATATGGGCTGGGAAGATGGCTCAATGGTAGAGTGCTTGCCTTGCATGCGTGAGGCCCTGGGTTTGATTCCTCAGCATCATATAAGCAGAAAAGGCCAGAAGTGGTGCTCACTGTGGCTCAAGTGGTAGAGTGCTCTTCTTGAGCTGAAGAGCTGAGGGACAGCGCCCAGACCCAGAGTTCAGGCCCTACAACCGACAAAAAATTACTATGATAATCCTTTACAAAGTGGCTTTCTAGCAGGTTCCAGGAAAAGGACAGATCCCATGATGGGTGCAAAGTAAGCGGTAGGTGCTAGAGGAGAAATGAGATGCCAAGCTTGACCCAGGAAGGTCTTTTCTTATGTTTTACTGACTTCCAGGAGTACTCATATGCTTTTTGCCTACACTCTATTACTTCATGTTAAGTTCTGCTATTCTACTCTATTATATATAGGAAGGAGGGTATGGTTATAGGTTCTTGACATTTATTGGCTATTATTTCCAGCAAGAAATGGTAAGCCCCTATCAAACTAGCTTCAGGAGCAAAAGAGTATATTGTTGAAAAGTCCAAAAGCTGATGGCTTCAGGTGAGGCTTCATCCAACCACACCATTAGGTTACTACCATTTGATTTCTTTCTTTTTAGTGGTCTAGCTTCTGCAGTGCTTATTCACACCCTGAGTGTCTCCCTTCACAATCTCTGGATGGCTGACAGCAGCTTTTGGTGATGTATATGGTTCAGTGTTCACAAGCAGAAGGAAAAGAATCTCAGAAAGTCTTTGTCTCCCTGTTCTCTGAAAGGTTTTGCTAGGTCATGTGGTTGTCATTGAAGCCAGCATAGTGTGCACTAATTGGCATAGTCTTGGTCACATGATCCATGTCTGTAAACGGGGGTGGAGTCAAGAATATGGTTGGGATGGGAAGAAGGGCTGAGTGGGTAGTTTGGAGAGACAGCCAGTAAGTATCTAGTTCATACATCTCTGAACAAAGTAGTATACCTCACTTTATTCTGGGCATCTCAATTGAGCCACATTAGTGCTAGAAATATCTCTCTGAAGACAGGGCCTTATGTATTTTATGCCAATTACCCAGCTCTGTGGCTAGGCAAAGAGAGTAAGAGCTCGTCAGAACTGAGGTCGGATCAGAGTTTCTTCCTGCTGTCCCATGATCTGAAATTGGGCAGAAATGTAGACATTACTATCCATTCAGTTAAATACCCATTTGGGGAAAAAAGGGTATCCCATACAGCAATACGTATAAAGAAATAAGCTTAAGAAATGCCCCTACTCAGTTTGTTAATTTTCTGCCATTTGGTCATTCCTAGTCCCAATTCAATTGTCCCCCCAAAGGGACACCCCAGATCAAGCTCCATTTCTGAGTGACAACACTTCATATTACCTTTCAGCGGGCAGTTTGCCGTGGTGAAGAAATGCCGCGAGAAGAGCACAGGGCTGCAGTATGCTGCCAAGTTCATCAAGAAGCGGAGGACCAAGTCCAGCCGGCGGGGTGTGAGCCGTGAAGACATTGAGCGTGAGGTCAGCATTCTGAAGGAGGTGCAGCACCCCAATGTCATCACCCTGCACGAGGTCTACGAGAGCAAGACGGACGTCATTCTCATCCTGGAGCTGTGAGTGAGGCTGTGGAGGGCACCCCACACTTGGGAGTGGGGGATGCCTGGTTGCCACCGTGTCCTGGGTGGGGGGCTATACCTGAGAACAGCTCATTGGGCCCAGATGTAGCTGAGTTATCTGGAGAAATTCTAAGGAGCGCCTGTGTGACTGTGGCTCCCATGATTTGCAACAGGTTCCCTCAAAATGATCGCGTCTTTGAGGTTCAACTTTGTTTTCTACAAGCTGTGTTCTGAGTTTTCACTAAGCTTGAAATATGTAGGTCCTTCTCTCTTGTGATTGTTACCTTCTTCACTTTTCTTTCTCTTCTACATTTCTGTGTGTGTGTGTGTGCGCGCGTGTGTGTGCTTGTGCACATGGGTGCTAGGATCAGAACTTGAACTCAGGGCCAGGGTGCTATCCTTTAGCATTTTTGCTCAAAGCTCCACCACTTGAGTCACACCTTTACTTACAACTTTTTGGTGGTTAATTGGACATAAGAGTCTCATAGACTTTTCTGCCCTGGCTGACTTCAAACTGTGATCCTCAAAACTCAGCTTCCTAAGTAGCTAGGATTACAGGCATAAGCCACTGGTGCCTGGCTCCTTGGTTCTCTTGGTTCTCTTATCTCTTCCTCCACCCTTTTCTGGCTTGCATGTCACACACACACACACACACACACACACACACGTCTTTAACTGGTGGAACTGTCAATGGTAATTATATGGGATGGGTGAAATGGAACCAGTCTCCCATGTGATTATAGGACTTGTTTTCTCAGTGTGGTGTTAATGTCAGGCCAGCCCTGCTCATTGGATGTCATGTTGGGCAGCTGAGTGAAGCACGTTGTTCTGTGGCAGTTCATCTCCATCCCTTGTCCTTCCGTGTCCCTGGCCTTCTGCCTGAGGGTGCTACCCTACTCCTTATCACCCAGTTCTCTAGCATGTGCTGGTGGGAAAGTAGAGAGGAGTGGGGAGGAGAGGAGACAAGGGGAGGAAAGGGAAGGGGAGAAAAGAATGGGAAGGAAATGAAGAAGGGAGAGGAGGAGATGGGTGGGGAACCAACCTAGGCTGCACATGTAGAGATCTGTACACTCTGGAAGAGGAGCCCTAACAAAGGTGTCTGTAGAGAAGAGGAACAGATGGAACAAGGGAGCGCTCTGCCAATCCAGGTCTGGGCAGCTCTTAGTGATGACAGATCTCCTTCATTTCCTGGGACACACTTGAATTTGGATTTGCCCTTCTGCCAGACCTTCTTTGTTTTTCAACGTAGGTATTTTTTTAGATGATTGAACGTGTGCATAGGTCTTTCTGTGTTGTCCAGGCTGGTCTAGGGCTCAGTTGATCTTTCTGCCTCAGCCTTCTGGTGAGCTGGGATTTATAGGCGTAAGTCACTACACTCTACTAATTCTCAGTGATGTTTAAGACTGGGGGAGAAGGCAGTAAAAAGGAGAGTTACCAGGTGGCCAGCCCAGCTCCAGATGCTGGAGATTGGGTCGGTGCTGAGACTACAAGTACTAGGCTTCTACAGTCCCCAGGCCTAGCTTCATATCTCATTGCTGGGGTTTGGCCTGTTCCTTAGGCTTTTTGACTGTTATTTTCCCCTCCCTCCCTCCCTCCCTCCCTCCCTCCCTCCCGCCCTTCTTCCCTCCTTTCCCTTTCTTCCTTCCTATCACGGAGACAGGTTTCCCACCTTTGCCACCTTCAGTGCTGGGATTACAGGGGTGCTCAGCCACACCAGTTCACACTGCTTAACTGTAGTTTGAGCCTTAACCTGTAATACTGTGTTTGGATGGAATAAGGATTTCTAAATACCTAGCACAGTGCTGGCTGACAAATGTGTTTAATCCTTGAGTCCAGGAGTGTACAACTTCACACCAGGGACATTTGGGGCTGGGTGACTGCTGTTCTAACAGCTGCCCTGTGTATTGTAGAATGTCCAGCTGTTCTTCTAGTTTCTACACACAAATAACAGAGGCAGGTCAAACTGTCACCATCCAATTACAAGAAGTAATAGTCTCCAAATGTAGTTATATGTGGCTACATCTCACCCCTTCATAGAACCCACTAGTGTAAAGCAAAAGCAGGCTTTGGCTACATCTCACCCCTTCATAGAACCCACTAGTGTAAAGCAAAAGCAGGCTTTGACCCCTTCATAGAACCCACTAGTGTAAAGCAAAAGCAGGCTTTGACGGGGGGGGGGGGGGGAGGGTAGGGGAGAGAAAGCTTGTTGTAGGGTATGGCAGAGGAAAAGGAACACTCCATGTCTTCATGTTCCCTAAGGTGTCGTGTGCCTTCTGGGAAACCACAGGCTGCAACAGAAATGGGGCTTAAGAGCCACACCTAACTGAGATCCTGCTCTGGTATGTGTGGCTCAAATGGTAGAGTGCCAACCTTGAGTGATAAGGCCAAGGGACAGGGTCCAGGCCTTGTGTTCAAGCCCCAGCACAGGCACATGCACACACATTAATAATAGATTATTAGCTAGGTGCTGATGGCTCATGCCTGTAGGCCTAGCTACTCATGAAGCTGAGATCTTAGGCTCAGGATTCAAAACCAGCCCAGGCAGGAAAGTCCATGAGACTCTTATTTCCAGTTATCCACCAGAAAACCGGAAGTGGTTGTGGCTCAAGTGGTAGAGTGCTTGCCTTGAGCTGAAGAGCTCAGGGACAGTGCCCCGGTCCAGAGTTCAAGATTATTCTGTGATGTCTGTCTGAGTCATCTTTGCCTTTGAGAAAATGTTTGTAATTCTAAGTTTCAGTAGTTTTAAAAGAAAGTTTTGGTCCTTGGAGATGGATACCATGTGTTGTCTTTGCTTTTCTTTCTTTCTTTCTTTCTTTCTTTCTTTCTTTCTTTCTTTCTTTCTTTCTTTCTTTCTTTCTTTCTTTCTTTTTTTTTTCTTTCTTTCTTTCTTTCTTTTTCTGTGTATGTGTGCCAGTCCTGGGTCTTTAACTTAGGCACTGCTGTCCCTGAGCTTCCTTTGCTCAGGGCTAGCATTCCACCACTTGAGCCACAACTCCACTTCTGCTTTTTGGGGGACGTTTTATTGGATATAAAAATCTCATGGACTTTACTGCCCTAACTGGCTTTGAACCACAATCCTCAGATCTCATCCTCCTGAGTAGCTAGGATTATAGGCATGGATCCATCCCTCCTGGGTGCTCTTTCCTTTCTTAAGAGGGCCCAGTACTGGTCAAAGTGACAATAGAAAGGAAATTTGTCAGGAAGTTACATGTGACACTGGAGATTTGTGTTTTGAGTTTGGTGGGGATGAACTCTCTCAAAGCCAGCTTCTGCTAAAGTCACTGATAAAAAATGTGACCATGCCTTTTTTCTGAGCTGGCCCAGAGACATGTCCAAGAACTTCGGCTGCTCTTGGGGTAGATACTGTATTGTAGACACAGTGGTCAACTTGTGGGCCAGCATCTGTCCTTGAACTTTTGTGTGTGTGCCAGTATTGGTGCTTGAACTTAGGGCTGGGGTATTGTTTCTTAGTGTTTAAGCTCAAGGTTGGCCCTCTACCACTTGAACCCCAGTTCCACTTCTGGATTTTTATTTTTTTGGTGGCTTATTGGAGTTAAAAGTCTCATGAACTTTTATGCCCAGTCTGACTTTGAACTGTGATCCTTATATCTCAGCCTCCTGAATAGCTTAGGAGTACAGGCATGACCATCTGGCACCCGGTTGTCCTTGAACATTTTTACAAGCCTGTAACTCTAAAGCCAAAACTCTTCCTCACCTCCTCTTCCTTCACTGGAAAATAACAGAGAGCCAACAGATCGGCCATTGCAGCTGATCATAAGCATGAATCCATGGCACCTTAAAAACATGATTCCATGTCCTCCACATGCCATTGATCCAAGGAAGTCATGCCAACATGTCTTTCTTTTGTTCCCCCACCCATGTTTCATTGCTTTGCAAGCCACTTATGAAACTTAGACCTTCTGGGTTTGAGTCATTACATTTGTGCTTTGTTACCTTGCGAAGAATGAAGCCAAATTTACAGAACTTAAAATTACCTGTGTTAGTCAGATTCCCACCCTGTGATAAAATCTCTAGGTAATCTCCTTATCAGGGAGAAAGGTTTATTCTGGGTCTTAGAGGTTTCAGCCCGAGGTCTCTTGGCTCCATTGTTTTAGGGACTGTTAGGCAGAGGCATCATGGTGGGAACATGGGGTGGGGGAAAACTGCTTACCTCATGGCTGTTGGGAGAGACAGACAGACAAGAGGCAGAGAAAGCAGATAGACAGATAGGGATGCAAGAGCAGGAGAGGAAGTGGAAGGGGTCAGTGTTCCAAAACCTTTTCAAGGGGCCACTCTCAATGACTTAACTTTCTTTAACTGGATCTCACTTCCAAGCTTTGGGGGGAACATTGCAGATTGTTTTAAAGTGTGTGCCAGTGTTAACCAGAGGTACTAGCTTCTAGCACTGCTTCCCTTGCAATGAAGCAGTTTGGTTGTAGATAGTGATGCATTCTTCCTTCTAGCTCCCCTCTGTCTAATTATGGGTCAAACTCAAATGCTTTTAGGGAACAGGTGAGCAGAGTACATGAGCCTGGTTGGTCTCCTTGAGGCCTTTTGTGAACACCAAGGAATGGTAAAGACTGTGGCTCTGTTGGAGCCTTCTCATTCCACAGCCCAGAGGGACAGCCACCAATCAGTCAATGGTTGCTAATAGGTAGAATGCTGGACATAATGTTGCCAGAGCTTCCCACTTTGTTCAAGGAAATTCTGTAATCCAGGATTACAATGTTGGCAGTCATTTCCTAGTAATTATGAGAAGACAAAATAGAATATATCTAAAGGGCTACCTGTGGCATACACAAATTTCTAGATGGTAGCCAGTTGGCGGTACACAATATTATCAATTGATCACTAGTATAGAAATACAGTGTGGCATAAATGCATTCAGATATGACTGACTGAGAAGGGGAAGATACACACTTGGCTTTATAAAATGATTTTTTAAGCGTATAGTATGATTTGAAATAGTTCTCAAATATTGGCATGCATTAGAAACTTCTCATGGGTGCACCAAAATACAGACTTTTTGGCCGTGTTTCTAATGTTTCTGTGTAGAGCCCAAGATTTTGTATGTTTACCATATTCCTTGGTGCTGCCACAGGTGGTAGCGATCTGGGGTTCACTTTCTTGTCCCTTCTCATCTCAGAATGTGCTCGCTTGGAAAAGGGATCTTTTCAGGTGTTGTCAAGATGAGAGTAGAGCCAGGATACAAATCTAACCTGACTTGTCCATATCTGAAGGTCCTCATAGACAGACATAGAGCCATATGATGACAGAAGCAGGGGCCAATGGATCCACAAGCCAAGGAAATGCATGGGCGCACCAGGAATCACAGGAGAGATGAGGAGGCTGATTCTTCTTCTGGACTCTCACTCTACACCTTGAGTTTGCATTGCTGGCCTTCAGAAGTGGGAGTAAAAAAATCGTTTTTTCCTAGTTCATTAAAAAAAATATTTAGTTGTATAAAAAGGTTTTATTCAACGTATCAATTTATGAGTACAGTGTATCGTGATCAATTACTACCTCCATCTCTCCCAAGGAGACAGTAAATTGTTTTAAGCGAATTAGTTTGTGGTGCTTTGTTACTGTAGACATGGGAATCTAGCCTAGAAGCAAGCACTAGGCACAGAGAAATTGTAATTCTTCCACCAGGAACCTACTCAAATGTTAATCTAGAAATCTGTAAGCTCCTTAACAAACAAAACACTGAGCTGGGAGCAAGTGGCTCATGCCTAGAATCCTAGCTTCTCTGGAGGCTGAGATCTGAAGATTTTGGTAGAGTCTAGCCTAGATAGACAAATCCAAGAGATTCTTATCTCCAGTTAACCAGCAAAAGTCAGAAGCAAAGGGGTGCTTTAAGTGGTAGTGCTCTGGCCATGAGCAATGAAGTACAGACAGATCAAGAGGCCTCGAGTTCAGTGACAGGAAACAATGATAATGCCCCTTCCCCCTGCAAAAAAAAAAAAATACCCCACTGATTCACAGTAATATTATTTAGTAGGTAACTATGAAATAAGGAGAAGCATACATTTTACACAGAAGCCTGCTCAGGATAGGTCTGTAAAGGGGAGGGAGTTTGGGCCTAACATTGCCCAATCATGTCTGCTTCTGTTCGCTTCAGTAGCTTTGAGTCACCTGCCTGAAAGGTTTATAAAGTAAAATACAGTAAATTGCCAAGCAAGAATTGGGGGGAGGGGGGAAGGGGCTGTTGTTCCAAAGCAAGCTAAGCTAGTTAGTTCTCCAATCCTAATTTCTTCCTTGTTTGTTCTATTTTAATTTTAAACCAGATCTAACTAGGTGTAGCTATTACTTTTAGCATGCTCTCCCTCGGCACCCTTTCTTCCTGTTCCCCTCCCACTTACCTTCCTCTTCTCTTTCCCTCATTGTTGACTTTCTTGAGAAGCAGAAACTGCAGCTAAGTAGTGTGCCATGCTGCGATTGTAACTAAGCACAAATCATGGAATAAACAATGCACCTTTTCTTACTTAAAGGTAAATTTTATCAAGTTATTTATTCTTTGTGTACGGGTACTGGCGCTCTATCACTTGAACCACAACTTCATTTCTTGTTTTTTTGGATAGTTAATTGAAAATAGAGCTCTACCACTTGAACCACAACTTCATTTCTGGCTTTTGGTTAGTTAATTGAACATAGAGTCTCCTGGATTTTCCTTCTCAGACTGACTTCAAAACTTAATCCTCAGATCTCAGCCTCTTTACTTGTAATAGAAATATGAGCTACAGGCTCCTGGTTCAACTTTTTGTTGTTCTTATTGTAGTTTCGGGTTTTTGTTTTGTTTTTGTGCCAGTCCTGGGGCTTGAACTCAGTGCCTGGGTGATTGGGTGATGTTCCTGAGTTTTTTGTTCAAGGCTGGCACTCTACCACTTGAGGCACAGCTCGACTTCCAGATGTTTAGTGGTTAATTAGAGTTAAGAGTTTCATAGACTTTTCTGCTCAAGTTGACTTCAAACTGAGATCTTCAGATCTTTGCCAACGGAGTAGATAGGATTACTGGTGTGAGCCAGTAATTGTAGTGAAAACACTCACCACAATATCTGACATCCTAACATGGTTAAATATGTACTATAGCAGTGGGAACTATGTTAAATGCACACTGTCTGTGCAACAAATTTCTAGAACTTGTCTTGACAGCCTGAAATGCTGTTGAATGATTTCCCTTCTTAGCTCTCTTTTTGACTTTAGCTGGATTAATGAATTCTGGGATTCTGTGTGCTCATTGCAAACAACTGCTGAGTTGTGTTCAAACATTTGGACAGTGTCAGATCGCTTCCTGCAAGATCATTGTTGAGTTGCTTCTTTCTCTCTCTTCTTGCCAAACTGAGATACAAATTAATCCAAATAAGAATATAGGGTCTTTTATTTATCAGTATGGTATGTGCCTATAGGTTACTTCATGCTAGCCTACTCAGTAAACCAGAATTGAAAGACCCTCACAAAACAAAGAGAGTAGTCAAAGCAAAGTAAACTATTCTAAAAGTAGGCAGTCTCCCAGGCTTATACCTGTAATCCTAGCTACTCAGGATTTTAAATCTGAGGATTGTGGTTTTAAGCCATCAAAGGCAGAAAAGTCTGTGAGCCTCTCACCTCCAATTAACCAGCAAAAAGTCAAAAATAAAGCTGTGGTTCAAGTGGTAGAGTGCCAGCTTTGAGCAAAATCCTAAGGGACAGTGCCAAGGACCTGAGTTAAAGATACAGTACTACTCCCATACCCCAAAGGAGAAGATGAGGAAGAGGAAGAGGAGGAGGAGGAAGAAGGAGGAAGGGGGAGGGGGAGGAGGAGGAAGAGGGGAGGAGGAGGAGGAGGAGCAAAGAGAGCTTACACATATGAATAAAGGGAAATTAAAAGGAAAGGTAATGCTTATTGCTTATAAATACAGATGGAGAAAAAAATACAATGTGCCTTAGAACTATTCATGTTTATGTTTGCTGTGTGTATTTTTGTATGTGCACTAACACTGGGGCCTGAGGGCTGTCTTCTAGCTTTTTTTCCTTTTTCTCAAGGGTAGTACTCTACCACTTGAGCTACAACTTTACTTCTGGCTTTTTGGTGGTTAATTGGACATAAGAGTCTCATGGACATTTGTGCTTGGGCTAGCTTTGAACCAGCCCTGATCCTGTGAGTCTCCTTAGTAGCTCAGTTTACAGATATGAGCCACTACCCATTATGTTGGCTTTTTAAACACAAATTTTCACAGACAGTGGGAGGCTCTGAGTGGCTCATTGATGGTTTGGGCAGGTTGCTGTGGATTGACTGTGAGCACTTAGTTTAACAAGTTGATCCAGGGATCCATGGTTGGCTTACACCTTTCTTCTGGAGTACTGCTGCAAAATTAAGTATCACCTGCCTCCTGTCTATACCCCCTGACCCCAGCCATCATTCCAGAATTCTGGGTACAACAGGACCTGGACATAGGCACCATAGGACCAAACCAAGTAGAAGGTGTGAGCTGAGAGTCTGAACTCCCAGACTGGCAGCCTTCAGGCCTAGAAGGGAAGTGGGCTCTGGATACAGAGAGGAAGCTGTGGCAGCCGCCACAGAGCAGGGGCCTGTGGGACAGAGAAGACACTGGGACAGGGAGGAGAGGAAAAGAATAAGAGGGGACACCAGGACAGCTGAGGGGTCAGCTAAGTCACAATTTCAGAGTTCCCCTTCTGTCACCACCTCTCAGTGTGCTGGGTCTAGGAGTGGCTGACCAAGATGAGAAGAGAAACAAGACTTGTGTGGCATGACTAAGGAAGTGTGACCAGGACACAGGTGCAACCACCAGTGTCTCAGTAACACAGTACATAGAGTCTGTAATTTCTAGGTAGGAATGGAAGTCAGCCATGTGCCTGGAGTTATGGAAGTCTGGAAAGACATGGGCGGTGGCCTTTTCCTAAACCTTAAGGATTGCGAGCAGAGAGAGATTCTGGGTAGTCATTGTTGCTGCTGATGTATACAATGCAGAGAACATCACTCCAGATACTGAAATATGAATCTATCCTATAAACGATACATCTGTGAGTGCACAGATGCCATCTGTGGTTTTGTTTTCAGAGCACTATTGTCCTAATGTTTCTTAAGACTGTCTAGAAATCAACTAATTCTCTTAAGACAGTGGAAATACCGATTTCATAACATGAAGGAGAGAAACACTTTTCAGCTGAATTGGCAAGGAAGAGCGTGGGATGAAGAGCTACAGGGTTTGTTACCCAAGAGAATGCCTAAGTGGAAAATTGTCTATTTTCTGTGATTCAATTCTGTTGGAAAGGTTGAGGCTGTTGCCAAATGTGCTTTTCTTCTCTGCTCTCGCTTAAGAAGAGATATACCAGAAGCCAGATTCCTCAAGTGAAAGCCAGAAGAGCCCTTGAAATCACCTGTGAGAATAAAAAGGAAAGTTCAGATGTCAGAACTGGCTGCAGCTTGTGGGAGAAGAAGGCGTTGAAGAAGTCTCCATGTGTCTTTGTGCTTCCTGGT
Organism: Dipodomys ordii; assembly: GCF_000151885.1. Taxonomy (NCBI): domain Eukaryota; kingdom Metazoa; phylum Chordata; class Mammalia; order Rodentia; family Heteromyidae; genus Dipodomys; species Dipodomys ordii. The sequence goes on along the minus strand of NW_012267359.1, from coordinate 140,368 downwards.
CATCAGGAAGAAAGCAGGGACAGGATGATCCAAAGAACTCAGCCTCAGCCACAACTCATTGCCCAACTTCATGTAAATCCCTTGCATGCCTCAGCTTCCTACATCTTTGCCCTCTTTACCCCTTTTTGTGAGGATATAGGGCTTGACCTCCCAGTAATGTCTTTTTAAAGTGGTTCCAACTGGATGGCATCATCATGAAATACACTGAGAGATCCTATAGTTCAACGACAGGGAATCTACTCCTAGTTGTGCTGCTTTAGGGTAGACACTGTGCCATTTATATGATCTCATTTAATCCTGTGTGTAGCTCAGAGACAGCTGGTGCTATCAAGAAAAGTTGTACCCATACAGTTCAGGCAGATCACAGGCAGGGATGGGGAAATGGCAAATCCCACACCGTTATAGCTTGTTTGGGAGGGAATGCTTTTGCTTGTATTTTCCAACCCCTAAAGTAGTGTACATCTAAACCTGTACATACTACTGGCATGGGCTGGCGAGTCACCTCTGCCCTTTTCCTCCACAAGTGGTGACTTGCACAATCTGGTGGCACTCCACTCTATGCTTTCCCCTCCTCTAGATTTCAAGGAGCAACTAAGAAGCTCTGTCAGTTGCAAGCCAACCTAGATGTTGAGGGCTCCTCCCTTTCCATCCCTTTCTCCAGCTTTGCTTCTCTTACAGCCATGTTGTTTGTGCCCTGCATTTCCCCAAAGTTGGGTGAAGGCAGAAATGTGCTTTTCTGTGGCAAGCAGAATGTTGGAGCTGAGATATGGGGTGGTTTGGTGGTGTTACAACTTCCTGTGCATACTTGTCCCCTTTGAGGGCAGGATCCAGAGTTCTGTGCTTGGCCCACTAAGTATATGTCAAGTTCAGATAGAGCTGGGGTGGCTTGATGTGCAACGATTGTGTTTGTCTTCAGAATCAGGAAGTTCACTATCAGGGAGAAATTTTTCCTTGTGCAATGATCTTTACCCACTTGACAGTTGCCTGGAGTGTGTTTATCCTCCCTTGAACTTGAGAGTTGGAATCTGGGTTCAGGAAGCAAAATTCACATGCAGACTAATGGTTAACAAGGGTATGCACAGAGCTCAGAGGAAATGGCAAGGGATAGAGAACAGAATGTGTAAAGGCATAAGGCTACTACCACCCTTGGATGTGAAGGGTAAGGACAGGCATGCTTTGAGGAGCTTGGATACGGTGGGATCAGATGGGATGGGATGGAATAGGACCTCACCTGAGCGAAGCCCTTAATTGAACCACTTAACCATCTCATAGCACCGAGGAAACAGAGTTGACTTGACTTCCCTTTTTTTCCCCCCAATGATATCTAGTTGCCAAACCAACTTAGAATCTACCAACAGGGAACCTTCTGATTCTGTGTCTATGAACAGCTTCCCTAGGCCCAGATCTGATTGTATAAAGGTGGATGGGGAAATAGGTAGAAAATATTTTCACTTTGGGCTTTCAACTTGTCCTGCTAGTTCCTCTGACACTTGAATCCTGATGCTCCGGCTAACTGATTACAACCCATGGCACCCTCAATGGCACCTCGGTCACCCAATGAAATCCCGCATGAACCATGTATTATTTGTCAATGAATGGTTAAGAGGGCAGCTTCCCTGGTACCTTCTTTTATAAAACTGTGCCCCTCACAAACTCTTCAAAAGAGTGAATGTTTCCTTGGAGGCTTGCTTCCCATTTCTCAGCTGTTTTCCATTTTCTTGAGAACCTTATTTGAATGGAGAGGTGGGGACAGGGATGGAAAGAGCAGGAAGTCTCGGCTCTTTGGCAGGTAGTATCTTCCCATTGCCAGGCCAGTTCTCCCTGCCCTCCTCTGTCCCTTAGGTGCAACATCATATCTGAAGGGAAGGAAGCCGCCTTGGTTCTCCTGACATCCCTGTGTACAGTGGATACTGAGGAGGGATGTACGTGGAGGAGATAGGAAGCACTTTGTACCAGCTCCCTTTGTACCCAGACTCTCTCATTTCCTCTTCAGATCACTTTAATCCCCTGTATCCTATTACAGCCATTGACAGCCATTGCTTCTGTTTAAGCTTCCTAACATATGGTGCAAATTCCTTTGTGTATTTACAGTCTCTGAGAGTCAACAGTTGCTCCTGGCTATTGCTGATCCTCAAGGCTGTGTCTCTGGCTCACTCTAGTGCTTCTGTGGGGGCCACTCAACGCTTCACCTAGGTTTGTCGCCCAGGCACCTCAGTCTTCACATGGCCTCAACTGAACTCTGGCTTCAGCCTGTGGCTCCCTTCTTCTCTAGCTTGGTTAATGGCATCACCATCATTCTGGTTATTCAGACAGGACACTTTGGAACCATCCTTGCTGCCTCTTCTTCTCCCCTACCTCTCTATGGCCTCCCACATCCAGTCTTTCATTAAGTTCAGTGGTTCCACCACTGAAAGAGCTTCTAGATCTCTCTCCTCTTTTTTTGGTGCCAGTTCTGGAGTTTGAACGTGGGGCCTGAGGGCCTCAGTGTTGTTCTGGAGCATTCTTCCTCAAGGTTAGTGCTCTACCACTTGAGCCACAGCTCCACTTTTAGGATTTTTTGCCCAGGCTGGCTTTGAACTGGGATCCTTAGATCTCAGCCTCTTAAGTAGCTAGGATTATAGTGCCTGTCTTCACTCTTCATTACTATTCTAACACTTCTGTTCTGGTCCAGGAACTGTTTAGTCCTTTCCTGAGTTACTGTACCATATTACTGTTTCTCTCTGATCCAAGTCACCTCTTGATTTATTACTACCTAGCTAACTCCTTTTGCTAAAAGATCGTTGATATATAAGGACACCAAGTGCTTGGAATATAGCTCTTTTTTGCACACAAGCTCTGCCTAGGGTTTCTCTTCATCTTCTCTTGGAATTTGCTGAGTCATACTTTCATGTGCCCCATGTTGGAGCTAGTCCTGACAGCCATCTTTTTTTTTTTTTTTAAACCTAATCCGGAAGGCCTAACTTCCCCCTCATTACTAATACAAGGCCCCTGTTGGAGGGATGGTAAAGACATGAAAAGATAGCATTCAGTAGGAATGCACAACTCAGAACCACAGAGGTGGCACATTGCATCCACCAGGACTTTGGAAAACTGTTTGTTTGTTCCACAAAATGTTAAACATAGTGACCACCTGACTTGGCATTTCCACTTCCAAGAAAAATGAATTTATCTCCACTCAAAAAATGAACCCGCTTGCTACAGCATGGATTAACCTTGAAAATATTTTGTTAAGTACAGTTAGCCGGTCTCAAATTCGTATGATTTTGTGTAATATATATATGATTTTACTTGTTAAACTGTCCACTATAGGGACATCTGTAGGGGTGGGATGTAGCAGAAGGACAGGTAGGGAGGGTGAAGAAGGAGTAGTAGCTACTAATCATCACTGTTTGTTCTAGAACCGAAGTGAATGTTCTAAAATTACATTGTGGCGATGGTTGCATAACTCTGTAAAATTCTAAAACCCAATGAATGATACAACTCAGAACATTTTTTAAAAAATGTCCAAGATAACACCCTCTGCATACTGAATGGAGTCCAGGGGCTCTTTCACCTCAGGCCCAAGTCCATCCTGATATCCATTATTTCCTCCTCCCTCATTTCCATTCTGCTCTGGATGTTCCATCGCTAGAGAACCTTTTGCCATTCTCAGATTGTACATTCTCTTCTTAGAGAACTCCTACTCATCCATCAAAGCCCAGCTCATATGTCACTTGATTTCTTTGGGTTTCTGCCTACTCAATAAGGTTTAATGGCTTTCACGTCACCTTTTAAAAGTGTAATTTTCATAGCACTTAACTATATTAATTCACACATGTTTGTGTGTCTTTATCCTATAATGGGGCTCCTGGGCACGTTTTACTGGCTTGTCTTTGTAGGCCAAGCATCTAGAAGGAGATATGCCTGCCCTACCATTAGCAGCTGAAATTTAATTCAGTTGAAGCGAACCCTCCAGACACTAGGTGGGAGATGGCTCTAATGAGTGGCCTTTCTAGGTTTAGGAGGAGAGAAAGCGTGCCAAGGAAAGCCATTGCTTCTGTGTTTCAAGAAGTCCCCTTCTGTGAGAACAAGGCAGTTGTTTGTTGCTTAGCTCATTTCTTCTTCAGCCACAAAGTGTTGGGACATAGGTCCTTATGTCTGTGGTGGATGGATGGGATGAGGTTTCAAGGAAGAGGAGGGGAAGCCTGTTGTAAATGGACGTTAACGTGCTGTATGCCAGTGACAGGCAGTTAAAGCTCTTGGCTGGCATGCAGGAAAATACCCCTCATGTAATAGGTGCTCAGGGAATACACAGGAAGGAATGAAAGAAGGTGAGATGAGTTCCTTAGACAATTCAAAGCCCCTTTGTCCGTTGTAGTATTCTCATTGTACCCGCCCCACAGGCGTGCTGGCTCAGCTCCACAAGGACTATGCTGGAATGAAACTCCATTCCTTCATCTCTGTCTTCCACAAGAAAACACCTCTGGTGGGCGTTGCTGGCTGCTCTGAACCCCACTTTTTCAGTAGAGCAGGGTCAAGGGCTAAATCCGTTCTTTCCTTTTTACATAGATGTCCTGTGGGAGCCCCGTTTTCTTTCCTAATTCCCCCTCTTCTGTTGAGCCAAAATTCCATCTAGCATAGTAGCTCATACCTGTAATTCTAGCTACTCAGAAGGTTGAGATCGGAGGATCATGGTTTTCAAAGCCAACCTGGGTAGCAGTTCATGAGACACTTAATGAGGCTTTTATCTTTAATTAACTAGCAAAATGCTGAAGTGGAGCTGTGGCTCAAGTGGTAGAGCACCAGCCTTGAGTGAAAAAGACAATCACCAGGCACTGAATTCAAGCCCTAGTATTGGCACAGAGAGAGAGAGAGAAGAGTGAGAGAGAGAGAGAGAGAGAGAGAGAGAGAGAGAGAATATGACCCCTGTTAGTGAATTTTAGCCATCTTAATAACTTTCCCTATCCTTTTAGCTTATCCATCTCTTCTTTTTTTCTCTGTTTCTACATCCTCAAGCTGAGGTCAAAGATGTACTGCTCTGAATTTTCATCTTTCTACATCTCGGGGTGGCTAAGGAACAGTGAAATCCACATCGCCCTCCAGATGGCTATGCCCCCATCTGATGGGCCAGTGGTCTTTTATCCCAGGATTCTACATCATTAACAATAATCAGCAGCTTTGCTTTGAGCTCTTTTCACTGGATTGGCAGGGAGAATTAACCCAGTCCAGGAAGAGGAGGAAGAGGAGCTGCAGCTCTGGGCTCCGCCTGGGTAATAGCCTCCCCTTGTTACCAGCAAGACCAGACAGATTGATTTTGGAATAAACCTCCATCTATGACTGGCCCTGCTTGGTTTACTGCCCGCTAGCTTTTTGTTCTAGCACCAGTTATAACTACCCCGCCTAAAGAGAGGTCTGGCTGCCCCAGCTTTCCATTTGCCCCACTTTCGATTGGTCTAATTATTCCTCTGGGTCTCCAAAGTTTGGACTGAAGCCACTTAAAGTAAAAGCAAGATTGGCATCTGCTGTGGTTGTTTCTCATTTCCCTTGGCAGAGTAGTATTTATTTCAAGAAATCTGCATGAACCAGCTGAGTGCCTATGGCTCATGCCTATAATCCTAGCTATTCAGGAGGCTGAGATCTGAGGATCATGGTTCAAAGCCAGCCCGGGCAGGAAAACCTATGAGACTCTTATTTCCTATAGCCACTAAAAAGCTGGAATTGAAACTGTGGCTCAAGTGGTAGAGCACCTACCTCCATTGAAAAGGCCAAGGAACAGTGCTCAGGCCCTGAGTTTAAAGCCCAATATCAGCAAGGAAATACTGCTTAGAACAAGTGAAAGATGGATTATAGTTTGTCCTTGAGCTCCTTTCTACCCATCCCTCTTCCCCCCACCATAGTACTTAAGGAATGCTCTCCTTCCAGTTTCTCTCATTGATACAGTGTGCTTGAAACACAGTCGTCGTTGGGATCACTGTGGCCATCTGTAGCTGGACATGGAGATCTTCAAGGTCTAACTTGAAGGGCCCATGCAACACTACAACCTGTAGCTACAACTTGAAGCTCTGCATCCTGTACCATATCCATGGTAACTGAGCTGGCAGACTCAACCACTGAATTTAAGAATGTCCATCAGAGAGGGCCTTACCTTTCCTATTAAACTTCCCGCTTGAATCAGCTAGTTAAGAGTCAGTCCTTTCTTGCTGCCAACTGCAGTGAGCATTTCTGCATCTGGCAGCCTTCCTAAATAGAAGTCCTTTATTGTCATTCTTTTTTTTTTGTTATTTCCATTTTTTTTTATTTTATTTGTGAAGATACTGTACAGAGGGGTTACAATTACATGGGCAGGATAATGCGTATATTTCTTACCAAGCATTGCAACCTCCTCCTTTTGTTTACCCTTCACATCCCTTCCCAGCCTCCCCCCTCCCCCCCAATCCCAATCTTTCTCCTTCCTCCCCTTCCCCCCCCCACCAATTGTTGCAAAAGGTCCACCTGTATCTTTAAACAACTGGTTTTTCCCCATCTCCTCCTCAAGTTATACTGACATCAAATATAATGAAAGCAGGGGTTATACTGTGGGGGAGGGACCTACAAAGCAACAAAGAGATAATCTTATAAGTGCATTAGAAACACATGCATGAAAGAAAAAAACGTTAAGATACATATCTAAGAGTTCAATTTCCTGACATCACATTTTCTGACCTTTTCTGCTTGACTCATAGATATACTAGATATTGCAAATAAGGGAAACCATGGGACCTATGTTTCTTTGGGCCTGGCTTACTTCACTTAATATAATTTTTTCCAAGTTTTTCCATTTCCTAACAAATGGGGCAATGTCATTCTTTCTGATGGAGGCATAGAATTCCATTGTGTATATATATGTATGCATTGCCTTCATTGTTGGTCTAACTTCCCTCCCCTCTCCTCCTCCTCCTTCCAATCCCTTCCTTTCTTTTTCCCTTCTCCTCTTCCTTCCTTCTCTCCCTTCCCCTTCCCCCTCCCTCCCTCCTTTTCTCTCTCTTCCCTCCCTCTCCTTCTTCCCTCTGTCCCTTCCTCTCCTCTGTATATCTGTCTCTTTTTCCCTTTAGTGCTGATCATCAGACCGGGGGCCTCTGTGGGCCCCATGCACTACCACCAACCAATGTGACATTTTCTGAATAGTCTTTAGACTTTATATCTCTCTTAAAATGTAAAGTACAAAAACTGTCTGCAGTCCTTTGGATGGCGACAGATAGGGTGGCCCAGCCTCCTGCTTCAGGTTTTAAATACATTTAAATGCACCCTCAAATGGGGTAGCTAAGGGTCCAGGGGCCCTGTCTTGCATGCTGATATCTGTTTGTTTTTCCTCACCTGAATTTGTTCATAGTTTTACCAGAAGTAGGTTCTTTGGACCCTGACTCACCTCTTCCCTGCTTCCATTGAAACAGAGGTTTGGGTGACCCCAGATCTGAGACTCCTCATCAGTTCTAAACCGCAACCTGAGATATGCTCCCCCATGTCTGCCTGGCTTCCTAGTCACTGCATCAGGGCATCAGCCCTCTTCTCCCCACTCCCCCCTTTGTTCTCTTTTCTATTTATTTTTGGGTATAGATTCTAGGGCTTGGACTCAGGGCCTCTCACCCTTGGTTTTGTCTCTCATAGCTGATCCACTACCCACTTGAACCATATCCTCATTTCTGTTTTTGTTTGTTTGTGTTAACTGATTAATTGCAGATAAAAGCCTTTCAACTTTGTCTGTCTGGGCTGGCTTCACACCGGGACCCTCAGATCTCAGTCCTCCCCAGTAGCTAGGATTATAGACATGAGCCACCAATGCCCAGCTGGGGGCCCTCTCTGGAACCTCTCCAGGGCCTCCTTTGGTGTTGTGGAAATGATCTGAGGATATTGTGCTGTCAAAGGTTTTCCTTTTTGCTAGCTTGTGATACCTAGTCTGTTTTGGATATTTCTATGTTATATCCCCCATTCCTCTCTCTTCCCCAACCTCCTATGGAAATGGAAATGAGCAAGAACTCAGGGTCAGAGGAGAGAGGCCACTTGCTTATGTGAATCAATGGTAAATATGACAGCCACCCACACACGCCCTCCTGCAGGGTGTGATGTATCATGCCACCTGAGTAGCAGGCCTGGATATTTCAAAGAACAGCCATCACACCTTTCTTCCCCAGAGTTCTCTCTCACAGATCCTGTCTGTGAACCCAAAGGTTATTCTGCAGGTTGGACAGTCATTGTGATCTGCTTTACAGGTAGGAGGAAGGTAGATTCAGTTCCCTGAAAGAGGATGAAAAATAAAAACAGCCCATGGTTTCTTGGTTTGTTTTATAAACGCCTCATGATATTGCATATGCTTTTGCAATTAAAAATAAATAAATAAAGATTAGCTAGGCACCTGTATCTCACACCTGTAATCCTAGCTGTTCAGGAGGGTGAGATCTGAGGATGGAGATTCAAAGATAGATTCATCAGGAAAGTCCATGACTCAGCTCAAATTAACCAGCAAAAGCTGGTACTGGAAGTGGCTCTGGTGGTAGAGTGCCAGCCTTGAGCAACAAAGCCAAGCAAAGGTAGATGCCCAGGCCTTGAACAAAGCCAAGCAAAGGTAGATGCCCAGGCCTTGAGTTCAAGCTCCAGCATTGGTGAAAATATAAACAAATAAATAAACATACATACACACATACACATACATATACATACATACATACATACATACATACATACATATATATATATATATATATATTTGTGGGGGGGTCTAGCTGAGAACTGTAGCTTTCTGCTGAGAATCTGCCTTTGTAAACTGCCGTTTGATCATTTGTCTCTTGCCATCATTTAAGTTGGAGCTGCTGGAACATGAATGCATAGGCACTGACAGCGCTGTGACAGCAGCTTCTGCTAACTCTTAACTCTCAGTAATGTGGCCTGGCCCACATGGGGTGGAGCCTCCTGGTACTGATAAATCAGTATGCATTTTCTTCTCTACCATCTGGCATTCTTTGCTGCTGAAAGAAAGTCATGATTCTGTTTTTGCATTCATGAATGAAAGTAATTTTAAAAAAAATCTTCATTTTTCCCACAGAGGCCTTACTTGAATACCAGCTTCATATATTAGTCCCTTTGTGACCAGAGAAGACCCAATTCTTAAGGTCAGAGATCTTTTGAGGATCACAGCTTATCTCCAGATTGTGCTCTGTGTATGTGTGTGTGTGTGTGTGTGTGTGTGTGTGTGTGTGTGTGCGCGCGCTTGTGTGTGAGTGTGTAATCATCCTAGCCAGGCATAGTGACTCACATTTGTAATTCTAGCTGCTCAGTAATTTGGGATCTTTGTTCTGGACCAGGCTTGGTCAAAAAGACTTATTGGAAGAAGCTGTGCATGCTCATGTGTGTTTGTCCTCCCAAGTTATGATAGGAAACATAAAATAGGAGGATCATGATCCAAGCTTAGACCTGGGAAAAATGTGAGCCTCTATTTCAAAATAATCAGTACAACAAAGGGTTGGAGGTATATCTCTAAAGGAGAGCACCTCCTAGCAAGCTCAAGGACCTGAGTTCAAACCTCAGTACAGGGGAGGAAAAGGTAGTATTCTATGTCTCTTGCTGTACTTGGAATACTTGGTGTAGTCCTGAAGTATGTAGACCAAAAATGGAAGGCGAGTTTTGTTTTTGTTTTGTGTGTGCCACTAACAGCAGTGTCCTTCTGGAATTTTTAGAGATCCTGTATCAAAATGGATTTAAATGAAGAGAAACAATATATTTGTAGTGGGGAGGGGCAGTGAAACCACTCAGTCCTCGGTGAAAATGTAAAAGATTTTATTGAGCAAAAAATGCTGACGCGCCAGGACCGCACCTGGAGTTAGGATCTCAGGAGACGGCCCCGAGTGCCAGCCCATATCGGCTTTTAAGCATTTTGGGCTAGGGCGGGGGAAAGGGGAGGCTGGGTGTTGGTTTTACCCAATGATTCTTACAAGAAATACACACCTTAAGTTTAAATTTCCCACCAAGGTTTTGCTTGTAGGAAGCAGGGGAATAGAACAAAAGGTGGTGATGGTCCTCTGGGTTAGGGCTCCCATTGCTCAGAAAACAGCAGAAGCAGACTTAAGAGTTACAGGGTTATGGAGTTACAGAGTTGGAATTACAATTACTAGGGAAAGTAATGAGTTACCAGGGAAATCTTATCCACAGCACACTTACATTTATATCTTAAAACCATTCATTATCCATTTTACACAATCCAAGTCAAATATCATAGTCCATCTTTACATCCTCCACCATATCATGTTAGTGTTATTTCTTGAAAAGATTGAAGACCTGGTAGGGTGAGAGTCGGTTAGAAAAGGTATAGACAAAGTAGTCTTTAAAATTATTACCATTGTTTTTATTATTTTAAGTAGTTGTACAGAGGGGTTTCAGTTTATGAGTATAATGCATCTTGATCAGTGTCACCCCTTCCATCATTCCCCTCCATCCCTTCTAGCCCCAGCCAACCTCTCAAGTTACCTCATCAAGTTACGGTCTCATGAAAATTTCTAGGCACGAAAAAGGAAGGTATATTGACAGGGAATAGACCATTATATCCCTGAGTGAAAGTTAGGTGGTGTACCATGTGGTAATACACTCTTTTCTCATCTCATTTAATGAGGAAGTCATGTACTCCAGCCTCTTTAGAAAGCTTAGCCTGAAGCACAAAACCCCTAGATAATGGGTCACATTTTTCCCCTGTCTCTGGAGAGAAGCTTATGCAGCTTCATTTATTTTTTTCTGAATAATCACTGAGCACTTCTTTTGTATCAGACATTGAACTAAGCACATTGTATACATCAAGTCATTTAATCCCTCAAAAACAACCCAAGCAGGGAGTGTTCTGAGCTTCTGTTGATACATAATGAACTTTCCTAAGGCTTCATGATTTAAAATGGGAACTGCCATTGATTCACATGAGGACCCTGCAGATTGGCTGGGGCTCACAGCCCCAGGGACAGTGTACCTGTCCCTTTTTGCATCTCCAGCTGGGACAGCTGTCTGATGGTCTCACACATAATTGGCACTGCACGGTGGTGTTCCCTGTCAGTTAGAAGTTTAATCAAAGTATTAATGATTTGCATCATTGCTTTGATCAAGTACTTGACAGAAACAACTGGAATGATTTGTTTTAAAAGATTTGATTTTATAGGGGTTCTGTCCCTGGCTGCTTTCCTTCATTTACTTAGGTAGAATATCATGGCAGCTACTGGAATGTGGTCAGAGACTGCTCATCTCATGGCTGCCAGGAAGGGACTAACATTAATAAATCAGCCAGGACCCCTATCTCCCCCCCCTGCCCCCCCCAAGTGACTTACTTCCTCCAGGAAGGCCCACCTCCTACAATTTTCAAACCCATCCAACATAGCAGGGGGCCAAGGCCCAAGAACACAGAGGGGATATTTCATTTTTAAGCCATAACAGGGGCTCCCTCCTAAGATCCTTCTACCCACAGATAGTGTGATAGTGGTGCTAGCTTGTCCAGTGGGATTGAGTCTGAAATGATGGTCCCACTTAGTGTGTGCCTTCCTATATAGTCTCTGGAGTCTCCCTCAGCATAGCAGATGGGCTTCAATGGCAAGTGTTGTGTAAGAGGACAAGGACGCCACTAGACTCTTTTAAGCCTGGCCCTGGATACTGATACAGCATCACTTCTCTGCTGTTCTCTTGGCCAAGCACCCAGAACCTGTTAGATTCTAGGCAAGGAGAAAGAGACTGCATTCTCAATGGGTAATATCAAAGAATTTCAGCTGTCTTTATTCTACTAGAGTCTCAGAACGGACTACCAAGTCAGCAAGAAGATAAGAGTCCCACTGCTATACTACTTTCTTCTTGGGGCTATGCAATACCTGTTTTGGCTAGAGTACCCGACTCACCTCAATCCAGGTTTCTGTATCTTTTTCAAACAATTGACTGGGTCTGGAGCATGAAAGCCCATCATAGTATCACAGACCCAGTGAAGGCGATTCTAGAACATTCTTAAATCATTTCACTTGTATCTGGACTTGATTTTACAAGTAATTCTGGCCAGATGCATGTCACAGATTGGCTTATGTTCTACAATCTGTGTTGTTCTTGAGCAGTTGCACCTGTGCTATATGTAGTCCTCAAGAAAAAAATGTTCTTGCATTTTAAAATGGTGGATGAGAAGCAAAGAAGGATGTGTAACAGAGTCAAGTAGTTGGAACTCTCATACAGAAAAAGTTTGACTTCTGTTGTAGAAGCACAGTCAGATCAGGGTTACAGTGGTAGAATTCAGGTACATAGAAGACATAATTTCTCAACTAGAGCTGTCCATTTGTAATACCTGCAGCCCTGCAGGTTGATGACTGTGGCCCCTGTGTGTCAGAAGGCTGCTGGTGTTTAAGAACATGCTCACCAGAGAAGAGAGGCCTTGTAATGTTTGCCTGTTTCCATGGCATCCATCCTCCCTCATGGGCCAATGCCAGATCTTAGTGTAATGTCACTAAGAACAGAGCTGGGAGGAGATGAATATCATCCCTTGGGAGCCGCAGCTTTCCACTCTGGGAAGTCTGGGGAGTCAGTAGTATATGATCCTGCTCTTGGTTGATTCCAATAGAGACATGCCAGGGTTTGGAGAAGAAAAATAATATTGGTAAAAGAAAAAAGAAAAATGTGCAAGTCGATCTCTCCAACTCCCAGGCAGCCAATTATTAATATCCACATGAGCACAGAAACATTAAGTACCTTGCCCTAGATTGTCAGCTACAGACATTCACCTGTTATTTTTATTGTTCTCACATTTCAATTAGAATAACCTTCATCGCTACAGAAAGATTAGCCTCAGGCTGTGATCCTCTCATCTCCGCCTCCCAAATAGCTGGCCTTACAGGCATGACCCACCCTGCCCAATCCAAACACAGGGTTCTTGCGTTGGGCTTGCCAACATTTCCTCACCTGTCTGTAACCATATTTGAAATTCTGTTCAACAGAATGTCACTTTAAGGAAAGCTAAAAGGCATGTGACCAGTTGAGAGGAAAACATTTGGAAAATTAGATTCAAAGTTTGATATCTGGAATGTGCAACAAACACAATTAAAATTTAAATCAGTGACAATCCAAATATAAATATAAAGTGGACACCTACTCAGATATGCATGACAGTAAAATGAAAGATTACCAGTGTCATCACTAAGCAAGGAAATGTCTGATCAGATGTAAAGGTTTCTCCAGCAATTAGATTGGCCAAAAGTTCTACTAAGCAAATAACACAAAAATACTGATGGAAGAATCTAAGTTGACACAGCATAGTCTTTCATCACACCTACTCTGTGTCCCAGAAATTAGGTATTGGGTATGTATTTTAGGACCTAGGGAAACTCATCCTGAGAATAACATGTTCACAAAGAACCATTGCCTTATAGCTATGATATTGAAAATTTGGAAACAACATAGAAAGGATACCAGTCAAAGAATAGCTAAATAAACGGAACTGTATACCCAAGTGAAAATAGGTAGCGCTGAAAAAGGGAGGAGTAAGAGATCTATATCTATGGGTATCACAGTGTTAAAGTTATCAAACCGCAGCTCAACTCATGCAGTTTCCATACCATTTGTGGTCCTACAAATTGCATGCATAAAATAAGGTTGTGTAGTTCAGAGGCTATATATAGAAATGTTCTGGAGGGCTGTTTACCACATTCATAATACTGTCACCCTTACTACATGCCAGATATACATTATTCACAAAGAGGTGTTTTTCCTCCCACATCACTAAGGCCCACCATTCGACATAACAAGTTCCTGTCAGAGAAACAATCACATTCCAAAAGTTTTTTTTCCTTCCTTCCTTCCTTCCTTCCTTTTCCTTCCTTCCTTCCTTCCTCCCTCCCTTCCTTCCTTCCTTCCTTCCTTCCTTCCTTCCTTCCTTCCTTCCTTCCTTCCTTCCTTCCTTCTCTCTTTCTCTTTTATCCCTCCCTCCCTCCTCCCTCTCTTTCTTTCTCTCTTTCTATCTTTCGTTCTTTCTTTCGTCATGGGGCTTGAACTCTGGGCCTGGGCATTGTCCCTGAGCATTTCCACTCAAAGTGAGTGCTCTACCTCTTTGAGCCACAGTGCCACTCTTGGTTTTTGGTGGTTAACTGGAGTTAACAGTCTCATGACTTTCTTGCCCGGGCTGGCTTTGAACCATGATCCTCAGATCTTTTACCTCAGTGCTAGGATTACAGGCGTGAGCTATGGGCACCTGGCATCCCAGAAATTTTAACCTCAAAATATTCACGCATTTCAGATATGTCTCACTTTTAACCAGCATTGTATGTGCTTTGGGGGAAATTTGAATGTGGAGAGCCTGCATTGAGTTGAGAAGGAAAATAGATGGTTTGAAGAGTCTTTAGGTTTTGGGTTTGGGAGTTTTGCTTGATTTTCATTTTTTGGTGTTTTTAGTCTGGTACTGGGGCTTGAAATTGGGGTTTCGAACTCTTACTTGGCTTTTTGTTATGGTGGTGGTTGTTCAAGGCTGGTGCTCTACCATTGTGGCTATACCTCCACTTCCAGCTTTTTGCTGGAGCTGTTTATCAGATTTGTGTGCCTGGGATGGCTTTGAACCTTGACCCTAAAACCTCAGCCTGGTCATCGGTTAGGATTATAGGTGGGAGCCTCTGGTGTCATGGGTGCTTGGTCAAGCCCTTCTTCAGGAAGCCCTGTCCAGTGGCTGACCAATGCAGAACATAGAATCAGGACCAGCAAATTTCTGTGAAGGCTCAGCCATGAAATACTGCCTGCTTTGTAGGCTGCAAGATCACTATGGCAACCATTCAACTGGGCCAGTATCATGTGAAAGCAACCATACCTAGCACGTAAATGACTAGGTAAGCCTGTTCTAATGAAACTTTCTAACAAAAATAGGCAGCAGCCTGAATTTGGCTAGTGGGGAATAATATGCCAGCTTGTGATCCTCAGCCCAACCAGGTATGGTTCTCAGGTGTGGTTCCGTCTCCAAAGTTCTTTGTTGGTGGTTTTGGAGCTGATCTTGAGCCTCAACACAGCTTGTCTTATCCTCTTTCTTTCTCCTTTTCCAATCTCTTTTATAAATTCACTTCTCAACACACACCTGCGCACACTTTTCCATTTCATTTTCCACCTCCTACTAACTCCAACCTGCCCCCACAAAGTGTGAGGTTTTCTTAACCTCAGCCAACAGAAATCCAGTTGTGCCCTTCCCTAGGTCTGATTACTTCATTCCTTGTTCATTTTCCTGTGGAGCCAAATCAATTCCATGGCTTCCTGACCACAGAGGACTAAGAACAAGTTGGCACTCCTAGAGTGAGGGACCAGGATCACAAAGTGACAGTACCCAGTTAAGACTGGGAGAAAAGGGCACTAGTTGTCCTTCTAATTTTCTTTTTCTCCCTGGCTTTGCTTCACATCTCATGTTGTCCTTGATATGCTTTGGCTGGTGACTTGTACTGGGATCTAAATGTTCAGATAAGCCTTAGAATATACTCATTCTCCTTCCTTCCTACACACGCACTCTTCCTCTTTACTTACACACACAACACACACACACACACACACACACACACACACACACACACACACCTCGTCCTCCTCCTTACATAGAAACTCATCCTTCATTTCATGTCCTAGTTTTCATTTATGACAATGCAGGCAGGCAGATGCTTTGGGTGTGAACTTCTGCTTACAAAATCTTTAGTCAGTCATTAGCCAAGATACGTGAAATAAGATTTATTTCAGTAGACATTTGGGAAGCATGGAATGGTAATATTTCGCCTATTCCGTCTTTGCTATCTTAAGAAGGTACACAGTGACTTGATCCTGAACTCAGTTGCTCATGGGGTTGTTGGTGAGCAAATTTTAACAAGGAAATTGGTCAGAACATTAGTACTTTTACTGTCTGTTACAAATGCTCCATTTTGCTTAAAAGAAGGAAGGTTGATAGAAGTACAGATGAGGAATCATGCTGGAGATTTCAAAGCAAGTTTAATGCCCTTCATTAGGTCTTGGAGTCAGAGAGCTTTTGATTCCTACACTAACAGGGAATTTGTGTGAAATGCATGCTAATAAGCAGTTGCTGTTTCACCAAGAGCCAAAAACAACCAAAGGAGCATCTTTTACTATCAACAGAATCTTCCTCAAGGATAACCAGGCAGAACCTGATTAGCACACCTTACAACATTAAAAACAAACTGGACCTCCCAGCTAGTATAGACAGGGAGCGGGTTCCAGAAACACACATTTTTTTTAAAGTCCCTCAGTTATTGTTATGGCCTGACTCTTAGTAAGAATTGCCCAGAACATGGCAGGACTTAGGATTCTGGACCACCTGGGTTCTTTATACCAACCACCCATTGAGTTGCCATCTCAAAGACACTGTTATAACCTATTTTAATATGATTATATTTACAAAGACCTTATTTCCAAATAAGAGCACAAGCCAGATGCAGTTGGCTGGAATCCTATGAGAGGATGAGATCTGGAAGATTGTGGTTTTGAGCAGAAAAGTGTGCAAAACTCCATCACTGGAGGAGTAGTTCAAGTGAAAGCGTGAAAGTCATGAGCAAGCAAGCCTAGTGAGAGTTCAAGGCCCTGAGTTCAGACTCCTGTATCATTAAAAACAATCAGGATCGTGAGTTGTGAGGTTATTAAAAAATCAACATAAATGATTTGTGTGTGCAACAGAATGGTTCAAACCAACTCACATCAGTAGTAACTTTCTGCAAGCTGTAAAGAAAATATTATAGGATGGCTACAGCAACTCAGGAAGACCTGGAAGGAATGAAAGGGGAAGTAATTAATGTCGACAAATATTTTTCTTTCTATCTCTGGCAGGTCCAGTGTTTGAACTCAAGGCCTTGTGCTTGCTAGGCAGGGTTTTAGCACTTGGATGAGCCACACCCCTAGTCCCATTTTTTTTTTAAATAGGGTATTTTTGCCCAGGGCCAACGTAGGACCACAATCTTCATACACCAAGATGTCTAGCTTATTGGTTAAAATGAGGGTCTCACTAACTTTTTGTCTAGGCTGGCTTCAGCCATGATCTTTCCAATCTATGCCTCATAAACAGCTGGGATTATAGACAAAAGCCACTGCATTCAGCCTAAAATGTTTTAAGTTATACTTTGGGAACCTCCTGTGAACGAATGGCTTATTTGTGCCCTGTTCAACAATTATTTTTAATTTAGGTCAAGAAAAATGGGATGGGAAAAGTATATCAGGTTGTGTCCTCAAGGCATAAATAATTTCTCCAAGCATTTTGACATGATTTCTTCTTTAAATATAACTTAATGCCCCCAGGTGAAGGAGTAAGGTAGTTACCCAAATACCTCTTGACAATAACTCTAAATAAACTAAGATGAAAAATTCAGGGCTGTCTTTGAGGGCTATCTGCTGAGCTACCCTGAGCACTGGGGACAGCAGATCTTTTAACCAAGGGGACCAGGAGGAGGAGTATATAAGGAGGAAGAAGCTATATCTATCTATCTATCTATCTATCTATCTATCTATCTATCTATCTATCTATCTATCTATCTATCTATCTATATCTATCTATCTATCTATCTATCTATCTATGAGGATGAGTATTATGTAGGAAGGAAGGTGAGTATATAGTTGGAAGGAATGTGTGTATATAATATATATATATATATACACACACACACACACATACTCATATATACTCTATATATGCAGGAAGGAAGAAGAGGAATATATAGAGAAGAAGAGACAGGAAACAAGATGAGCACATAGGTAGGGAGGAAAGAGGATGAGTATATATGTATAGACGAAGCAAGATCAGTACATACAGAGGGTTTTCAGAGCTCCAGGGTTCCTGGACCTGTGGGACTGATGCTCTCTAATTATCCCGATGCTTAATTAAACAGCTCTTTCAGTGAAGCTTGGGATAGTGTCATTTAGGTCTCAAATGAGAGCTTCAGGGAGAAGGATATGGAGGCTGCCTAGCCTGTGAAGGACCACTCCAGAGGTGGCACAGTCATTGCTGCGGTATCCTATTGGCCCAGAGCAGTCACAGGGTTTGCCCACAACCTAGAGGCCAGCCATAGATGCCTTGTCTTGGGTGAGGATGGTAAGATTTCAGTGCAGAAGGGGCCAGGGATGAGATTTCATTACGCCATCTTTGGAAAATATAGAGCACCACAGTGGGCAGGGCTGGGTCAGAGCCAGCTGGTCCAGGACACAAAGGGGTTTGTGTATCTGTCTACTCCAGTCATAACACCATGTGGGTGGCTCAAAATGATCCTGGGGAACAAGATACTTTAGGAATGGGCTTCACAGAGCCTGTTGCTAGACATCCCAGTATACCACTTGCTGCTATGGTTTGAAGCCACAGAGGAAAAAAAAGACAGCAGTATTTGCCAAGCACCAAGGACTTTACATGTCCTGGTACCTAGGACAACTCTATAAGCTGTGATTATCTCCCTTTATTTCCTTCCCACCCCTTCTTCTCCTTCCTTTCTCTTCTCCCCAGTGGCTTGCCTGGACTACTGGACTAACTTGAGGAGGAGAGCAGAGCAGAAAGGGCTTTGCTACTGAAGCCTCTTTGGGCCTGGGCCCTGTTGTCTCCTGTGTCCTTCCAGTGTAGTGACAGTAGTTTCCAGTTTCTTTCTTTGGTGTCAGACCAGAGGCTTGATCTCAGAGCCTGGGCACTGTCTCTTAGCTTTTGCACTCATGGCTGGCTCTCTACCATTTGCAACACAGCTCTACTTCTGGCTTTTTCCTGGTTCTCTGTAGATAAGAGGTTTATGGGCTTCTAGGCATGAGCCACTGGTGCCCAACTTAGATCCCAGGTTATGGACTTCAGCTCAACCTTGTGCCAGACTTGGCGGTGCTGTACATTTATCTATTATCTTTGGTCCTCATAATCCTTAAAGGAAAAGGTCTTAGGAACTCTGTTTTTAGCAAATCAGGCGCAGTAGAAAGGCTAACTTATGGGTCACTGGGCTAGCTGAGGAGACAGAAGTGAGATTTGAACCTGGACACACTAGCACACCACACTACTTCTTTGTCTAGTGAGGGGCACGCCAGAGGAGGGTTGGACACACAAACAGGATAGCACAATTTTCTTGGAGTCGGCTAGTTTGTCATCTCCCATCCCCCCCCCTTTTAAAATCCTCTTTATACTTGAAGAATTCCCTCTCCTCTTGTTTTTTTTCAGAGTAGTGCAGGAGAATGTCCCATTGTTAGGTTAAGGTACCCCTGTGGAAGAGGGGAGAGAGAAGGGTTGATTTTGTTTCCCCAGAGCAATACTGCATGTGCAGGGTGGAGGGGCAGGCACGGCATGGGTGGAGTCGATGCTCTCTGCAGGTCTCTGCTGTCCACTGGGCACACTTAGGTCATATCCAGAGAGGATGTCCATGCTTCATTCATGCCCAGGGCTCCTTGCCTCTGCCAGGCCCATGTGGCAGAGGCCCAGGGCAGGGAGAATCACACTACCTTCTGGGTGAACCACAGGGCAGTTTAGAGAAGGAACACTTGGAAAGAGCTTCTCTGCTTTTGGGGTGCTTGTTCGAAGTGCTGTTTCCTAGTCTCCTCTCATAAAAGGGCTCACGCAGCAGTTTGGAAGGGAGCCCCAGAATCTGCATTGCCAAAGCATCTCCAATAGCTCTGAGGCCGGTGGAGCTTGACTTGTGCAAGCTGGGCACAAGTGGCACATGTGTGTATAATCCTAGCTACTCAGCAGGCTGAGATCTGGAGATCAAGGTTTGAAGCTAGCCGAGGCAGGGAAGTCTGTGAGACAGTTATCTTTAAGTAACCAGCAAAAAGCTGGAAGTAGAGCTATAGCACAAGTGGTAGAGCACCAGCCTTGAGTGAAAATGCTTAGTACCAGCACAAAAGATAAAAATGTGAATCTGCTCTCTTGTCATTACTGTTTAATCTCACGAACACCAGTTTTCTTACTGTGAGGAAATACAGAGTCAGTAGGTACAATGTGCATGGAACTCTTGTTGAAAGGAAGATAAAGAATGTAGAAGTTTTCTGCATAATTACACTTAATTATTATGTTGTGAGTGTATGGTTAAGTTTATAAAGATTAACTTACAAAAACCCTTATTAAAAGTTTCCTGTTATTTGCCATTATAAGCACCGCTGTGGAGATTATAAGGGAATGTGTTCTCTCACACAGGGGATGAGAAGGTGTTGACTGCTTGCTGTGTAGCTGGCTGGCACTGATCTGTGGGCACAGTATTCACCAACAGAGGTGGGGGTCTGACAGCTGCCTGTATAGGCTCACACTCTGGAAGCAGACCAAATGAACCCTCAACCAAATATGTACATTTCAGTCTTATGTCATTACTATGTATGAGCTTCATAAGTCACATCTGCAACCGTGTGTATAAACAGATACCAAACCAAAATGTCCTTATGGGACTACCTATTTTAATGGGGCTTAACATTGATAACAGGGGAGATTATCAAGAGAAAATGATGCCAGGGGTGGCATGGATCAGGATGTATTACACCCATAAAATGACATGCTGAATTGAAACATCTTTGTACAACTACTTACATAACAAAAAGTGACTTGTTTAGTGCGGATTATGAACTTTCTGGGTTCTGATTGGGAGAGGGTGATTTATTTTGTAAGTCTCATATGAAGTGGCCATTGATTGTGAATTAAGATCTCTAAGTGTGTCTAAATAAAATGTTTTAAAGCTATATTGTTGAGGTATTTTTTTAATCCCTCACAACATTTCCTCTCTGCTCTGTAGCTTTAGTTGTAAACAAGGCACAATAAGAAAGTGGTCCCAAAGTGCTGAGTTTGGGCACAGTGGCTCATGCCTATAATCCTAGCTATTCAGGAGGCTGAGATCTGTGGATCAAGGATCCTGGCCAGCTCAGACAGGAAAGTCCATGAGATTTTTAATTCTAGTTAACAACTAAAAAGGCCTTGAGCTAAAAACCTAAGGGACAGCTCCCAGGCCCTGAGTTCAAGCCCCAGTGCTGAAACACACCCCCAGACACTACCTAGATGCAAATTATCAGAGAACTGACTACAGACTTCATAGTGTCAGCAGATCCGTAAACTTTCTCATTTGCTTCTGAGCAGGTCAGCAGTCTCTGAGAGCATGTGAATCACTGTGAAATAGACTAGTCACGACTAACCTCTGCTCCTGTCTGCTCAGTGTTGCAGGTGGAGAGCTGTTTGACTTCTTAGCTGAGAAAGAATCACTGACTGAAGAGGAAGCAACTGAATTTCTCAAGCAAATTCTGAATGGTGTTTACTACCTGCATTCCCTGCAGATCGCCCACTTTGATCTTAAGGTACGTTGCTGAGACCAGAGTGGAGCTTATGCCAGCTGCAAACTTTGTGATTTATTTGCTGAGAAAAAGTGAGACATCCGAACCAGATATATTTCTTGCTTGTTTGGGCTTAACAGATGGGATTATTAATATAAATCATGATGCATATTAATTCTGCTGGGATGCTTAATTCTGTGGGATAGTGGCTTAAAATGAATAATTGCACACAGGAATTATTGGAGAAAGCTCAGTGGGGTCTGTTAGCCAGCTCTTTAAGCTAAGTGCTCCCCTGAGTTAACCTGGAGTGCCCAGTAGCTGGCAGTTTCTAGCCTCTGGTGGCTATAGGAAACAGATTCAAGATGACCTGAGTTTTCTTTTCCTGTTGATTGCTGAGATGTGGTTTGATCTTGACATTAGTTATCAAGCTAACTCAACTTTTAGATTGGTTGACTTATGTCTGTGCCCAGCTTGAGACAAGGCATTATGGGAGATGGAGAGAAGTGTAAGTCACATCCCCATCTACCATAGAGTCAGACCCTCTGTGGGAAGGAAAGACACAGGAGCAACAGGTAGTGACAGTGTTAGACTCAAATTTTGACACAAGGAACTGAGAAGAAACATGGCAAAGCTTTGGTCAGATCGATGAATGAAAAAGACTGCAAAAGAAGGTTTTTCTCTATACTTCTAGCAAAGCTCTCAAGGACCCATTTGTATCTCATCAGTATTCATTAATCCATGCCCCAAAGGTGGCTTGCTACCTTTCTGCTTGAAGTCTTTGTTTCTGGTCCTAAGAGCTGGGAAGCCTGAAGAATATATACTCACAATGCAGTTCTCAGCAATGGAGGATGGGGAGATGCTGGACACTCCCCACTCCTCGGTGCTTCAGTTGAAATGATCCCGAGATCTCTTCTTTCTTCCCAAGTTTCCCAGAAGGACTGTACTACCACCTTGATACACCATAGCACACAGATTCCTTCCTTCCTTCCTTCCTTCCTTCCTTCCTTCCTTCCTTCCTTGCTTCCTTCCTTCCTTCCTTCCTTCCTTCCTTCCTTCTCCCTCTTCCTTTTCCTCCCTCCCTCCCTTTTTCTCTCTTTCTTTCTGCCCATACTATGGCTTGAATTCAGGGCCTAGGCACTCCCTGAGTTTTATTACTCAAGGCTAGTACTCTAACCACTTGAGCCACAGCTCCATTTCCAGCTCTTTGCTGATAAAAGTTAGAAGTCTCATGGACTTTCCTGGGTAGGCTGGCTTTAAACCTTGATCTTTAGATCTCAGCCTCCTTAGTAGTCACCAGTATAAGTCCTAAATTTTTATCTCACACCTGCTTCTGTGAGAGCCTAAACCAAAACATTTTTGCCCTACTAGTCTCTTGCAACTACCTTTTTTTCCCTATTTTTTAGGAATAAGAAGGAACTATTTTGTACTCCTGTGTCAAATCATATTATAGTGTTTTTATCTCTCTCTTTTTTAAGCCTGAGAACATAATGCTTTTGGATAGAAATGTCCCAAAACCTCGAATCAAGATCATTGACTTTGGTTTGGCCCATAAAATTGACTTTGGCAATGAATTCAAAAATATATTTGGGACACCAGAGTTTGTTGGTAAGTTCCTTTGTTCTTTCCCTTGATCATTTATGTCTCATAAATATAACACTGACAGAATGTAAGATTATTTCCATGGTCCACATTTTTGATCGCTACATGAAGATAAATCTCTTGGTTTGCTTCCTTCCCAGGATAAATGATTGTTTATTTCTCCTTAGCTCCTGAGATAGTCAACTATGAACCACTTGGTCTTGAGGCAGATATGTGGTAAGGAGCATGTCCTTAATGTTGCTATCTTCCTGATATATTTTACTGTTCTTCTGACATGTCTTTTTGTTTTGTTTTTGTGTCTAGGAGTATCGGAGTAATAACCTATATTCTGTAAGTACCAAAATCCACAGACTCATTCATTCTTTTCTTTGAGGCCATATGTTTTAATGTGTCATGTAGATCTCTTCAGTTTGAATATGCTCAATGAAATGAATTCATGTCACACTCCCAAAGCATGTTTAGTTTATAATAATTGAGTCTTAATTAATCATTCCAAACGATAGAATAATTGCTGTAAGACAATATGTTATCACTATGAAAAAATAGGATGAGGAAGTTTTATTTTAAATTACTAGATGTTATGTATTCATGTATTTGCTTATTTTGTGCCAGAACTAGAGCTTGAATTCAGGTCCCGGGTGCTGTCCCTTAGCTTTTTCTTCAAAGATGGTACTTACAAGGCTTGAAGACCCATACCTCTGCTTTTGTCCTCACAGACTTTCCTGCCCAGCTGACTTCAAACTTCTCTCCTCAGATCTCAGCCTCCTGAGTAGCTAGAATTATAGGCATGAGCCACTAGGCCAGATTAGCTTTGTAAATGAATCCTTTACATTAAGATAGCATTTTTGGCCCTGACAGTTAAATACCTAATGACATGTAACTGAATTTTTATGTGCCTGGTCAGGTACCAGATTCTGATCTTTTCTAGGCTGTATTTACCAGATTTTATAGAGGAAAAATTATAGCATAAGGGGAAATCACTAATGTTTTGTACCCTCACTTTTCTCAGTCTAAGTGGAGCCTCCCCATTTCTTGGAGACACTAAGCAAGAAACATTAGCAAATGTATCTGCTGTCAACTATGAATTTGAGGAAGAATACTTCAGTAATACCAGTGGCCTAGCCAAAGATTTCATCAGAAGACTGCTGGTCAAGGATCCAAAGTGAGTGTCCACTATTCTACTATGCTCAGCCATAGTCTTAGGTGTCCAGGGACCAGCACTGTGGTATTCAAGGTCACCGTGTCTATTTCAACTATTCCTAGCTGAAATGCCATGGGAATGAAAGGCTTCAGAAAATGTACTGAGAGGGCCTGTTAAATCTGCACACATAATGAAACAGTCAAAAGGAGTTTAATGTTTTTGGCTTTTACTCTTCAAGTAGCTTTTGACTGTGTTTTTCTCAGAGTGACAATCTTGGTGATTGCTGTTATGGTAACGACAGTTTTTCTCTTCCTCTCCCCCTTCCTCCATAGGAAGAGAATGACAATTCATGATAGCTTGCAGCATCCCTGGATCAAGGTAAGTTGTAGCTATGGTGCTCTTTAAAATTATTTTCTAAGTGACCTAAATACCTCCCACTAAGCTCCATCTCTAAGTACAACCAGATACTCACCACCAAGTCTTTAGAATGAGTCTTTGAGGAACATTTAAGATGATCAGTGCAGATCAAACTCATGGAACCCATAAATGGACCTCATAGAAGTAGGTTAGAGGCAAGTAATGATCTCTTGGCTTTGGTGAGTTCCCAACAGTTGCCTGAGCTCCTCTCAAGGCTGCAGCCCAGTAACCTGAATACATCTTTCACACAAAAGGCAGTAACAGGAATTTGAATGCTATAGGAAAGCAGCACTGAGATCCGTCCCAGGTCAAAACTACTTAAGGATATCCAAGTGAGTCCTCCTGAGTCTTGCCATTCCCAACCTATCAGTGTGGAAAGCTGTAATTTAATTTGGCTGCCAGCTCAACTTCTCCCCAAGAAGACTCGGTGTTTATGCATGATATCACACCCTAGCTGTTAAGAGTCAGCCTGCTGAGGCTAGGATTCTAGATCTTGCATGTTTTCCCAGCTTGGTGTGCTATTTTAGGAAGGTTAACTGTGTAAGTCTATGGGAGTAATGAGAGGCTTGGGGAAGTTGTCAGATAACCCATTTCTATAATGGGAGAACTCTAATTTTTTTTTTCCTTGAACTTCCATTTCAGCCTAAAGATACACAGCAAGCACTTAGTAGAAAAGCATCAGCAGTCAACATGGAGAAATTCAAGAAGTTTGCAGCCCGGAAAAAATGGAAAGTAAGATTGGAAAGGACGGATTCATATAGTCTCTTTCTTCTGCACAAATCTGTGCCATCAGGGCTCATCTCTTCTGATATTGACAATTAAAAAAAACATCTAATTTTTAGAAATTTACCTTGTAATCTTCTGCACTGTGATTTTATTTTCAAAGATTAAAAACTGTATTTTATTCCTATTCATTCTTTCCAATGTAAATTTGTATTTTCTTTCATCAAACAAAACTATTCCTTACTACACTACATCTTCATGGCTATGGTAGTTACATGAGTACATGTGTTTATTAAACTTAGAATTGAGCAGGAGGCTAAGATTTGAGGATCGTAGTTTGAAGCCAACCTGGGCAGTAAAGTTTGTGAGACTCTTATCTCCAAATAACCACCAAAAAAGCTTGAAGACAAGCTGTGCCTCTAGTGGTAGAGTCCTGGCCTTGAACAAAAAAAGCTCAAGGATAGCACTGAGCTCAGCATTGTGAAGCAAAAAACCATTGAGAGTGTGAGGCCTTGAGTTCTAGCCTCAATACTAGCACAAGAAAAAAAAAAAAAGCCAAGATGTCTGCAGGGGTCCCTGACTGCTTCCACAGCTATATGTGGTTTTTTTGCTTGTTTGTTTGTTTTTGGTTGTTGTTGTTGTTGTCAGTCATGGGGCTTGAACTCTGAGCCTGGGTGCTGTCCCTGAGCTCTTTAGCTCAAGGCAAGCAATCTACCACTTTGAGCTGTAGTGCCACTTTTGGTTTCCTGGTAATTAATTGGAGATAAGAGTCTCCTGAACTTTCCTGCCCAGGATGATTTTGAACTGCGATCCTCAGATCTCAGCCTATTGAGTAGCTAGGATTACAGGCGTGAGCCATTGGCACCCAGCTATATGTGTTTTAATAAGCACATTTCAACCTTTCCCGGATCAGAGGATTCTGAGTCTGTCCCCTAGCATGCTGGACTTTCCCAAGGGAACCTGTTCAGGGCTTGTCACAATATTGTCATCTTCCTCAAAGGATAGAAAACAATGCATGGAGGCAGAAGGGTCCACAGCTTCATAATGAAATGCAGAGAACCTGTCTCTACTATATTCTTGACTTGTAAGACCTTTAAAAAGACCTTTACTCTTTTATCAGATATAGTCCAATCTGCTTCAAGATCACTGCCCCATAAAAGCAGGCTGTCCTTAAGAACACATCTTAAAGGCTGTGTTGTCACTATCCTCTCTCCTGACTTTTTATGTCTTTTCGTTTCTTTATTGAAGCAATCTGTTCGCTTGATATCCCTGTGCCAAAGATTATCCCGGTCATTCCTGTCCCGAAGTAACATGAGCGTGGCCCGCAGCGATGATACTCTGGTAAGCAGATCTGGTTGCTTCAGCCAGCTTTCTTGGTGCTGTGGATTTGTAATGTTTAAGATACCCTGTGTGTTTGATAATCCAGAAAACCTCAAGCCCTGAAAATGTCAGGCCTGTGCTTACTCTGTTCTAGCTGGAGGACTTGCTATTACCTTGCGTCTTGCCTTCCCTTTTCAACTTGATTTGGTTGGCAATATATCTACCACCACCTTCTCTACCACACAAACACACCACACCGCACTCTACCACACACAACACACCAAAACACGCACCACACACATAGCTACACTACACCTCTTTTATCACACACAACATATACACACACCACATACACATTACATATATACCATGAATACATACCACACATACACCAGACACATATATCATACACAAAGCACACATTACACATACCATACAATGCATAACACACCATACATATCACACACCACTCATCGTACATGCTGCATTGCGTACCATATATATACCATGTACCACACATACACCGCAAACATATGGTACACACACCCTATATATACCCCCGCACACACATACACAAACACACACAGACACATTCATATTCTTTCTCTGTCCCTCTTTTCTCTCTCTGGTAAAAGAGATGCTGGCTAGGACAAGAGGGAAGAATTCATTCTAATTTACATAAATTAAAATGAGACCTCCCAATTGGCGCTAACATGGGGCTTCTAGGATCATAGTAGGACAGAAGTGGCATATGGTCCCTATCCCCTTCTCTCCCACCAACATGAAAGGAAAATGCCCAGCTGCTGAGTGGTGAGGCCAAACTCACTTGGTTTACTGACATGGTACTGACAGCCCAGATCCCCAGACAACAGCACCACTATTTCTCCCAGCCCAAACTGAAACCTAATCACAGATGAGCTCCTCAGATATGAGTAGACATAGCTAAATTTGATGAGGCTTTTCCCTGACAGACAACAGGGTTTTGTTTACTTGGGAGGTAAAGAGTCCCCACAGAAAAGGCAGGCATGGAGGTTCTGTGGGAACCACCCTGCCCTGTAACTGAATCGCCAGCATTTCCTGGGAGGCACAGGGGACTATACATACACTAGTCAGCACACACCTGCTCTTGTTTTCTTCTCAAGCTAGTAACTGCTCCGCCAGGTCTCCAGCTCTAGCTTTGTGTGGAGTAAGAAACGAGATTGGAGAGGTTAAAGAAAGAAAAACAGATTTTTCAAAAAGAAGTAGGAAGAGAAGTAAGTTAGGAGGAGAAGAGAAAGGCTTGCTTGGGAATGCATTGAGCCAGGGGAAAGATGGACAGCTATGAATCTGAGCAGGATAATGAGAGTAACTAAAGACTGTAAATTATAATCATACTGAATAACCAGTTTGGAGAAATACATGTCACTGTGAAAAGTTTAGGTTGGAGAGACACCCAGGTGTCAGGATCCCCTTCCAGAGGTAGATTCCTTCCCTGCCCTGAACTGCTAATCCCAGGGAACCTCCGACAAGTAATTTCATCCTTCATGTTTGCTCTGTTTTGTTTTTTTACTTCCGCCCCATGCAAATAAATGATTCCTAGTTATCCACTCGGATTGAGATAGAAGCAGAACCTGTGGTGTTCTTAAAGATGCGTCCTGCACACAAATAAAGGAGCAGATCCCTCATGGAGTGAGTCTGAATTCAGGAGAAAGAGTTTCAGCAAAGCTTTTTCCATTCTGCCCCCCCCACCCCAAGCACACACTCAGCCTCTGGGCATATCTTTACTTAGTTGAAAATATTAGTAGCCATTACTGTATGTTTATTAGCCCAGAATTTAATTTGTTTGGGATTTTTTTTCCACCCCTAGTTTATTTCTTAGTGAGTTTTTTGTGCCGGGCGGTTGGTACTGGGGTTTGAACTCACTCAGCTTGCTCAGTTAACACTCTAACACTGGAGCCATATCTCTAGTCTTACTTTTTGCTTATCATTTTTGGAATAGAGTATAGGGAACTTTTCTGCCCAGGCTGGCTTTGAACCACAATCCTATAGATCTCAGCCTCTTCCTCAGTAGTATTATAGGCATGAACCACTGGTACCTAGCTAATTTCTTACTTTCAGTGTATTGTATTTTAGAAATACAAGGTGGAAAAGATTAACAAACTTCTTATTTAATATTTTGTAGTTATTTATAGTTATTTATATTCAGAAATATATAAGTTGTACTTCCTTTGGCCCCTGCTTTTTTTTTTAATTCTTCCTATTTAGGAGCACATGTATATACAGGAAGGAATATATTTATATAGAGAGGAACTGGCATAGACAAAAATGTATAGGATTCTATCTCAACTATAATAGCTGGATGTGATGGTGTGTGGCTGTCACCTCAGCTGTGTGAGAAACGTAAATAACAGTATTCATGGTTCAAAGCAAGTCTGGACATAAAGTAAAACCCTACTTCAAGTATACTCAGACCAATAAATGCTGAGGGGGGGGGGAAATGGCTCAAGTGTTAGTGTTTGCCTAGCACGCACAGTGCCCTAGGTTCAAATCTCAGTATTGCCAGGGGAAAAAAAGATAAATAATTAGAACATCTCCAAATTGAGACTTTTTCAAATATACCATTCCCTGATTCTGTGGTTTGTCTTCTTTTTTCTCTCTTTCTGTCCCTCCTTCCCTTCCTCCCTCCGTCTTCCTCCTTCTCTCCCTCCATTTCCCTCCCTCCCTCCCTCCTTTCCTCCGTTCCTCCCTTCCTTCCTTTTCTTCCTTTCCTTCCTTTTCTTCCTTTCTTGGTATTGTGGTTTGAACTCTTGGCCTTGCACTCTTGCCATTCCTCCCTCCACTTCTAACTTTTTGCTGGTTAATTGAAGATCTGTCTGGGTGGACCATTTTTGAACTGCAATATTCTCAGAGCTCAACCTCCTGAGTACCTAGGATTGAGACACCACTATTCAGCTTTTTATTTTCTTCACATGGGTTCTGGAACTATATATTAACAAATTCCGAAGCTAAACAGAAAATGTTACTGGTCATTACTGTTGTTCAAAATCTGAATCTTGAAAGCTGTTTGCTCTCTAGGTTACAATGCAGGTGACATAAGGTTCAGGCAGGTGGTGGTAGTTTGCCACATGGAAAGGGCAAAATTTTACCTTCCAGTTCCTTTCATGACCACACAGATGGGGAATCCAATGTCTCACTTTCTCCAGATTTCACCTTTAGCTAGTGTGTACTCATTTATTTTATGCTGATAAGGTAAGAGGTTCTTGGCCAACAAGCTCATGCTTGTGTTTCTTGATGTCTGGCTTAGGATGAGGAAGACTCTTTTGTCATGAAAGCCATCATCCATGCCATCAACGATGACAATGTTCCAGGCTTGCAGCACCTGCTGGGCTCATTGTCCAACTACGATGTTAACCAACCCAACAAGGTAGGATTTTCTTCTCCCTGGGCTGGTGGGTGGGTATGTCACTGTGACAGTGAACCTTCAAGTCCCCATCTTGAAGGTCATTAGAATGCTTTCCATTCTCCCTTCCATTTGGAACTTTCATACTATGGGACAAAACCCACTCCTGTTAATTTTAACTTGAGTTACACAGAAGGGCTTCTTACATCTAAGGCTTTCTTTTATTCTCCAACTGTTCTGCAGCCCCTGATGTGTGTGTGTGTGTGCGCGTGCATGCGTGTGTGTGCACGCACGCTTAGGGCCTGGGAGCTCAAGGCTGGCACTGTACCACTTTAGCCATAGTTGTACTTCCTGATAGGGCTCACTATGAACTTTGACCGTCAGAGCTCAGCCTCCTGATTACAGACATGTACCACTGGGCCCAGCTACTCCTGACATTTTGGACCTTCCCATCTTGAAAGTGACAGTGTCACTTTTGATTGTGAATCCAAAGGGAAGAGGGACTGCTTGACCTTCTGACTGTCTCTCTTTCTGTCAGCCACAACTCAGTTTGTAGAGACCCAGGAGATTTGTGGGAACAATGGAGATAAGTTTGGGCTTTTCCTTTCTTCCTAAACCTGAAAAATCATACTTTCTTCTCATCTTTTCCAGCATGGGACTCCTCCATTACTCATCGCTGCTGGCTGTGGCAATATTCAGATACTTCAGCTACTCATTAAGAGAGGATCAAGAATTGATGTCCAGGATAAGGTGAGTTCTAATTTATTGAAAAGGAGTTATTCTTTTATATGTTTCTAAATGGCTCCTGATCACAGGAGTCATAGAAGGTAAATATGCCCTAATTTGTTTCTGTTTCCTATAAAGGAATGTGTATTGCTTGTTGTTCAGTGTGGCACTTGTGTTAGGAAAAGACTCTGATTTTCTTGTCCTGGGCCCTGCAGCTTCATATCAGCATTTCTTTGTTCATCCTCCTGACTGTCCTCTTTACTGACCAGGATTCGCTGAAAGGTTTTGAGATCACACTTGGAAAGGTTTTCATTATTTGATTAATATAGTAGAAATGCACTTGCCTATATATTTATTATACACTGAATTAAGTTGACACACTTGGAGGTTTAGATCACTTTCGAAGTATAAATAATACCGTTAACAACTGTGATCATTGCAAGCAGCTGTTCTCAGTTGCCATAGGCTTTTGTTATTGTTATTGTTATTGTTGTAGCACCAGGCTTTGAACTTAGGGCCTTACACTTGCTAGACAAAAACTCCACCACTTGAGCCATGACCCCAGCCTATGCAATAGACTGTCAACATGGGTCCATCTCTCCCTATCCAGTATAGTCAGCCCTGCCTATCCACGGGCTATATAACCATTGATTCAACCAATTGTAGATGGAAAATATCAAGGAAGAAAATTCCAGGAAGTATTCCTTGTTATTCTGTAAATAATATGGTAATTTTTCCATCCTGTTGACTATTGTGAGTAATCTCAACTTGATTTAAAGTATATGTGAGGCTGTGTATGGGTTATATGCCAATAATACACCATTGTAGAAGGTAATTGAGCATACAGAAAAATGGAACTTGAGGGGATGGAGGAGGTTGGGAAAAGATGGTGGAGAACAGGGGAAGGGATGACATTGATAACATGGATTACACTCATAAACTGACAGATTAGGGGCTGGGAAGGTGGCTCAGTGGTAGAGTGCTTGCCTTGCATGCATGAGACCCTGGGTTCGATTCCTCAGCACCACATAAGCAGAAAAAGCCAGAAGTGGAGCTTGGCTCAAGTGGTAGAGTGCTAGTCTTGAGCTGAAGAGCTGAGGGACAGCACCCAGGCCCAGAGTTCAGGCCCCATGACTGGCAAAAAAAAAAAATCAAATAAACTGACAAGTTAAAACTGAAACCTCTTTGCCCAACTACTTAAACATTAAAACAAAGAAAACAAAAAAAGTGGGGTGAGGGGTAGACTTTAGCATTTATGGATTTTGGTATATCATGGAGAGTTCTGGAATCATCCTCTGCAGGTACTGAAAGCTGACTCTACAAGGAATGCTAATAAGAGGTTGAAATGAGAGTTTTACATTATTAAAATAAATAAAAGTAGAGCCTGGAATCCTGGCTACTCAGGAGGCTGAGATCTGAGAATCACAGTTCAAATCTAACCTGGGCAGGAAAGTTAGCGAGACTCTTATCTCCAGTTCACCACCAGAAAACCAGAAGTGGAACTGTGGCTCAAAATGGTAGAGCACTAGCCTTGAGCAGAAAAGCTCAGGGATAGTGCCCAGGTCCTGAGTCCAAGCCCCATGATGGACAATAATAATAATTATAATAATAATGACAATAAATTGATCAATAAGCAATAAAGTTAGTTTCAAAGGTATTAGGGAGAAACCCCGTGCTGAACTTCCTCTATTGCAACACCTTTGACAACTGTGGTGCAGTTGTCAGAACCAGTGCTTCCTCTGGCTTGTGGCCTCCTAGGAATGGACACGTGCATTCATATCTGGGAGTTCTCTAGACATATGACTGTGTTGGCTTCATGCAGGGTGGATCCAATGCCATCTACTGGGCCTCTCGTCATGGCCATGTGGATACTCTGAAATTTCTCAATGAGAACAAATGCCCTCTGGATGTGAAAGACAAGGTAAGGCCTCTACTCTTTAGAGAAAATAGTAAAAGGATACATTTTAGTTCTGGTCTACCAGAACTAAAGAATAAGGACCTTAAGAATTCAGGATAATACCCTCCTGCAGATAATTTAAGGTAGAAGTTACTTTGTATCCGTGGCTCAATCTAATGTTAAAAATCTGCCTTAAATTGAAATCTGTAAAATTGTTACCATAAAATGCAAGTAGTGAATTATCTGCCATAACACACGCTCTCTATTGCAGATGTTTAGATTCACTGTGCTGTGGAAGCACCTACCATTCTCATCCTCTTTTCAGTGGCTCACCAATCTGAGTTTACACATCACTGGCACTAGTGGATTAATAGGGTGATCACATAAAGTAAGGATTTGGAGTACATATATATTAATATATGTTCATTTTATTCAGTCTGTACCAGAATCTTGTACACTAATTGGCATTTCTGGAACCAGACTCAAGCTAGGATTCCTACCTTTTCATTCATTAGTCATTCTACTGTATATTATTTCTCTGCTTCCAAAGCTCATTTCTGATGTTTAGTCAAGGCGGCCATATGTGATTGCATAGGTCATTCACTAAACCATGTTCACTGAACCATAGTTTCTATCACTGAGACAAAACACCCGAGGGTATCAATTCAAAAGGAGGAAAGGTTTATTTTGGCTCATGGTTCTAGAAGTCATGGTTCATGGCCAGTAGCTCTATTGCTTTTGGAAAGTTGTGGTTTGGAGTGTATGACGGGACAAAACTGTTCACTTCATGACACCTGGAGGCAAAGAGGAAGAAAAGCAGAGGCCAGAGTTTTAATATCCCTTTCAAGGGCATGCCCCCAGGGATAACTTTAAGACCAGAGACATGAACTAGCCCCCACCCCCTATAGGCCACACACCACCCAGCAGTACAGCACCACAGGTAGCATTCAACACATGGGCCTTTAGGAGACATATAAGATTCTTACCCAAAAAGGTCAGATAATGTGATGTCAGGAAAATGAACCATTAGATGTGTATTTTAATGTTTTTTTCTTTCATGCATGTGTTTCTAACGCATTTATAAGATTATCTCTTTGTTGCTTTGTATGTCCCTCCCCCACAGTATAACCCCTGCTTTCACTATATTTGATGTCAGTATAACTTGTGGAGGAGATGGATGGGGAAAAACCAGTTGTTTAAGGATACAGGTGGACCTGTTGCAACAATGAGAAGTACAAGTTGTCATGTCCAAAACGAGCTTTACAATGTCGGTGCGGGGCGGGGAGGGGGGAGAAGGAGAAGGATTGTGATTGGGGGGGAGGGGGGAGGCTGGGAAGGGATGTGAAGGGTAAACAAAGGAGGAGGCTGCAATGCTTGGTAAGAAATGTACGCATTATCCTGCCCATGTAATTGTAACTCCTCTGTACAGCATGTTCACAAATAAAATAAAATTAAAAAAAAAAGATTCTTACCCATTCACAAATTTGTCACTGTAGTTTTCTGGCATTTGGTAATCAAATAACTTGTTCTGACTACTTTAGGTTAGTTTTTTTTGACTTTTTTTTCAGGGGAAGATTGAAGTATCTTAAAGGAGGTATACTTATTATTCGCTAATAAAATTTGTTGTATGAGCAGATTCTTTAAAAATCTCCCAAGAATGTAGGAAATAACTAGATCCCCCAAACATCCACGGACACAAGAAACCTGTTAATAAATAAAACTGTACATTGAAGTAACTGCCATTTGGTGAACCTAATAATAAAAGCAGAATTTATTTGGTGTGTTTTTAGAAAGAGAGGAAGGAAGGGAGGGAAACAAACAGGTAATACCAGTGATTCATACCTATACTCCTGGATACTTGGAAGGCTGAGAATGTGGGCGATCACAGTTCAAGGTTCAAGACCAGGCAGAGCAGAAACGTTCTCAAACACTTGTTCTCAACCCCTAGCTGGACTTCATAGTGCATACCTATTATTCTAAGCTACATGAGGCTAAGATGAGGAGGATTATAGTACCAGGCCAGCTGGGGTAGAAAAGTTCAAGAGACCCCCATCTCTATGGAGGGAAGGTGGGTACACTGACAGGTACCTGTGGATGAAAAGCCCATAGTAGGCACATGCCTGAGGGACAAGGAGACCATAGCTCAAAAATAACAATTGGAGAAATCAGGGCTGCTTCTATGGCCTGAAAGAGAGGACAAAATGCCTTACCAACAGGAAGAGTGTGGACCAGCCATGCTTGAGAGGGGCCCTGTGCTGTGTTCTCCACAGCCCCTCTGAATGCTCTGCTTCTTTTGCAGTCTGGAGAGACAGCCCTCCACGTGGCAGCTCGCTATGGCCATGCCGATGTGGTCCAGCTTCTGTGCAGCTTTGGCTCAAATCCCAATTTCCAGGACAAGGTGGGTCGTGACTGCTGCTGGGCTCACCCCCTCTGCTCTCTGCATCTACACACAGGCTGCTGAGAGTACCGTGGACTCCTTTGGAGTCAGGTTCTTGTTGTCTATTACTGAGACAGGTTCTCACATGCAGTGCTGTAACTTTCCCATGTTTTCCCTAAGTTACATACCCAATTGTAACCACCACCCCGTCCCACTTGTCAGAGACAGAATTGGGTCTGTTGAGGTGGACTGGAAACATCCAGACCTCAAGGTCCTGAGCAGTTTCCTTGATTCCTTAGAATATAGTTATCCTGAGTTCTCCCTTGTCAGAGCAGTGACTGTCCTGACTCATCTTTGTCTTCCTTCCATGTCAGAAATCTTGGAGGCTGAAGAATTCTTGCTCAGAGAAACGTTCTCTCCTCCTATTAATAGTTTCAGATAAAGTTAAATGAAGGCAGTTCTGCAAGCAGGATGCTATAAAGCTACCCACATGGAGGCCCTATTGTTTAGGAAAGCTGAGCTCAGGGTTCCAGTGGGCTCCCGAAAGTCATTTGACAGTAATGTGCTGAGAAAGTCAAATTCATGCAACGCTAAGTATTCAGGAAAGAGAAGAAGGATGAAATATTGGCCCTGTTCTTAATCACAGTGGCTCACTCTGGTGTAATTATTTCAGATGACTATTTCTCCCCTTAGCTGCGATTGCCTTCTCTCCACACCCTTGATCTGCCCTTGCTGCAGGATTTGACTGGGGCTGACCCTACCTTGTACTTTTCCCCCATGGATGCATTCTCTTCCTCTGTGCCCTTGTGTCCGGTTAGGAAGAAGAAACCCCCCTGCACTGTGCAGCCTGGCATGGCTACTACTCGGTGGCCAAATCCCTTTGCGAAGCAGGCTGTAACGTGAATGTCAAGAACCGAGAAGGAGAGACGCCACTGCTGACAGCCTCGGCCAGGGGCTACCATGACATTGTGGAATGTCTGGCTGAACATGGAGCTGACCTCAATGCCTCTGACAAGGTGATTAATGGGCCACACATACTGAGAATTGATCTGGGGATTTGTATCTCTGAGATAACCAAGTATCATTATTAATTTTCTTGTTTGGTCAGGGACAGCACTTCACTACTTCATGTTTGCTAAGTAGGTACTGTACCTCATGAACCACACCGTCAGCTCATTTTGCTTTATCTTTAAGATAGGGTCTTCTCTTTTGGCCTCATCCTTCGGGGAATCTCCATCCTTCTATTTTTGCTTCCTGCTGTAGCTAGAATGGCAGGCATTTCTCTTGGTTGATTGAGGTTTCATGAACTATTTGTCCAGGCTGGCCTCCAACCATGATTCTCCCAATCTTTATCTCCTAAATAGCTAGATGTGTGCCACCTACTCCAGGCTAATGAAAATTTCTGTTTTTTGTTTTAGTCATGTATATTCATATGTGGCTTTAAAAAACAAAGCAAAACAAAACTGAGGAACTGGTCAAGATATTTTCTTCCTTTCGTAGCTTTAGAGCAGGTACTATGATGACTGAATCTGACATTCCTCAGTGGGGATTTAAACTGGCAGTGTAGTGTTTATTTTCAGATTTACAAGGAAACAAGGTGGTTTTGTTAGACAAACTCTTGTCTGACAGTTGTAGACTAGTTGTTTTCTTTTGGCCTAAGCAAATTCAGCATAATGTTTTTATGATGAACTTGTACTTAAAATGAGGCTGTGGCTGTGATATAGCTGTAGCCAGTTAGAGTTAGGATTCAGTTACTTTAGTAACTTGGTTTGTGAAGTCTTGTCCTGGTAGGGAGCAGCGGTTCTCAGGGCGGACTTTGTGTGTGTGTGTGTGTGTGTGTGTGTGTGTGTGTGCACGCACGTACACGCCAATCCTGAGGCTTGACTCAGGGCATGAACCTTGTCCCTGCTTTTTCACCTAAGGCTTAAGCCACAGGTACTTTTCTGGCTTTTTTGATGGTTAATTGGAGATAAGAGTCCTCAGGACTTTTATTCATGGACTGACGTTGAACTGTGATCCTCAGATCTCAGCTTCCTGAATAGCCAAGATAACAAGTGTGAGCCACTAGCACCTGGCTGTCCCCAGAGACTTGGTAATATCTGGAGACTTTTTTTTTTGGTCACAACTTGGGGAGGGATGGCACTGGAATCTAGTAGATTAAGGTCAGTGTTACTACTAGCATCTTACCACCCATGAGAACTCTATCACAGGCAGTGACCCCACCCCTGTGGCCTCAGTTCTGAATGGAGAAACTCATACAGATAAGAGACAGAAATGCTTCAGAATTTCCCTGTCTCTCAATCCTCTGCAATAAGTAGAATGGGTTCCTAGGTTCTTTGTATGGCATGTAGGGGCAAAGCAAGTTATACCTGCCTCCCTACATGCAAACTATTCTTTGTCACTTTATCAGTTTCTCTTGGTTCAAAAATGAAATAATTGAGGCTGCTTAGTATTTCAGAACAAAGGTTTTTAAAAGTGGTTTTTAGGCCAGAGCATGGTGGAACAAGCCTTTAATTCTAGCTATTCAGGAGGCATATATAAGACGATCACATTTTGACTAGCCTAGGCAAAAGGTAGTGAGAATTTATCCTATGAACAAGCCAGGCATGGTGGCCTATGCTTATTATCCAAGTTGCTGTAGAAGCAGAGGTAGGAGGATCATGCTCTGAAGTCAGCCTTGGCAAAAGCATGAGACATAATATCAAAGCCAACTAAAAGCAAAATGAAAAGTGAATCACTGTGAATGTGGCTCAAGTGGTAGAGCACTGGCTGGCAATGTGAAGAGCCAAGTTCAATCCCCTGTACCACACACCTAACCAAACAAGAAAGAAAATAAATGATTAAAATGAAATTTAAAAAGATTTCCTTTTTGTCAACATTGGGTTATCAATCATTTCTTAATGTCTTATTGATTCAGAGTCTCACAGAAAGGAAGGTTCTTAGGCCGTAATTATTCAGCATGGAATAGATACAGCGTCATACCCTTCCAAAGTAGATATGATGACTTATGGAGGCAGGGGTTGCTGGTCTTGAGCTTGAACCCAGGGCCTGGGTGCTGTCCCTGAGCACCACTGAGCACTAGCTCAAGGATTGTGCTTTGCCTCTTGAGCCTCAGTGCCATTATGGTCGTTAATTGGACTTTCCCACCTGGGCTGGCTTTGAATCACGATCTTCAAATCTCACCCTTCTGAATAGTTCAGATTGCAGGCATGAGCCACTAGCACCAGGCTGAATTGATAACTTTTGTAACCTCTGTCGGGCGTTGTAGTAGTGATCCTGCTATCAGTGAAGCCTCCACACTTGGGTGCAGAGGTGGGGATGGGGTGGAGATGGACAGACAGAGGCCACCTATCCAAATGAGAAGCACTCATGGAGCTGGCTGTGTTTCAGGATGGACACATCGCCCTGCATCTCGCTGTGAGGCGCTGTCAGGTGGAAGTCATGAAGGCTCTTCTCAGCCACGGGTGTTCTGTGGATTTCCAGGACAGGCATGGCAACACACCACTCCACGTGGCCTGCAAAGATGGCAATGTGCCTATTGTGGTGGCCCTCTGTGAGGCAGGCTGCAATTTGGACATCTCAAACAAGGTGAGTATGGAGGACAGATCCCCACGCATCCTACCTCAATCTGTCCAGCCACCTGTTTCTGGATTTGGGCCAAATACCTGCTGATATCTCTTCAGTATTCACACAAACTTGCATTGTATAGCTGCATCACAAACTTGCATTGTATAGCTATGTTGTGTGTGTGTGTGTGTGTGTGTGTGTGTGTGTGTGTGTATTGGGACTTGAACTCAGGGAATTGGTGCTGTAGTGTTTTTTGCTCAAGGCTGGCACTTTACCATGGGAATCACAGCTCCACTTCTGGCTTCTTGCTAGTGAGTGAGAGATAATAGTCTTAGAATTTCCTCTCCGGGCTGTTTTCAAATCATGATCCTCATATCTCAGCCTCCTGAATCACTAGGACTACAGGTATGAGCAATTAGCACCCAGCTCCATCTAAATTTTCACATGAATAGGTGTGTGCGCTTAGCCCTGGTGATGAACAGCAAGCGCCTTTGTGCTAACACTGTGTTAACAAAGTCTAACAGGAATTAATCTTTGATAGTGGAGACTAAAAGGGACATACAGTAAAAGCAGTGTTTTATTATGATTTGTTTGAGGTAAAAGAATTAATATCTAAGACAACTAGAATATTATATGTAAAAAGGATTCCTTTTGCAATTATATGACTAATTATAATGGAAGTTGCAGATGGTAACCTTTATGTTGTGGGAGTCTGAAGACAGTATTCTAAGTCTCAGGCATTGCCCACTGGCTGCTAATTCCTTTCTTATCTGGCCAGTCTAGTCCTTTGAGACTTACCAACTCATAAAAGACAGGCATTAACCACTTCCCACTTTAGAACCTAATGACCTACTCACCTCCCACTAGGCCCAACTCCCAAGCTTCTACCTCCAACTGTTACTTCATTGTGAACCAAGTCTTAGTGTATGTCCACCTTTGGTGGACAAACAGTATCCATACTGTTCTTCCTCCTCTTCTCCTCTCCCTTCCCTTTTCTTTCCCTTCTTGAAAAAAAATGGTCTCGACATATTTAAAATGTGTGCAAAAAGTAAAGGGAAGACATTCCCACCAAATCATGGCCAACCTATCTTTCTGTAGTTTCTCAAGCAGCTGGCTGTTGGCCTGGTCACAGCCCAGTGGTACCCACCTTCCTCAGGCACCCCATCTCTCTTTTCCTGTGGCATCGTCTCCTCTTTTTCTTGCT
This sequence comes from Dipodomys ordii, assembly GCF_000151885.1. NCBI lineage: Eukaryota > Metazoa > Chordata > Mammalia > Rodentia > Heteromyidae > Dipodomys > Dipodomys ordii. Next base: position 100,787 of record NW_012267359.1, on the reverse strand, counting down.
AGATTAGATTCCCTCAGAGATAAAGATGACTGCTCAAACAGTACTCCTGTCACAATATGTGACAAGTTATTGTCACTGTCTTTATGAGCATTGAAGACAGTTGACATTTATTTATGCTTCCCTCTTGTCACACAAAGAGCAGGACAGTGGCTGTTGAACATGGCTGAGTTAACAAATATAGCAGAGAAGGAAAGAGATAATGCAGAGTGTCACCAAGACACACCTTGGACACACATGGGTACAGGAGCAAAGGCTCTGTGCCCATCTAGTACCGCTGTGGGCCCTTCTTACACACCACTGTGCCAGACATGGGGTGAGGAGCTTGTGGAAGCCAGACTGAGAGGTTCCACCCTCAGGCTTCATGGAGACAGATGTGTGTACTTTCTCAGGATCTTGTGTTGTCATGGCTACACGGATGGAATCAGAAAGGTTCTCTGGATGTTACAAAACCATTAGGGCTGTGCTTGATAAAGAGATCAGAACAGCCAATTTCATACTGAGCACTGCATGTTTGTCCATTGAGGACTACAGGATATACAGAAGGGACACAGGGCAGGTGGAGGAAGAAAGGGAGAAGATTAAACTGGAAAGGAATGAGGGGTTTAGACAGTGAAGAGCTTGGAATATAATTGAGTTCTTCAAAAGAACCAGTTTTGTAACTAGAGGCATGCTTAAGTGGCAGAACACCAGCCATGGCAGAAAAGCAGAGTGAGAGCTCAAGACCTTGATTTCAAGCCCTAGTACTGGCACAAAAAGGGGAAAAAAGGAGGAGGTCAATTATTTGCTTGTGCTGTTTCTTCCCTGTTTCTCGTCCCTTTTATAAAAAAAAAAAACCCCTACATATTCTAGAACTATAGTTATAACTTTATTTCATCTCCACACATTTCATCTTGATTTTCAAATCCTTTCTCCTCACATTAAATTTATGATATTTGAAAACCTGATGATGTCTACTTTCTAAATCACTGGAGAGATCAAAATCAACAAAATATGTATGGTTGCACCCATTGTAGCATCGTTTATAAGAAGCAGGAACTGGCCAGGTGTTAGTGCTCACACCTGTAATCTTAGCTACTCATAAGGTTGAGATCTGAACATCAAGAGTTGAAGCCAGCCTGGAGAGAAAAGTCCCTGAGACGCTTATCTCTAGTTAACCACCAAAAGTCTGGGAGCAGAGCTGTAGCTCAAATGGTAGAGTGCTAGCCTTGCATGAAATAGCTAAGGGGAAAGCACCCAGGCCCTGAGTTCAAATAAAAATAAATGAATAAATAAAATAGGAAGGCACTGGAATCCCCTTTAAGTGTCTGTCTCAGGTAAGAAGTGAATCATGACATGGCCATATAATGGGAATTCAGGAGCACAGAACAAATTTACGTCCATTGTTGGTTGACTAAAGCAATGGACAGAAGAATGCAGAGGATGATCACATCTTGGCTCATACGTAAGAGACAACTTTACATCAGAGCTTGAAGTACATCAAAATGTGAAGTTAGGGGAGGTGCTAAGCAGGGGAAGAGGTAGAATAAGGGCTGAGGATTTTAATTTTCTACCACATGGCCTTTTGTGTCGTTTGGATATTTTGTGTGAGCCTAAATGTCCAGTTCATAAGAAAACCCAACATGTACAAATCAACAGTACAAAACAGAGATTCCCAGATGATCAGTTCCCAGCCCCCTCAGTGTTTTGACCATTCTACCTTGGGCAAATGAAAACCTTACAGTTCTGCTCATGAGGAAGTTGAGCCCAAACAGCTCCATAGCCTTTGAGAAACATAATGCATGCAAATTAAAAGCAGGCTAATACTATTTATTTCATTCTTGCATAACCATGATTACTAACAGATGCATGTGGCTGTTGGGTATGCAGAACTTCCCAACCTTGGGCTCATACTGGACACTTCTGCCAGTACCACCTATTATCCTCTTTTTTTTAAAATAAGTTTTTTGTAAAAATACTGTACAGAGGGGTTACAGTTACATGAGCAAGGTAACGAGTACATTTCCTATCAAGCATTATTGCTTCCTCCTTTGTTTTTCCCCTACATCCCTTTCCTCCTACCTCCACCACTACAACTTCCCCTTCCCCCCTGCCTAAATTGAAAAGTTCATTTTTCAACATAGTGTCTTGTACATTTTATTGTGACAATGGGTCAAAAGTCCTGACGGTATCCAGTCACTGGTGGCTCACGCCTCCTAGCTACTCAGGAGGCCGAGATCTGAGGATTGAGATTCAAAGCCAGATTGTGCAGAACAATCTGTGAGACTCTTAGCTTCAATTAATCACCACACTGTCAAAAGTGGAGCTGTGGCAAGAGGTAGAGTGCCAGCCTTACGTGAAAAAAAGGTAAGGAGCAGCACCCAGTTTGAGTATAATCCCCAGAACTGGTGCATGCTCATTTAAAAGAAAATGGTTTTCTCCAGATACTCCCTTCTTTTCCTAACAATACCAACCCACTTGGAGCAGACCTGTGAAGACAGGTTGCCCCTGTAAAGAAACACAGTCCAACAGGAAAGCCTGAACTAGTATCCAAACCTTGGGGTTTCATCAAACACCTGAAATGCTCCTGATCGCTCCTGTACATTCACTACTATGCCAGGGCATACCGTTTGGGAACCACAGGCATAAAAACCATAGTGAGTCTGATCTTGAAATTTCTGCTCTTCCAAGTGTCATCGGCAGCTGTCCTCCCAGCCCTTACTCCCCGGCTATGTTTAAATTGAACTACAGTACAGATATCACTAGACCTTTGGGACCCTCCTGCCCTTGCCCCAGGCCTCCTTTCTTCCAGCACTGCAGCAAATCTAATGTCAATTACCTGTGACCAGCCTCATTGGATTATCAGTGGATGTCTTAATTTTCATGCCAGTTTTGAGGCTTGAACTCAGGGCCAGGTGCTGTCCCTTAGTGTTTTTGCTCAAGGCTAGCGCTCTACCACTCGAGCCTTAGCTCTATTTCTGGCATTTTGGTGGATAACTGAAGATGAGAGTCTCACCAACTCTCTTGCCCAGGCTGGCTTTGAACCGCAATCCTAAGATCTCAGTCTCAGAGTAGCTAGGATAGCAGGTGTGAGCCACCAACACTCAACTACCTTGGGCCTTTTGCTGGTTAATTGGACGTAAGAGTCCCATGGACTTTCCTGCCCAGGCTGGCTTTGAACCAAATCCAAATATCTTAGCCTCCTGAGTAGGTTGGGTTACAGGTGTGAACCACCAGCTCCTGACTTGAAGCTGCTATTTCAATGGCAAAGTACTTACAGAAGTTCTGCCTGGCTGTCCGGCCTCCTCTTTCTTGCTGGTGTTTCCCAGGTCCCTTCCTTAACACTGGGCTCTTGTAATACGTTCCCCACATCTGAAGCCAAAGGTTTCCGCAGCAACAACCATGAGAAGACGCTGTTATTTGTTTTCTCCTTCCAGTATGGACGAACACCTCTGCACCTTGCCTCCAACAACGGGATTCTGGACGTGGTCCGCTACCTCTGTCTAATGGGGGCCAACGTGGAGGCACTGACCTCAGTGAGTACCGGCTTGTGGCTGGAGAGGTACTGGGAACTTCTCCCTCCTCAGGGGTATGGGGGAAGGAATTCCTTGGCAACTGCATTGTAAAGCAGACAAGCTGCTATTACACTTTCTCTCCTCCACTGCAGTATGTAGACATTTGCCCACACAAACCCAGCTTAGTATCTAGTTAATGTTTTATCTTCTTGTTTCACCAGGCCCTGCTCTGCCAGCAATTCCCACTGGTTCTCACTGGCCTTTCTGTCCGTTCCGTTTCACAATGATGCAGTTTCCATTAGATATATGGACTTCTCTGTCTTAAGTGCTCCCAGGCAACCCCAGGGCATGGAGGCCCTTTGCATTCTGGGAGGAACTAGAGGATAAAGAAGCCTCCCCACCCCCAAGTGGGGTACAGATATACAATTGCCCCCCATCGCCCACACACACCCAGGCCATCATTAGGTAAAGAGCTGCCCTGTGCTGCTTAAAGAGCACACCTTTGCTGCTAAGCCTGAAATACCATTTGAAGTGAGATGTATTCAATCCCCTGTGCTTCACACTCTCCACAGACACTCAGCAGAAGAAACCCTTTAATTGGCATTCCAAGAAGTGCCAAAAAATAAAAAAACAAAATAACCCTAGCTATGCAGGCCACTGGGACCTGAAGCCAGGTAGGCAGAAAAGTGCAGGTGATTCCATCTCCAAGTTAACCAGCAAAAAGCCAGGCTGGGGGCCTGTGTCAAGTGGTAAAGCACCAGCCAAGTAAGCAAAGAGAGTATGAGACCCTGAATTCAAACTCTGGAACTGTTGCAAGGGGTGGGGGGAAGTGCCAAAGAAAATTAGGCTTTGACTGACACAATAAAGTTACAGTTTTATTGCCACCTTTGTGTTGCTGGTGGTGCAAGAGTAAGTCTTCTATCCAGGCTTGTGTGGAAGGGACAGTCCTGAAATTCAGAGCTTTGCTGATATGCAGTGATTCATTAAGAAGATCAACTGTGTCCCTAAGGCTCAAAGTGGAGCCTCATTTGTTGGCGATCACCAAGGGGTTAGCAGACTGTCTCACAGGGCCTAGTCTAGCCTGTGTGTGTGTGTGTGTGTGTGTGTGTGTGTGTGTGTGTGTGTGTGTGTGTGTGTGTGTGTGTGTGTGTGTGTGTGTGTACTGGGACTTGAATCAGAGCCTGGACACTGTCCCTTAGTGTTTTTGTTCAAGGCTGGTACTCTATCCACTTGATCCTTACTTCCCTTCCAGCTTGAAGATAAGAGTCTTACAGACTTTCCTACACAGGCTGGCTTCAAACTGTATACTCAAATCCTCATATCTCCACCTGCTGAGAAGCTAGATCTATAGAGTCACTGCCCACAGCTCCATGCTCTTTTTGTTTTTTAAAGCTCTGTTGGACCCCTGCAGCCAGGCCCAGTTATTTACTCATCATCTCTGGCAATGCAGGCTGCTTCGTTAGAGGTAGTTGTAACTGAGGCCATTTAACCACAATGGACTTTGTAGAGGACATGGCTGTGGTCTAGTATATTTCTTCCCCCACCGTGCTCATGTTTTGCAGAGAGCTCTGTGCAGCATTGGGCTCGCTTTTGTGCTCGCTTTGCAGGCCCAGTTTTGCACACAATGTTTTGCATGTGATTTGACCTCTTCTTAGCATATCTCCTCCCCCACTGCATCCTTCACCCACTGAGAAAGGCCACACCCTGCTGTGCATAGCACACAGTATGGTTCCCCCGTGATAATTCATTATATGCATTTATTCTTAGATGGTGCCTCATACAGAAAAACATTAGCAAGTAATCTTCGAAGATGTGAGCAGAAGATCTGGTCAAATCTAGCGTTATAGGTTGGGATTTCTCTGTGTGGCCTCTGGCTCCACAGAGTCCCTCTGTGAGCCCATGGTCCTCTCCTTCTTCCCATCCCTATGGTCATCTCCTTGGTCACCACCCATCACCCCTCTTCAGGATGCCCACAGGTGCAGCTCTGTGTTCTGCTCCCTTCCTGGTCCCTGGAGAGGTTCATCCTGTTATGGAATTCCATTGTGAGAAACAGAGAAGCCACATTTTGAGAGACTTGAGTCAGGAGTCTTTATTAGAAATCCAGTGACTATGAGCAGACACATGTACCCCCAAAACTTGTAGCCCCCAATACACTTAATACTGTTAGGAGACTTGAGTCATGAGAGTAATAAAGAAAGAGCAGGAAAACGATCTCAGCAAATCAACTCTAATGACAAGCTGAAAAGAGACACAATGGTGACCTGAGGAAAGAGAATCAAAAGACATGAGGTATGGTGAAATGGCAGCTAAGGTGATGGGGCCTGAATAGGGTCGGGGGAAGGGTCACAGGGAGCTCAAGAGTTCAGAGTTCGTGGTACAGGTATGTCGGATACAGAAATGTATTGTGCAAGTCCCTGCCCCTGCTTCTTGGAACTCAGGTTAGCCTATCAGCTGGGGGTAGGGGTGAGATTTCACCTCTAGAAGTTTTCAGAAAGCCCCCATCATCCACCAAAATGCCAATATGGTGCCAGTTAGACCTAGTATTCATATTAGCACCCCACCTCACATAGCCTCTCTCACCCTCCTCATTTACTCATTCTCCAGATACCAGACATCCAAGCTGCACCAGGCATGTACTCCTAACTGAGAAAATCATGGCAATAAGATAGGAGTGTGGCCAAAGATGGTGTGCATGCCTTTAATCCCAGCTATGCCAGCTATGAAGTAAGCACAGGTAGCAGAATCATAGTCTTAAGTCCAGCTCTGGGCAACAGTGCATAAGACCTTATCTAAAAACTAACTAGGTTGGTCACTAGTAGCTCACACCTGTTATTCTAGCAACTGAGGAGGTTGAGATCTGGCGTTTGTGGTTCAAAGCCTGCACAGAAGACAAATTGGAGAGACTCTAGTCTCCAGTTGACCACCACAAAGTCTCAAGTGGGGCATGTCTCAAGTGGTAGAACACCAGCCTTGAGACTAAGGAGACAAAGCCCAGTCCATGAGTTCAAACTCTAGTAAATACATACATACATACATACATGCATGCATAAACAAAAAGATAAAGGGCTGGGTAAGTTGGCTCAAGTGGTACTGAAACTCTAGTATAGAGGTTTGCCCTCAGAAATTTCTAGAAAATAAGAGGGATGCAGACCCAAGTAGACCCAAGTGGTCACCAAGAAGAGGGGTCCTGTAGTTGCTGAGGGGCTTCAGGCCCTGCGGAGTCCTGAGTGCAGCGCCCGGAGCTTGGTAACCACCAGCACTGCCCAGGAACCGGGGAGACAGTGAAGGGACACCATGTGGAGAGTCCCCTTAGAGCAAGCAGTGCCAGGCTGTACCCCTCCTTCCAGCCAGGGGAAGGGATGGGCTCCTCTTAGAGCAAGGGTGGCCATTGACTGGAATGACCATTTGGACGCTGGGCTCTGTGCTGAGATGGTCACAATGCTAATAAACACAAAACCTCGGCATGTGTCATTTCAAATGCCCTGGCAGCCACCAGGGAAAAGGAAAAAGAAGCAGAGAAAATGAAACTTGGGAGAATGTTCTATTTAGCAAAAGAGATACCGTATGTCATTTCAACCTGAATGTTCTGGGGTTTTTGAGGTCGTTCACACTCTTTAGTCTATAACTCGTTTTTGATATCTTCAGGCATAGCCTGTCCTTCTTGGGCCATATTTTAGGTCTGTGAAGAGGGGCGGTTTCCAAATCCCACACTGAACAACCATCACCTCCCATCTTCCCATCCTACAACTAATGCTGCTCAACAGCGCCCTCTACCGCCACCTTTCTCCTGTTCTCAGCTAGAACAAGTTGAAACAAGTCCTCTAAATAGCCCGACACTTCTTTCCTCCTTTCTTTTGCCTCTCTGGTACCCTCCTCATTTTCCATTCCACAGGACTCAGCAGAGACCTCAGTTACTCTTTTTTTTTTTTTTTCGGTCCGGTCGTGGGGCCTGAACTCTAGGCCTGGGTGCTGTCCCTCAGCTCTTCAGCTCAAGGCTAGCACTCTACCACTTGAGCCACAAAGCCACTTCCGGCTTTTTTTCTTTTTGCTTATGTGTTGCTGAGGAATCGAACCCAGGGCCTCAGGCATGCAAGGCAAGCGCTCTACCACTGAGCCACCTTCCCAGCCCCCTCAGTTACTCTTTTCATAGCTTTTTCCTTCCAAATTTTTATTGTAAAATAAAATGATTTAAAAAATAAAGTGCACAAACAAACCATAAACAAGTAAACTATAGTGAATCATTTCTACTTAGGTCAAGAAACAGGATGTTTGTAACCATTCTAGTTGTTTCAGAGGTTGGACTCAGTGCCACCTTCACCCCTGTCTCACCCAGAAGAAACCCCCTGTGACTGTGTGTGACTTTGTGTGTGTGACTTTGTATGTGCATGCTTTTGTGTGTGTCTGTGTACATGTGTGTGTGAGAGAGAGATTGTACATGAGGCAGATAGCCTAGGGAAAATGAGGCATGGTAAATGGCTGCCAAGAATTAAAAAAACCAACAACTCAAGCTTAAAGCTTTGTTCTCTTAAGATTAAGGGAACACAGTCGTTTCGGGGGAAAATGAAGCAGGATAAACTAGGGGAAAAGAGATATTACAAGAGATATTCATTCATCTACTTCCCTTAAGATTAATGGACCAAAGTCATTTAGGGGAAAAATGAGGCAGGAGAAATTTAGGAAAATGAAGCTGGTGAAGGCAACTCAAAAACAGAAGGGCCATCTATGTTCCAAAGAAAATCAACAGGATGTATTTCTCTTCCTGAGAGATGCAGTTCGCACCCCAAGAATTAACATTTGTTTGGCAGGATATAGGCCTTCCTGAGAGAAACACTCACCCAAAATGTAAGCAACAAAATGCAGACAACAGGAGCCTGCCTTATCTCAAGGATAAGCATCTATTTTATGGCAGGATGCATTCTTACCTGGACCGAATGCCCAAAATATCCAGAAACTAAGAAAGCATAACACCTGGAGCACAGATAAAACAGCTATCTGTGCATAACTTTGAAGTCAGACTTTCTGCCTTTTCCATATAAATACCCTTAACAGCCAAGGAGCTGTGTGTGTCTGTGTCTCTCTTTCACTCCTGGAGAGCATCCACACTCTATTAGAGTGTGCCCCTTCCTTTTTGCTTGTCTGTCTGCTTTTTATCTGCTTGTCTATAAAGCTCCACCAAGTTCATCGTGACTTGTCCAGAAATCCTTATTCTGCCATCAAAGTCAAAGACCCTAAGTGAAGAATTCCTACTTTGTCACAAACCTTCACCTGCATCTGGGGCTTGAACTCAGGGCCTGGGTACTTACTGTCCCTTAACATTTTCACTCATGGCTAAGGCTCTACCACCTGAGTAACAGTTCCAGTTCCAGCTGTTTTTGATTAATTGGAATTAAGTTAGTCTCACAGACTCTGGAGTGGGCTTTGAACCATAATCCTCAGATCTCAGCCTACTAATAAGCAGCTAGGATTACAGGCAAGAGTCATCTGTACCTAACCCTTGTGACTTTTTGACAATGGTTCTTTGAGCTTTTCTCATTTTGTTCACCCAAGCACTAAAGGCTCTCATTTCTGTGTTCCTAGCCATCTCCCAAAGCCTGGTGTAATTAACAGTCTGCCACTCTCCTGCCTTGGATAGAAAGCCCTCCTTGAACCTGCTTCTCCTGCTGCCTCTGCCTGCCCTTTAACTCTAGTTTTTTCCCTGCTTCTTCCCGATTCTCTATCCTTTTACTGTCTACCTGCTCGTCTGCAGGATTGGAGCCTCATCTGAACTCTAAGGCCTACCTGTTCCAGGTGCACCAGCCTCAGACATAACCTTTGGAAGACCCCAGTGGCCTGCACCCCACCCTCTCCCTACAGACTTTCTCTTCCTCATTGTTTCACCTCTGCTAAAGCTTCCCTTATATCAGTACAGAAACCAGTTTGCCAGGATGTGCTAGCTGGCTGTGCAGTATACCGTAAGGGAAACAAGAAGCCTTTGCTTGCTCACTGGACCTGTTTCAGCACTTTAAGGAGGTAGAGAGCAACTAGCAGTCCTAAATGGGAAGTGGACCTCCTCAGAGTACCTCTCCAAATTTTGCCCTCTAGGGACCATTTGAGACTAAAGACATCTTCAGTTGTAACATCATCTTGAGGTTGAGAAACACTACTGGCACCTTGGAGGTGGAAGTCAGAAGTGCTACTAAACATCCTTACACGGTGCCTGATAGCCCATGATCCAGAGTTATCTGGTCCAAAATGGTCAGTTGTGCTAAGATTAAGAATTCCTGGTTGATGCCAGGCGCTGGTGGCTCACGCCTGTAATCCTAGCTACTCAGGAGGCTGAGATCTGAGGATCTCGGTTCAAAGCCAGCCTGAGCAGGGAAATCCTTGAGACTCTTGATTCCAGTTAACCACCAGAAAACTGGAAGTGACGCTGTGGCTCAAGTGGTAGAGTGCCTGCCTTGCACTGAAGAGCTCAGGGACAGTGCCCAGCCTGAGTTCAAGCCCCATGAGTGACAAAAATGAAAAACAAAATGAGAAAAAAAATCCCAGGTTAATTAAGCCAGGTGCCAGTAGCTCATTCCTGTAATCCTATCTATTCAAGACGCTTAGATCTGAGATTCGTGGTTCAAAGCCAGCCACAGTGGACACATCCAAGAGATTCCAATTAGCCAACAAAAAGCTGAGATAGAGGTGTGGCTCAAATGGAAAGCTGAGCAGGAGTGCAAGGCCCTGAGTTCAAGTCCCAGTAGCTAAGGTAGGAGGATGAACAGAACAAAACAAAACAAAACACACGCACACGCGCACACATACACACACACACACACACACACACACACACAAAACAAGAAATCTCAGGATAATGGGACACCGTGTATGTCTGAAGAAAAACTCAGCAAAGCACTGACGACCTGCAGGTACACTGTGGCAGGCATACCCCAGCTTTCACGCAGATGGCACTTTTCTCAGTGACAAACACCCAAACTTCTTTTCCTTATGTTGATTTTGTTTTGTATTTTAAAGGTTACCTTTACTTATTTGGAAATTGCTTCTGATCTTTTCAACTTTTGAGGGTTTTTTTTTTGTTTCTGTTTTTTGGTCTTTTTGTTTGTTTATTTTTTCAGTTGTGGGGCTTGAACTCTGGACCTGGGCGCTGTTCCTGAGCTCTTCAGCTCAAGGTGAGCGCTTTACCACTTGAGCCACAGAGCCACTTTCAGTTTTCTGGTGGTTAATTGGAGATGAGTCTCATGGACTTTCCTGCCCAGGCTGGCTTTGAACCGTGATCCTCAGATCTTAGCCTCCTGAGTAGCTAGGATTACAGATGTGAGTCACCAGCACCCTGCCAACCTTTAAGTTTTAGTGATCTTCTGTACTGCAACAGAACAGCCCCTCCGCCTCCCTCCCCCTCTAGGTACTGGGGGCACAGTGCCAGCCCCTGCTTCCTAGCCTGACTCAGAGAGTTCCTGTCTTCAAAGCACTGAGACCTGGTACTCCAGCATGGCTTACAGGAGGTTCTCAGTCAGTAGTCCTCACATTGCATGTTCATAGTATAGACACAAATCAATTCACTCAGCATGAAAGTACAGCCCTGTACAGTCACTAGGTAAAATGTAAGCAACAGAAATGAAACGTGGCTTGAGTTTAGGTAAAGCACCAGCCTTAAGCAGAAAATCCAAGAGAGAGTTCAAAGGTTTGAATTCAAGCCCCAGTACCAACACAAACACACACACACACACACACACACACACACACACACGACAAACAGCAAAATGCTGTGGATTCTTGGGTCCCTATTTTGGTGTTTACCAGCAATACTGAAATCACACTATGCTGCTAGACTAAGAAGACTTTGAAATGCACGTGATTGCTAGGGGGAAAAAGCATCATGAAGGCTAGGGTTGTCTGTGTAGGATTATAAGACGTAGGCCCACCTTATCTAGAGTTTAGCATCTAATGAACTCCTGATGGGCTGCCTGATGAGAGAGAGGTGCTTAGGACAGGGAGCCACTGGTCAGCAATTGAGTCTTGATTAAAGCCTACACACCGTCTCCCTGTTATACCACAAGACTCCACCATGTGGTTGTACCTATGTCTCTTGCTTTCTTGGGTCACACAAAACAATGGTCTCGCTGGCAGGAGACAGTGTAGGATGCGCTCTTTGCCTGCCTGCTCTACTTCTGATGCCTGGTATGTTGTTTTTCCCTCGGACTGATGGAGTGAGTGCATGGAACACACATTGCTCTCTTCTGCAAAGAAAAGAAACAGATGGTTTTTCTCTCACAGGATGGGAAGACAGCGGAGGATCTTGCTAAATCAGCTCAGCACGAGCATGTGGCAGGTCTCCTTGCAAGACTCCGAAAGGTGAGATGATGCTTCTCCGTCTAGAATTCTCTGCTTGTTTTTGTGTTAAAAAGTCTTCAGTGTGTTCTTTGTCAGTTCTGAGAATGAACAAGAAGAGGCTTTGGACACAGATTTTGGGAAGAACATCTCTCCTCTGTGGTTTGAATGTCTGTTGACTTAGATATGGAAGCAACCTATCGATTTATGGGGTGTATAGTTTAGATCCATTCTATAGTTGGCCTTGAAAAATAATCTGCCCTCTCCTGTTGTCTGTGCCTGGTCAATGAATGCTACCTCTTTTCTTCCTCATGTTTTGAGCTCCAGATACCATTTCAGCCCCTGTTTAGCAAACATTTCCCTAAGGTTTATAAAAAGCAATGACAAATATGATGATGTTGGTGTACTGTCTGCATACCCCCAAGGATTGTCTTCCCTTTAAGATAGGAGCTCTTCAGTGAACACCATTGTTGACTGCAGTGATATTTTAAGATTCAGTATTAAAAATTAGAACCATAAGCTAGGCGCGGGTAGCTCACATCTGTAATCCAAGCTACTCAGGAGACTGAGATCTGAGAAATGCGGTTTGAAGCAAGCCTAGGCAGAAAAAGTCCTGGGCAGAAAAAGTCCCTGTGAGACTCTTATCTCCAAATAACCACTCAACAAGCAGAAATGGCACTATGGCTCAAACTGGTGAAGCACTAGCCTTGAGCAAAAGAGCTCAGGGACAGCGCCTAGGCCCTGAGTTCAAGCCTCATGACTGACACAAAAACATTAGAACCATTGGCTGACTAATAATAATGTGTAGTAACTTGTCATACAGTGATGAGAATGGTTTTTTTCCCCTCCCTTATTTCTATTATTTATTTGTTTCTTTATTCATTTATTTTTGTGACTGTCCTGGGGCTTGAACTCGGAACCTGGGTGCTGTCACTTAGTTTTGTTGCTTAAGGCTAGGCTCTACCACTTGAGCCACAGCTTTATTTCTAACTTTTTGGTGAGTAATTAAAGAGGAGTTTCATGGACTTTTTCTACCTGAGCTGGTTTCAAACTATAATTCTCAGATCTCAGCCTCTTGAGTAACTACAATTACAGATAAGAGCCACTTGCACTTGGCTTGATTTTTCTTTTTTAAGATAGGTCCTACTGTGTAGCCTTGGCTGGCCTCATACTCCTACATTAGCCTCCTAAAGGCTGGAATTACAGGTATGCACTATCTCATGTGATATAGCCCTTAGAAATATTTCTGGAGAGCTTTTAGTTCCAAGAGTTTAATATATAGAGTCTCCCTGTATTCACATTATCATCCCTGCCATGTTGAAGATGCATACCCAAAGCCAGGCACCAGTGGCTCAGACCTGTAATCCTAGTCGCTCAGGAGGCTAAGATCTGAGGATTTGAACCTAGCCTGAACACATAAGTTCAGGAGACTTTTATCTCTAATTAACTAGCAAAAAGCAGTCAGTGGAAATAGAGTTCAAGCAATAGAGTGCCAGCCTTCAGTGAGAAAGCCAAGCAAGAGCTCAAGGCCCTGAGCTGTTGAGCATGAACAAGAAAGCATGCTCAAGATGCACAAAAAGAAGCGGTTTTTTGTATGCATTAACAAAAAAAGCATACAAAGGGGCTGGGAAGGTGGCTCAGTGGTAGAGCTCTTGCCTTGCATGCATGAGGCCCTGGGTTCAATTCCTCAGCATCACATAAGAAAAAAGAAAAAAGCTGGAAGTGGCACTGTGGCTCAAGTGGTAGAGCACTAGCCTTGAGCTGAAGAGTTGAGGGACAGTGCTTAGGCCCAGAGTTCAAGCCCCACAGCCGGACCCATCCTTCCCCCCCAAAAAAAAGAAACAAAAAAGCATACAAAGAAAGTAAGTGGTTATCTTTGGCTTTTTTTTCTTTTTTCATTACTCTGTTCTTCCCAATTTCTTTTAATGACCATGTCACAATTTCCATGAAACAAACTTTCTGTAAAGAAAGATAATTCAGTTGGCTTGTTGAGGAGATGTCTAAAGTAGGTTCCTGGTATCCCTCTGAGTTTCTGTTCCCTTGTTGAACACTGCAGAAGAGAGGATGGTGTATTTCCTTTAATATCTGCTGGAGGTCTGATCTTCACAGTTGTCACATAATCAAAGATGGAAGAAATAGGTTGGTGTCTTTTTTTGTCCTAGTTTTGGATTTTAAACTCAGGGCTTGGGTGCTGTCCTCCATCTTTTTTGCTCTACCACTTACTGCATAGCTCCATTTCTGACTTTTTGGTGGTTAATCAAAGACAAAGAATGGACCTTTCTTCCTGAGAGGAAGAAATGTCTAATGCCCTGGCTCACTCATTTATACCCCTTGTGCTTTGGGTGCAGTGAGCTGTTCCATAGGTCTGATCCCCTAAGATCCAGAGAGATCCAGACTCCTCTTAGCTCTGGAGATTCTGGAGATCGATAAGTTTGGACTATCCCTAGTCTAACCCACCTGCTCAGACAGGAAACACGCAGAGCACATTATGTGCCAACTCAATCTGTTGCCTTTGTCACCTTCAGATGACATCCGCTTCCTGGTGAGTCAGAAGATCAGCAACAATCTTTGAAGCTTTTCTAATCATGGTCTGGCCTTTTTTCACTTTTCTGTTTGTGTCTGTTTTGATTTTTGTGAAAATAAGTTCCCAAATATATAACTAGTTGCTCCTTAGGTCCATTGGATCCTGGGATGTAGCTTTGGAAGTGACAGGCCTATCCCAGCTGCCTCCTTGGAGACTGGAAGGGTGGCCAGAGATTACAGCAGGAGCAGATGCTCCCTGCAGAGAAAGCCAATCAAATCAATTTGTTTGTGGTCATAAATTGGGTCATAAGCTGAGCAGAATGAAGGTTCAGGAAGGAAAACATTTAGTGCCAGTTTTCTGTCGGTGTTATTTCTCCCATGCCCTTCCCCGCCCCCCATGTCTCTCACCAGGGTGCTGTTGGTGTTTCAGTACATGGGATGTCCTGTTTTTGTGGCTGTTCTGATTTCTGAACTCCAAAGGATGCTAATGTCATAGCCTCCCTTCCCCTGCTTCATTGTGGAAACTACAAACGACTCTACAGATTTTCAGATACCTTTATTCCCCCAGGATAGGTCACTCTGTGTGGATCTAGAGCACTCATGGGAGAGGGCCATGTTTGGAGGAATCAGGTACAGCCTGCCATTTCTCCCTTCCCATCTGGTCTCTGCCAGGGCCACTAAGCAACTGGGAATGTACTGTTGAACTTCTGCTGGGGCAGCAATGAAAATGTGGTTTCTGGAAAGAGGACCAAAGTCATCTTGTTTGCCTGTATGAATCGAGGAGAGCAGGAAAGGCTGTTTTGGTCATTAAACACTGCGGCATGAGTCTTTAATGATCCTAAAGACACAGTGACAAGAGACCTCACAGCCTTGTATTCAAAGGGTCCACATGGGCTGACCTCTTGGCAGTGTGGGACTGAGGAGGAAAAGGCCAAAGCCAGGTCTGTAGGAAGGAAGTTCATGGGCAGGACCTAAGGTGCTGAAACTCGGATCATGTGACATCACATGGGGACTTGTAGTCAGCCACAGTTGAGCATTTGCACTGCAGGAGTCAGCAAACCATGAGAACTAAGTCTTCCCTTTCCCACTGAACTAATTTACTGGCTTTAGGAGTCTCTGGCCACCCCCGGACATAAACTCTGGTGGGTGGATGCCATCTCCTAACAGGAAAAGGTTACCCATCTTGTTCAATTCCTGCCAAGATACAAAGCCCTGACCAGCCCTCCAAACCTACCCAGAACTGTGTTGTTACCTAGCCAAACTCAATCCTCTTTGACCTCGAGCAAAGGATTCTTTCTCCTGACTGATGGCGAGAGGGTTGCATTTAGAGTTTGTATTGGTATCCACTTTCCTATGTCCTTGCCAGTGCCATTTACTGATTTAGTTATTTTAATTGTGTACTTATACTGGGGCTTGAACTCAGGGACTTATGTTCTTACTTGGCTTTTCTAGTCAAGGCTGATGCTTTAGTACTTGGGCCACACTTCCACTTCTGTCTTTTTGCTGGTTAATTGAAGATAAGAGAGTCATAGACATTTCTGTCCAGGTGGCTTCAAAACTTGGATCTTAGATCTCAGCCTCCTGAGTAGCTAGGATGATAGGTTTGAGCCACCAGACCTGGTTCCACTCTTACCTGAGGTTTAAATAATAGTTTCAGACATCTGGGGAATTGGTTTATTTTATTTTGTGTGAATTATCAGGTTTTCTTTTCTTTTCTTTCTTTTTTTTTTTTTTGCCAGTCCTGGGGCTTGAACTTAAGGCCTGGGCACTATCCCTGAGGTTCTTTTGCTGAAGGCTAGCACTCTACCACTTGAGCCACAGCACCCCTTCCAACTTTTTCTGTTTAAGTGGTACTGAGGAATCAAACCCAGGGCTTCATGCATGCTAGGTAAGCACTCTACCACTGAGTTACATTCCCAGCCCATTGTGAGACTTTTCCACAAGCGGAAAACAAGTCGTTTTTCTTCTCCTGAGCCTAAGCCAGGACAGTGGGGGTGGTGCCCACTAATGTTGGAAAACAAGGAAGTATTGGAAGTTTCCCAGAATTAAAAATTCACTCGGAGTAGAACACATGGGCATAATTAGGAGCAGCCCACCCCTTCCTGCTGGGTCTGATTGCATCCTCCTGCCTTTCTACCCATGGAGGTCACTTCACTGCCCAGTGATCTTCTCTGGATCCCCAGATTGTGTCTCAATGTCAGCCTGCACAGGTTTATTCATCTTTGCCGATGAGAAAGTGAAAGCTAGATTATCAAGAAAAAGGGGCTAGAAGAAAGGAAACTAGAAGTCCAGAGCTTCTCTGAGCACTCCAGACATTCACTGCTGCACACATTTAACAGATCCCCCAGGTCAGCTGTATGCCAGGACCTGTTCTGACACTGCTTACAGTATGGACAGGTAAGAAAAGTGCTGGACACGGTAGGGCAGGCCAAGGCTTGGCTAGCCTAGCAATGGTCTAGAAGCCAAAGCCAGCCACCACCTGCTTTTGTGACTAAATCTTACTGCACCACACCCACGCCCCTTCATCTGCTCTCACCTCTGGCTGGTTTGCATGCAAGGCAGAGCTGGAGTGCATCAGGGACTGTCTTTCCCTTTGCAGAAAGCTTTTCTGCCCCCTGGTGTTTGTGTCAGGCACTAACCTAAGATGGTGAGCTGCAGTGATAGAGCGGGGGGGCACTTAAGAAAAACAGATAGATGCTGACAATCCTAGCACAGGAACAGGGGAACAGAACATGTGACACAATCCACCTCCATGACCACCTGGAAGGTTCTAGTTCAAAATTCTGAACATGTCAGAGTTGGGAGCTGTTTATGTTCCCTTCCCAATTGGTGTCCATCTGCACTGGGGAGGGCCAGCTCAGCCCCTGCATGCTCTGGGGTTCATGTGTGTTCCAGCCACTCCCACAGACCCAGTGGACACACACACCAGAGTATATCTCAAAGCAGGAGCCACACTATAGGCAGCCCCACGATCTCAGCTCCCAGCCCTCCCTTGCCCTAAGGCCAGTGGACAAGTTCCACCTGGTCCAGCCATTGAATGTAAGTGACCAAATCCCAAGGCCACCCAGCAAGGGTGGCCTTGCTGCTTACGTAAGTATTTATCATAGATGGACATGCATCTGTCCAAAAAATAGCATTCTTTAAAACAATGTTATAAAGATGAGGTACAGCGGGGTTACAGTTACATAAGTCAGGTAATGACGACATTTCTTTTAGGACAATGCCACCCCTTCCTCTCTCCCAGTTTTCCCCTCCTGTCCCCACCCAAAAATTGTATAGTCCATTTACAACAGAGAATTTGTGTTCTTAATCACCTTCTAGAACTATCTTTGAGTCCTTCCTTTGTTGTAAAACACATTAGAACTGGTTTAATGAAAGCTGCCTTCATAGAAACACTGCTGTATCAGGCAATTTCTTCTACTGCGTCATCTAGTGGCGATAGGTGAAAAAGCACCCTCCATGAGATTTTTATGGGCCTCAGGAATATGCATTCTCCCAGGTTCTCAATAGGAAGATGGGGGTGGAGGGTGGGGGGGAGTCTTCCTGCAGGACAAGGTTAGATTTCCTTAGAAGGGGGAAGACCTGAGGGTAGTTTTCTTGCATTTCAAGCTTGTGGTGAGCTCTATCCATCTCGATGGGAGAGATGTTTTCTGACATATGTTTCCAAGGCCATAGAGAATAACAGTGGGTACTCGCAGCCCGGTGCGCCATCTCCTGGTGGAAGGGAGAGAAGTCAGCCCCAGGGAGATGTGAAAGGTCCCTCCAAACTAAGGCAGGAAGTTGTGTGTGTGTGGGGGGGGGAGAAGTGGGGAGAGTGGGGGGAGGGAGGGTTGGGTTCATTTTCTTGTTCTTTGTCCTTCAAACTTCTTTTTCCTGTGGGCTGTTACCCAGGCCCCACTTGAAAAGTGAGTGTGTATATCCCGAATTGAGGGCATCATAAAAGCCAAATTGAAAATATAGTATCAGATATTTTTTAAAATCTTGTTTATGATCTCCATCATTGTTTAGGAAAAAGTTACTTAAGCTTGTGACCGATTCTCTGGGAAAGAATTGAGGTCCTAGACAGATAGATCCTGAGGATGGAGGAGATTGTGTTCACACCAAGATCAGCCAGCAAATGAATCTGCCCATGAAATAAAATCCCAGAGAAGGGCTAACATGAGATGTACCATTTGTTGGTGCTAGCCTACGCAAGAGGGGCTTTTTCTCTTTCTGTGTGCTTTTCTTTTCCCCCTGCCTCAAGATCAGGGCTTGGGCACTGTCCTAGCTGTTTTGCTCAAGGCTAGTTAGTGCTCTTGAGTCACAGGTTCACTCCACCTTTTCAGTGATTAATTGGAGATGAGTCTGTCTTTCTCAGGCTGGCTTCAAACCAGGGTCTTCAGATCTCAGGCTCCTGAGTAGCTAGGATTACCGGTGTGAGGGACCAGTGCCTGATTTTTAATTTTTTTTTTTTGGTAGCAGTTACTTAACAATCTTACTATCAAGATGCCCCCACAGCAGGGCTCTGGTGGCTGTCAGACACATGACAGTTACTGCTGCATCTTCTTATTTTGTTTCCATGCCTCTTCTGACCCGCTCCAGTTAAAGGCACGCACATCCCAGCAGCATCCCTGCACTGAGTTGGAAACCATACTTATAAAGCTTAGACATCACTTCACCCTCATCTCACAGGGGCAAGGTAACCCAGTAACTACACTATGGAAGCAGGGTGTGTGGGTAACTGTATTCAAGTCCTCTGAGAGTTGAAAGGCCAGAAGACTGCTTCCGAATGATGAGCTGCTTATTCCTGTAGACAGGATAGAAGTGTTTGCTAGAGCTCCGTTTGTGCATAAACCAGGCAGAAATGAGCCACAGGATGGCACCATTTCCCCATGAAAACCAAGTGCTCCAGAATCCAGTGTGAAAGCAGGCTTTCTGCCTTTCTCCTGTCACAGACAAAGCAGTCACTGGCTGGTAAAAAGGACGTGTCTGTGATTTAAGGTGTTAAGAGTTCCATCTTCCCTATGAGTTGTTCACAATCCAAGGTAATCGCTGTCAGCACTGTGATGCACCTGTATACAACACTCAAGTGTGCTTCTATGTATAGCTATGGGCAGGGCTAGTGTATTGGAAAGGACGATGGCGGCTGATTCTCCACATTAAGTAAAATCAAGTGATATGAAAAGACAGAAAGCCGAGCAGTGTTTAGCTAGGAGCTAAGGAGACGGGCAGGGCTGTTAATGGGTAGGACTTCCTATAATGAGTAGGACTTCCTGTGAGATGGGACTTTGGATAGAATAAGATAGAGGTGGTGGTTGTACAGTGCTGGCAATGTGTCCAGAGCCTCTGAATCACACACTATATGATGATTTCAGTATTCTGCTTACCAGAATTTTCTCCAGTTTTTCAGTTGGGTGCTGGTGGCTCATGCCTGTAATCCTTAGCTACTCAGGATGCTCAAATCTGAGGACCAAGCTTCTAAACCAGCCCACGCTGGAGACTCTTTCCTGTTAACTACCAAAAAGTTGGAAGTGGAGCTGGGGCTCAAGTGGTAGAGTGCCCACTTTGAGTAGAAAAGATAAGGTACAGGGCCTAACCCTGAGTTTAAGCCCCAGTTACTCTCTCTCTCTCTCTCTCTTTCTCTCTTTCTCTCTCACTCACACACACTCACACACACACAATCAGTAGAGATGGAGATGTGGGGGGCATGTATAACATGAGTACAAATTACAGCTAGGAACCTGGAGTCATCAAATGTAGTCCCCTCAGCATCCTGTGACTAATGGGCTCTTGTTCCTATGTTTCCAGGACACACACCGAGGACTGTTCATCCAGCAGCTCCGACCCACGCAGAACCTCCAGCCAAGAATCAAGCTCAAGCTGTTTGGCCACTCAGGGTCTGGGAAAACCACGCTGGTGGAGTCTCTCAAATGTGGGCTGTTCAGGAGCCTTTTCCGAAGGCGCCGGCCCCGGCTTTCCTCCACCAACTCTACCCGGTTCCCACCGTCCCCTCTGGCTGCTAAACCGACAGGTAGGCGCCTTCAGATGGCCTCCATGTCTCTGGGAGCTGTTGATCTCTATACCCTCCACTCAGTGACTCCTCTGTTTTGGTTGTTGGCCTGAGTATGACTGGATCCTATGGCCTTGGTGGCTGTTGACCTTGGATCCATCCTCTTCTTGTCCAACAATGGCCAACTGCCCCAGCCCTGGAACAAAAAGGACTTGAGAGACATCACAGTCGCACTCAACCTCCACTCCTCAGAGGCAACAGCTTCATTCCTCTTCCCTCGTGTCCCTTTTCCATGTCCGGTCACGGAAGTAGGCTTCCATTAGTGCTGCCTCACTGTAATTAGGGGCTTCCAGGTTGCTTGGTGAGACTTGGGTCTTAGGGCTCTAACACGATCTGCTCTTGGCAGGTCTGGAGGGGGGGCGCTGCCCTACCTCTCATCTGGGTCACCCAGACCTCAGAGCTGCCTTCTGCTGCTGAATCCCACTTCTTCCTCACCCCACCCAGGCAGCAGGAGCCCGGTTCCTCCAATGGGATGGTTAGGAAGATAAAGGCTCTTCTTAATTTAACCCATGCAGCCCTATTCTCCTGTCTTTCTGGCATCCCATCATTCTAAAGGAGAGGAGCTTTACCTCCAGTCGGAGCTGAAGGAAGAGATCCTTCCATATGCTTTCCCTCTGCTTGGGAAAAGTACACGTCTCAGACAGATGACATGAGGATTTGTAAGTCATGAGAAAGTAACACAAAGGAACAAGAGAAGGGAAAGGAAACACCCAGAGATACCCTAGCTTGCAAGCTGAGTGCTCCTCAGAAATGAAATTCCAGAGTATGAGTGGATACTTTTGTAGAAGGCCCATGAGAAGAGCCTCGAGAGTTTGGTACCGCACCCGTGAAGCTGGATTCCAGGCCTGAAGCTGGATCATTTCATTTCATGATCAATATTCTGGGAGGTCACATCACAAACCCATTACAGCCCAAACTAACCCAAGGCCAAGTGATAGATGGTATGTCTGGCCTGGATGAGATGGGTGGGTGCTGTGGATTGTGTAGAACGAGGAAAGGGATAAACAAAACAGAAATCATTACCAGTGTTTAAATCAAGAGATGGCCCCTGGAAAGCTGAGTATTTGCCTTCTTTTAGAACATTGGAAGCATCGGCTACAGTGGATTCACCTTCCTGTCTGGCCTCTCATTTGAGAAGGCAGTGCTCTGTTCCTCAAAACTGTATCCTTTCTCAGCCTAAGCGTCCGTTAGAACAGGGGAGAACACAAAAGCAGACCCCCTACCTATGTGTGAAATTCTATCCTGTGACCAGCCATATTTCAAGCCGGTGAAGAAAGGACAGTCTGCTTGGAGCAGGAATGATTTGAAGTGTAGGATGCCTGGGTAAGGTCATCCTGGCCCCAAGGTGGCCTCAGGGAAGACCTAGGTAAGGGCTGAATGCAAAACCCAGAGCAGCTGTCATTGCTGAAAGCCCTAGTGGCTTGGCTGCTCCAGAGAGTGGGCAGGCAGAGGGCTTCTCCGTCCATCCTGGAAGAAGGCAATTCTTCAGCCATGAAATCCAACACCTAGCTGCAGCCCATGAAGAGGCAGGAATGGTGCCCACAGGCTTCAAAATACTTTTTCCTTCTGTCTCAAGGAGTCCAGGCACACCCTGGTGAGACACCTGTGGCTCCACATTAAGAGAGATTCCACTCTGCACAGTTAGGGGTGGAGTGGATTGGGTGCAGCTCTGCACTGGGGAAGGGCTTAGTCATTCTCTGGCCCTTCCAGCTGATTTATCCACAGAAAGATGTTCTCAGAGTAGCTGAGCCTGGCACCGTGATTGAGGCCTTGGGAAGCTCAGTGTCTGGCAGTAGACGGTGCTTACTGAGGAACAGAAGGTGTTGTTAGTTTCGCCACCCCTGGAGAAGCCATACCTGCGTGCATGCCTCCAGCTGCGTCCACAAGCTGCAGCCTTGTTACCTTGTGGTGGCACTTTCTTGGCTGTGCTCTGCTCTTTCCCAGCTAGAGGCCAGGATTCTTGTGACTTCTCCTGGAATGGTCAGACCGTGGTCCTTTCTATGGCAGAGCCCCAGGCTTTTGGCCCTTTGGCATTACTACTGAAGATGCTGGAAACAAAGATTGAGTTCCCAGCCAGGAGATAGGGCATGTTACTCAGCTTCGTGGCTCACTGATGGCTCAGTTGTGGTTCTACAAGATGAAAAGAAATATCCAACTTCATCTTTCCCTTGACTAGAGAACCGCATTTCAGAAAGACATAGGACCCTAGCATCAAAATGAGCTCTTCCTCAGAGACTTCCACTTGTTACCTCTGGGGGGCAGTAGTGAACAAAACTCACAAAAAAATGTTTCCAATGTCATGATTTGTTCTCTTTCTCAATAAGCTATTATTTGAAATCTGCTATATGCAAAACTTTTATTCCCCACAAAAGCCATCATCAAGATGGAAGCTACTTACCAAATATCACCTACCCTATTCTGCAAGGAATTGCTTTCCTACCATGCCTACTCCTGGCACATGGTCCTCCTGGGTACAGGTGGAAGGCCAAGAGATGGACAGACAACATTCCCAAAGCTCTAGTGAGACATGGAAGAAAGATCTACAGAAAAGTATGCTGAGATGTCAGCCATGATTGGCTATGCCACTTTATTTTCTTCTCATATTCCTGTTAGCCACGTTTTATGCTTTTGTAATCAGAATAATGTGTGTGTGTGAGAGAGAGAGAGAGAGAGAGAGAGAGAGAGAGAGAGAAAGAGAGAGAAAGAGAGTGAGAGAGAGAATCTTTCTCCTTTGCTGCCCTTCCCATTTTCCCATTTCTGTACCCAACCTTTCCTGGCTCACTCCATGGGTATTCCTGTTACCTTCATCCCGAGTCTTCATTCTTGGTCCCAGAATACAGATTTCCATCTTGTCTTTCCAGGTGGAGATGATCATTTCTCTGGCCATTTGCAATGTCTGTCATTACCATGAACCAACTGTGCCATGTGGTGAAGGTTTACTCATTGAACCCCCTCCCCAGTACATTCATTCAGTCAGTACTCAGGTAGAACTGGTCACAGGTCACACCCTGAGTCACAGTTCTGAAGCAGATGGGAGGCTTCCGCCCTCACTGTGAGGGGCCTGGTGGGCTGACTGCTAAGCCATGGGAATAGCAAGATGCTGGGGCCTATTCTTCTGTACAGGGGAACCTGACATCTACCTGTACCCTGCAACACACACACACACACACACACACACACACACACACAGAGTCTGTCACCATTTATTAGTTCCATGTTACTGTCTTTTTCTTTTTTTTTTTTCTTCAGTGTGTGGATACTTGGGTTTCAACTGGGCCTGAGCACTGTCCCTGAGCTTTCTCTCTTAAGACTGTTACTCTGCTACTTAAGCCATACCTCAACTTGTGGCCTTTTGCTGGTCAATTGGAGATAAGCCTCTCACAGATTTTCCTGCCCCAACTAGCTTCGAACTGCTATCAGCAGATCTTAGCCTTCCAAGTAGCTAGGATTACAGGCATGAGACACCAGCATCAGGCTTTCATATTATTGAAATATGTTGGTTTGAAAATGAAACAGTTAATATCCTTCCTATAAATGGAAAACCAGTACCACCACCACAGTTAAAAAGAAACACAGAAAAGCAGGTGGTAGAAATCCATCTGTGTCTCTCCTTATTAAGGAGGGAGGTTAGCACTTACTGAGGGAATCTGAGAGACTGCCTGCCCAAATTAAGACTTGCTGTTAGAGCAACCAGAGGCTTTCAAGGGATTCTCAAAACTCCTATGGCGAGGGTCAGTGGATTTCATACCATGTCTTAGGACTGTCTAAATGCCTTTATAGTCAGCCTGAATAAAAGAACTTCATGTACCACAGTAATGTACATCTCTGTCACTCTGCCTGGTGGACACCCCCATGAAACTTTAATGAAAGGATGGTCATGAGGGGGAAGCAAGACAAAATAGAAGAGATGTTGTCACACTAGCTAGGAGGGAAGCCATTATTCCTGGTGTCCTGGGGAAGGTGAGCTTTGGGGAGAAGCAGAGGCAAGTGAACGAAAAATGAAATATCCTCACCTTGCCCTCTCCTGTGGCCCCTATCAGCTGCCTCTAGTCTAAAACCAATTGGCAAGCGAGCTTCCAAAATGCAGTCCAGAAGGTCAACAACATCTGGGAAGCATAGAGCAGGACAGAGAGAAGTCTGGTAAAGTTCTGGGATATAGACTTTGACTTCCCAAGAAGGAAAATGCAAGGTGGAGCTGGGAGGGGAAAACAAGTACATACCACCCTTTTTGAGATCTCTTTCTGGCCTACAGTCTCTGTGAGCATCAACAATCTGTACCCTGGCTGTGAGAATGTGAGCGTGAGGAGCCGCAGTATGATGTTTGAGCCTGGCCTCACCAAGGGGATGCTGGAGGTGTTTGTGGCCCCATCTCATCACCTGCACTGCTCAGCTGATGACCAGTCCACCAAGGCCATTGACATCCAGAATGCCTGTCTGAATGGTATGTACCACCTGCCCCACAGGAAGGAGCTTGTCCCAGAAAGTAGATACCACACTTAAAGAAAATCCCATATGAACTGGCACTGACAGTGTCCCAGAAATGGACACTGGCTAACTCCCCTGAAAAACATCTAAACAGTAGAGTTTCATCTGCACCTAGCAATGCACTTAGCACAAAGTAGATGCTTCATACCTGACTGGTGAATAAGTGGGAATACCTTTCACTGTTAGAACCGAATGCCCATCTAGATGAAAAGTCATAAAACACACACTACCAAATTTGCAGGACTGGGTTTGAGAAAGATTTTTTTGTTGTTATTTGTACCGGAGTTTAAACTCGGTGCCTCATACTTGTTAGGCTGGTGCTCCATCACTTGTACCATGTCTCCAGCCCAGTTTTTTGCAGGTTACTTTGAAGATATGGAGTCTTGCAGACTTGTGTGCTTGGGCTGACCTTAAACGATGATCCTCCGCATCTCAGCCTCTTGACTAGGATTACAGGCATGAGTTACAAGTACCCAGCTCACAAGAGATTATGTTTAAATACAACTAGAATCATAGCTACTGGTGTGTGTGAACATAGGTACTTCTTTTTACATATGCACAATTTCAAGTGGTTTGCTTGTTTGTTTGGAGGATAGAACCTCATTATGTAACGCAGGCTGGCCTTTAACTTTTCATCCTCTGCGTCAGCCCCTCAGTTGCTGGGACTACAGTCATGCACCGCCACATCTTGCTAAGTGTATTCTTCCCTTTCAGGCATTTACAAGGGGATGAAGCTTTCAGTCTTTCTAGGGAAGATTTCCTTTACCCAGCATACACTGGGTGATCATGGGCTGAGAAAGGAAGCCCAGAGACCAGTGAGGGATGCCTTTTTCAAAACCACTCAGTGTCACAGGAACCAACTGAATTCAAGGAGACCAACATTGCCTCCTTCTGAGGGTGATGTGTCCCAGTTAACCTGACCACCTTCCACTACACTCATCTCAAAGGTTCCATCATCTGTTAATAAAGAACCTGTTTGGCTATGACATAATATCTGTTAAAGGCTGTGGTGTGTATCTAGCATGGAGAGGCCTTCAGAAGATGGCAGTTTGGAGTCATTCTCAAGTCAGCCTTATCCTATATACAAGCAGTAAAACATTAGACTATCCAGTGTTTGCTGCCTAAAGTTGAGGTTATTAAATATCAGTATGCCTGTGAATCACCTGGAGGACTGGGCCCTTTAGGACCTAGTGACTCAGAATTCATCAGGTCCGAGGGGAAGCCCTTAGAACAGATGCTGCTGTTCTAAGGAGCCTTGCTTTGAGAACCACTGGATGCAGTGAATAGAAGTAGAAGTCATGGGTGTTTGCTCTCTTCAATATTGAGTGTTCTGCCAGAGCCTCGAAACAGAGCTGGCCTGGCAGCACAGACAGAAGGGAAGTTTGCCGGTAGGTCTCACTTTTTCTGTCTCCACCTGCTTCTCTGCAGCTCCATCTTCATACAAGTCAGGACCCCAACATGCAAACTTACCAGAATTTTCTCTGCTAGACTTTTCGCTGCTCAATTAGAGTAGTCGCCCTGTACTCCAAGAGAGGCTGTAGAAATGGCTTTAGATATTACAGAACAACTTTATTTTTACAGGGAAGGAAGGTACTGGGGTTTGAACTCAGGGCCTCATGCTTGCTAGGCAAGCATTCTACCACTTGGCCCATTGTTCTTGGTTTGTGCCCAGGCTGGTGTATGTGGCTTCTGCAAAACTGAGATGGCAGGCTCACCCAAGCTTTTCACCTGGGCTGGCCTAGAGCTGAGATCCTCTTGATCTTAACCTCCTGAGTGGGAAGGATTACAGGCATGTGTCACCACACCCAACACAGAACAACTCTGATTACTTGGTTTCTGGAAACACCAAGGGAGAACATTAGAAGGAAAGAGACTTCTACTCCTGAAACATAAGAGTCTTGTAAAGAAGCCTCAGAGGATGGAAGGTAGATGACACTGTCTCAGTAAAACATGGCAAAGTAGAGGTGGGGTTGTTACATGTCCAGGTGGCTAGACAGTCACTGGGAAGCCCTAGTTTCTGTTAAAAGTCCACATCAGCATCTTGCAGCAGACTCTGGGGCGATCAGTGGTGCCCGTAGCAGCATATTGGAAAGCAATGCCTCCCCTTCCACACAAGTGTTATTTCCTGTTTCTCCCCTTCCCATCTAGTGGAATCCCCTTCCTCAACGTTTCTCCATCTCTTCCACATCCAAACTACCTGCCAGTTACACATCTCCACCTGTGCAGAGAAGCCAGCTCCCTTTCTTTTTCCTGTTCCTGGGATTGAACTCAGATCTGCAAGCACTCTACAACTTGAGCTACATTCTTAGTCCTGTTTTAGCTTGTTTTAAAGATGGAGTCTCTCAAAAGCTTCTCCTAGGCTAGCCTGCAACTGTAATATTTCCACTTAACCTTCCCAAGGAGCTGGGATTCCAGGCATGTGCAGTGATACTCACTTGACTGACTCACTTCTGACCAGCCAGAACAGATCCCTGGATCACTTCAGAAAAGTGAACTTATTCACGGTGTCACCAAAATTACTGTTACATCTCATAGTGATATAACAATATTTGGAAAATTTTATATCTCATTCTATTCTAAATATTCATACCTATTTAAAAATATGAAACTTTTTCTTGTGTGTTGTCTTACTGAATTCTACTCTAACTCTGTGGCTCCTTCCTCATCAGAAGTAAGCTCTGTAGGTAAAGATGGAATATGCATATTAAGTCGATATGTGTCTAAAACTGTGCTAGGTTGAGTGTACTACTGCACATACTTCTGGGGAAGCAGATGAGATTGACCATAGTTCCTTTCCCAGGAAGATGGCTCTTTTTTTATATATCAATATTTGAGGGAGAAAAAAAAAGATATATTTATATAGTAACATATAATTTCCACCTACGTATCTAAGTTGTACACATACCACACTCATATGGGTGACTCTCCAGGATATTTTGAGTAGATAATAATTATATTAATATAGCAAAGGTAATACACTGAAATAAGCAGATTCATAGAGAAGGAGAACAACAAATGTGGCTATGGCTAGCATAGTGAAGTAAGTATTGCTTTGGGTCTATGCATCAGGAGGGGTGGACTCATGAATATATGTGTGTATCTACATACATAAATGGTGTCCTTATAAGTGTCTGTGTGTTCTTATGTACAGATGAATGCCATAAGAATACTGATCCTATACCGAATCCCTCAGAACGATTGTGTTTGAAGTCTGTGGTGGTGTTTCAGGATAGTAATCTGTATTTTTCTTTTTCTGTAGGAGTTGGTGATTTCAGCGTGTGGGAGTTCTCTGGGAATCCTGTGTACTTCTGCTGCTATGACTATTTTGCTGCAAATGATCCCACGTCCATCCATGTTGTTGTTTTTAGTCTAGAAGAACCCTATGAGATCCAGTTGAACCAAGTGATTTTCTGGCTCAGTTTCCTGAAGTCTCTGGTCCCAGTGGAAGAACCCATAGGTGAGCTGAGCCCAGGGCCAGAGTGTGCCCTGCTGTCTTCCTGCTATGGCCCCGGCTTTGCCCACAGCTATGGCCATGCTCAGACTCTGCAGCTTGGATTTATATCTGGGGCTCCCTTCCTTTCCCTTTCTCATTGGGAGTTCTTCTTTCGTGGTACCATGTTCCTTTCTCAAAGACTTCATCCTAGACAATTCTTTGAGCCAGTTCTCACTTCCTTCTGCACCTTAGAGCCTTGGTCATTCTTGCTGGGTGCAGAGTGGAATCCCCCTTGGATAGCTCTCACTCTTGTCCTAGAAGGGCCCAGGACCTCAGCAGGATGAGCTGACTCCATTTAGACCCATCCACTCTGGAGAAAAGACACCAAGCAGTCTGCCTGTGGCACGTGGCCTTTCTTCCCTTTAGGAAGGATGACATGGAGTGAGTGGACTTCTGTTGTTATCTACAACAGGGGGAGTACTCTTCTCTGGGGAAATGCCCTGTTCCAATGCCAATTTCTTGTTCCAGAAAGACAGGACAATAAGATAAATTTAGCTTGATTCTCCCTCTAGTGCTGCCTTTTTTTTCTTTTTTTCCTTTTTTTTCAGCCTTCTCCTTTGTGGACTTTTCTTTTGAGAGAGTCCCCATTAGCAAGAAGCCTGCTGTGTGAGTTGAATGCAGTTTCTCTCTGAGACTGGGAAATGGCTTCCTCTGGTCCTGTGTAGGGCACCCGCTGATCAGGGATCTAATCTTCCCCTCCCACTCAGCAGGAGCTGTTTAGAGGAGGTCTTGAGAGCTGCCTTTTGTGTTGGCTTCTGTTCTGGAGCCTCCTTGAGGCTCAGGATGGCTTATCCGTGTCATACTGCACAGCGGGCTCAAAAATCTCCATCCGGTGGACAGGTTGCACATCATGACTCAGTTGACCTAGGCATGAGGCCAATCACCTCTTCACCTGGGCAGAAGAACTCGTCAGGTAAGGAAGAGGCCTCATGTCCTGACAGAGTTTATTTTGTGCCCTCAGCCTTTGGCGGCAAGCTGAAGAATCCACTCAGAGTTGTCCTGGTGGCCACACACGCTGACATTATGAATGTGCCCCGTCCAGCTGGAGGGGAGTTTGGCTATGACAAAGCCGCATCTCTGTTGAAGGAGATCAGGAACAGGTGAGGGGCGGCCACTGGCTGTCAGGGGAGGGGTGGGTGGAGTCTTCCTGCCCCTGGGACCTGAGTGGGGTATGAAAGGCAGCAGAGGTCACATGACCCACATGAGGACTATAAGGCCTTTCTTCCTGGTTGATCTTTTTGCTTGCACTTTTCTTATTCAAGCGAGTACACATTTAACAGCCAAGCACAGAGTGCATAATAGGAAGCTTCTCTCCTACCTCCCAGCCCCTCTGCCCACAGAGAACTTCTGTGGGTTCCTGTTGCCTTCACTCTTTTCCTGGTCATCACCATAAAACAATCCGTGTGAACAAACTTTTTCTGTAATGGGGCTGAATGGGATAGGAACATCAGTGAATCAAATGGACGAGGGTGCATCTCATCTGAAGTATTGTGGATCTTTGTGTCCCTTACAGTGTGGGCTCTCCAGGTAGGGTCAGGGGTCAAATACCAATTTTTTGCTTAGACTTTTGATCAGTCATATCAATGGCTAGAATGACATAGGTGCACCCTGGAGAGCTTACAAAGAAAGGTTTGTTTAGCTCAAATGTTTTTGGAGGCAAGAAGTCAGCCTGTCACTGTTTCTGGTGAAGACACCCATTGGTTGTGTCACATCCTGGCTCCTGGCATCACTGAGAACACCTGCTGTGACCACACAATGATACAGGAAGCCAGAAGTTCAAGGATCAGCCTCCCTCTTTTGTAACAACCCTGCTCTGAGAAGTACTGTTACCATGTCCAAAGTTCCCATGGTCATTGGGTAGTACCCTGATGACCTTAGCTCTCTTCATTTAGGCCTCACCTGTTAAAGGTTGAACCCTTGGTGTATAGGCTACAGCTAAACCATAGCAGATTTCATTTTTTGAAAGATATGTGAACCCGCAGCTCTAGATCACATGCCACAACACACATCTCAAATGGTCTTTCTGAGAAGTGTGTCTCTTGTCTCCCACAGATAGAAACTGGTCTTCTATGGCTATTTTCAGACAGGCATTGTAACTTTCATCTTTTGTTTTTCCTTCCTTCCTCCTGCCTACCTCCCTGCCTGCCTTCCTGCTTCCTTTTTTCTTTTTTTCTTTCATCCTAGGGATTAAATTCAGGACCTCAAGCTTGCTAAGCAAACACTTCACCACTTAAGCCCCTTTTTGTGTTGGATATTTTTAAGGGAGCAACTAGCTTTCTTTCCAGGATGTGATACTCCTGCTTGTGCTTCCCAGTGTTGCAGGAATGATAGGCATGTACCACTGCACGCAACTTGTTTTCTACCTCTTAGTCACTCTACTTTGAGCAGCATCTCCTGTCTTCACCTGGAAGTGAGTACATTGGCCTGCCTTTCCCTGAATCAGGAGGAGCTCACAGCTTTCCATACTGTGTTCTGCAACTGTGTAGAAAACGATATTTCCCTGTGTATGACTAAAGTGAACCCATATTTTCCCACACCTCTATATACAGTCATCTAGCAGAGTCCCAAATGGGCCTGTGCAGGGACACCAGGAGTCAAACCAGCCAATAGTGCCAGTAGTTTCCAGGTCCTTGCCCAGGAAGACCTGGTGGGATGGAATCAGGACTCATAAGGTCCCTGCTCTCACTCTTAGGTTTGGGAATGATCTGCACATCTCCAATAAGCTATTTGTGCTGGATGCTGGGGCTTCTGGGTCTAAGGACATTAAGGTTCTTCGGAATCACCTACAAGAAATCCGGAGTCAGATTGTCTCGGTGAGTACGCCCTGCAGGGCCTGTTCCTAGCCCTTACCATACCTGCTCAGGGTGAACCAGGAGTTGGTCTGTCTGATGTCCTCTTGGTTTGCATTGGTTTTGAGGGAACAACTTCACAGTAGGACCCAAGATTCTTGCTCTGGAGCAAGGCAGGAAGTAAAAAAGAGGGAATGGGAGAAAATGTCTCTCTAATAGGCAAGGTAGACCATCTTGAGAGTACAAAATTCTGACAGTTGTTTCTTTGATGGTTTAAATATAAAATTCCTTTTTACAAATGACAAAAGCAGTGAAGGAGAACACTAGAAGGGGTGACATTGCTCAAGATGCATTGTTGGGCTAGGAATGTGGCTTAGTGGTAGAGTGTTTGCTTCGTATGCTTGAAGCCATGGGTTCAATTCCTCAATACCACATACACCTGGATCTGTGACTCAAGTGATAGAGTGCTAGCTGTAAGCAAAAGCAGCTCAGGGACAGTGCCCAGGCCCAGAGTTCAAGCCCCAGGACTGGGAAAAAAAATGCATTGTACTCATAAGTTTATTTGTTGCATTGAAATTCCTGCGTACAATGACTTCAATATAATAATAAAGTAATTCTAGTGTGCTTTATTGTCGAATATTTAGAAAGCAGAGTTAAGTAGACAATACAAAATTTATTGAGAGCAGTAAAGCAGATATGACAGTAACAGGGAGGAAGAACATGATCAAAATATTGAGGCATGCATGGAACTATCACAGTGTAACCTCTATGTATAATTAAGGTATGCTAATATTTTTTTTAAAAGATAACTAGGGCTAAGCATATTGACTTACGTCTCTAATCCCAGCTACCCAGAACATGGGACCAGGGATTAGCTTGAGCCAAAGTTGCTGAGACCCAATGTCAACAAAAAATCTGGGCAGAGTCGCTTGTGCCTGTCATCCTAACTATTAAGGAAGTATAAATAAGAGGATCTTGGCCCAGGCAAAACGGGGAGACTCTACTCACTACTTAGCCCTCCATCCCTGAAAATACTTGATATATTAAATATTTGAATATGCAAATATTAAAGTGTGAAATAAAATATATTAAGTGGGAATTTCAGAGAATATGTTTTTTTAAAGAGACTAAGCTTCTTAAAAATTAGGATACACTTGTATCAGGGGGCAGGATTTCATCGACATTTCCATTCATGCACATAGGGGACCCCATCAGTCTTCCCCCTTTATCATTCTCCCTGATCCCCAACTCTTTTAAACAATTGCAGTACATAGACCCTATTTGTCCTATTTCACCTCCCCATCTCATTGACAACGATCGCCCTATATAGCATGTTGTACTTCCATGTCCTTCCTTTTTTAATTTGTTTCTTTCTCTATTTTGTGTGTGTGTGTGTGTGTGTGTGTGAGAGAGAGAGAGAGAGAGAGAGAGAGAGTACTGGGGTTTGAACACAACTCTGTTTCCAGCTTTTTGGTGATTAATGGGAGATAAGTGTCTTATTCATTTTCTTGCCTGGGCTGGCTTTGAACCATGATCCTACCATTTTAACCTCCTCAGTAGTTAGGATTATAGGCATGAGCCACCAGCACGTGGCTTCAGAATGTTTAACATATACTGGTATAAACATGTGCCAAACAATCCAAAGGCTGTTTTATAATTCCCACTCCTCTGGGGATCTGTTAAATAGTTAAAAGCTTTTATCTGTCTGGACTAATTTCTAAAACCAAGAACCTACAATTCTCACAATTGAATTCATTGTATACAGCTACTTAAAGATAATAAAGATCCATAAGTCATGTGATTTGTAAAAATGGTTTGGAGACAATATTAGCTGATCAAAAAATGCTGTAAGAAACAAAGTTCTCCAATCAATACCTGACCCTTTTCATGACCCTGACCCTTGGCATCTATTTGGGTTATTTGGCAGATTCCCGAATTTCTTACATTTATTTGGTTTTCAGACAGATGATACCCTCTTGGAGAATACCGTATTCTTAATTAAATTTATTATTGTCTTGAATAGGCACAGTGACAATAAGTCAAAAATAGGGAAGAATTACAATTAATCCAATCATTTTATAGTTTTCTAATGGATTAGTAACTTCAGCACTTTTTTTTTGGTGGCACTGGGGATTTGAAATCAGAACTTTATACTTGCTAAACAAGGGATTCTACTTGAGCCAGCATTGCCCCTAGCTCTGCAATCTCAGCTTTATCAACTGAGCAACAGTATTCTTTTGTGTTTAGCTCTGTGTGTGTATGTTTGCGTGCATGCGTGCACATACATGCACACATGCACACACACATGCAGGCACCAGTACTGGGGTTTAAATTCAAGGTCTAGGCACTGTCCCTCAGCTGTTTTGCTCAAGGCGGGTGCTCTACCACTTGAGCCATAGCTCCACTTTCCACTTTCTGGTTGTTAATTGGACATAAGAGTCTAAAAGACTTCTACATAGGTTATCTTTGAACCATGATCTTGAGCCTCCTGAGTAGCTAGAATTACAGACCGGAGCCACTAGCTTTCTGCTTCTATCATTCATTTTTATTTTCTAAATATCTATTAAAAATAGAGCTGTACACCAGGGATTTCATCGTGGTATTTTGCATGTGTATATATTATATTTTAATCAGAACAACCCCTATATTCAGTCTCTTCTTGTCTCTCTACTCATTATTAAATAGTTTTCAGCTATTCTAGCTTCTTTATTCCATCTGCACACATAGATGCAATATATTTTGATATAAAGAAACCTTTTAAATCAATGTGTATTTTTTTGGGGGGGGGTCCAGTCGTGGGGCCTGAACTCTGGGCCTGAGCGCTGTCCCTCAGCTCTTCAGCTCAAGGCTAGTGCTCTACCATTTGAGTCACAGAGCCACTTCCAGCTTTTTTCTTTTTGCTTATGTAATGCTGAGGAATTGAACCCAGGGCCTCATGCAAGGCAAGCGCTCTACCACTGAGCCACCTTCCCAGCCCAAACCCTGAGATTTTGGGGGTTTTGATTAGAGGGTAGAATTTGGGTAACAGGAAATACATAGTTTGAGAGGGATACTATGTAGTATGTGGCTTGCAGGCTTTCTGATTAGGACAGTATGTTATATGAATCAGAAGCAGAGGATGGTATATTTTATCATTAAACAACTTTAAAAGGTTAAATGTCTGGGTGCCAGTGGCTCACACCTGTAACCCTAACTACTTAGGAGGCTCAGGTCTAAGGATCATGGTTCAAAACCTGTCAAGGCAGGAAATTCCCCAAGACTCTTAGAACTACAAAAAACAAAAAAACAAAAACCAGAAGTAGAGCTGTGACTCAAGTGTTAGAGCATTAGCCTTGAGCACAAAAGCTCAGGGACAGCACCCAGGCCTTGAATTCAAACCCCAGGACTAAGGTACATATGTATACACACTCATAGATATATATATATACATATACATATATAACATATATTAATTATATAATATATTATATATAATATATGTAATATATATGTGTATATATATACACACACACATACACTAAAAAACAACTTCAAGCCAATTACTAAACATTTCAACCAAAATACTCACAAAGTACTCTACTGGTTAAAATCCACTTGAATGTTGAAATAATGTTCCATCTCTCTTTAAAATAAAATTGTAAACGTTACAACTTTGGGGGAAGGAGGAGTTGGGGAAGGAAGGGGTGGTAGGGGAAAAACAAAGGAGGGGGTTACAATGCTTGAAAGGAAATGTACTCATTACTCATGTAACTGTAAAAAGTACATATTAAAAAATAAATATTTACATCTGTTCAGATTGAAATAAACTATACAAACTCAATCTTCACCAAAATGATGTATTATTTCTAGAAAACAATAAAACATTTTTTATATAGATTTCTTTTATAAATCAAGACAAAGCAGTAGGTACAATCATGGAAAAAGAAGCAAACCAACAAATCAATGACCTGACCATACGATCAGCCTCAGATTCTGTCATGACTGTGAAGCAGAGATTCCCATGATTTACTTGCTGAAAAGCTTATAAAAATACAGGCTCATGGGGCTGGGAAGGTGGCTCAGTGGTAGAGCGCTTGCCTTGCAAGCATGAGGCCCTGGGTTCGATTCCTCAGCACCACATAAGCAAAAAGAAAAAAGCCGGAAGTGGCGCTGTGGCTCAAGTGGTAGAGTGCTAGCCTTGAGCTGAAGAGCTGAGGGACAGTGCCCAGGCCTAGAGTTCAGGCCCCACGACCGGACCCAAAAAAAAAAAAATACAGGCTCATGCTGGGTACAGGTGGCTCATACCTATAATCCTAGCTACTTAGGAAGCTGAGATCTGAGGTTCATGGTTCAAAGTTAGCCTGGACAGAAAAGCTTGTGAGATTCTTATCTCTAATTAACCAGCAAAATCTAGGAAGTGGGACAGGAGAAAAAAAACTTTAGAGGTTAAGGGAAGGGATGACATTGTCCAAAAAGAAATGTACTCTTTACCTGACTTATATAACTATAACCCTTCTGTATATCACTTTTTATAATAACAATATACACATTTTAATACATTTTAAAAAGTAGAGTAGAGGTGTTGTTCAGGTGGTAGACCACCAGTGTTAACTGAAAAAGCCAAGCAAGGGCATAAGGCTATGAGTTCAAACCCAATACCAGCCAAAAAGGAAAAAGAAGAAGAAGAGGAGGAGGAGGCGGAGGAGGAAGAGGAAAGAAAGAAAGAAAAAAAAATATAGACTCAGTGGGCACCGGAGGCCCACTCCTGTAATCCTAGCTATTCAGGAGGTTCAAAGCCAGCCTGGGCAGGAAAGTCCATGAGACTCTTATCTCCAGTAAGCCACTCAGACAATCATAAGTGGTATAGTGGCTCAAGTGGTAGAGCACTAGCCTTGAGCTGAAGAGCTGAGGGACCGACAAAAAAGAAAAGAAAAGAAAAGAAAATATAGACCAGTAAAGTCATGAAAATAACAACCAGCAAGGACAGGCTCTTCCATTCAAACTTTACCTCCAGCTTGCTCCTCTGAACAATATGCATTCTCAGCTCTTCTCTTTCAGTTTCTAAAGTGACTATTGCCAGACTGAATCATTCATTTAACAGGCAGGGAAGAGCTGAGTGAACAAGTGGAGGGAGAAAGAAGGGGAGGAAGAAAGGGAGGGAAAAGTGAAGAGTAAAATACTAGGAATTAGCACTTCCAGATGGACCATCATTGTAAAGATTCACTGTTTAACATGAGTAATAGAACCGATAGTCTTCACAGAGTGATCTAACTATTGATTTCATGTCTGGGACTTGAACTCAGGGCCTGGGCACTGTCCTTTAGCTTTTTTCACTCCAGCTGGCATTCTATTACTTGAGCCACAACTCCACTTCTGGCTTTTGAGTGGTTAATTGAAGATAAAAGTCTAATTGCCTAGGCTGAGTTAGATCCTTGATCCTCAGATTTCAGCCTCTTGAATAGGTAGGATTACAGCTGTGAGCCATAGGCACCTGAGTTCACAATCCTAAAGTCATCATTATGAAGACCTACTGCCTGTTTAGCATCAGTAATAGAACTAAGAATCCTCACAAAGCGATATTTGATAGATCTTGCTCAAGGTAACACAAAAACATTTATGTGCACCAGTACTCCATCAAAAACATCCTAGTGCGTTTGTGAATTAGAGCAGCAGTCTATGCTAATGAATGAATGACATGGTCTCTAGCAGGCTCCTCCATAGACACTCACCCCCTCCCCCAACAGCTTGGTAGCTAACCCATCCTGCTCTGCCCACTTTAGGGCTGCCCTCCCATGACACACCTGTGTGAGAAAATCATCTCCACGCTGCCTTCCTGGAGAAAACTCAACGGGCCCAATCAGCTAATGTCACTGCAGCAGTTTGTGTATGATGTACAGGACCAGCTGAACCCCCTGGCCAGTGAGGAGGACCTCCGGCACATCGTGCACCAGCTCCACAGTGCAGGCGAGGTAAGAGGGAGTGGATATGGGGGGGGGGGATCAGGGAACTTACCTCTGTCCAGCTTCTACAGCAGAGCCCCACCTTGGGTTACGAAGCAGAAACTGCTTAGCTACTCACCTAAGCTATAGGCAAGGCTGGTAGACCTGCAGCTTTTTATACCTCAGATGATTCCCAGAACTTCTCTACCTTAGCATCTATGTAAGATGCTAAGTCTTCCAGACCCTGCTAGTTAGGGGTGCAGGGCCCCTGCCTCAGATGTCGGGGTCTCCATGCCCTGTCAGGTACTCTGCTCCTCTTCCCAGAAGCCCCTGGTTAGCTGCTTCTATGAGTGGGGAGGGTCTCATTCCATACAGGTTCTGAGTTGATAAATAATTGAGAAAAGGTAGTGAGGTGTTCCACTAAGACAGACAGTACACAGGTGTGCAGAGCAATTAAAATGTGAGTAATACACATTTAAATCCCCAGCAAGCAAGACATGCCCACTCAAAATGGTAAGAAATGGAAACTTTCGATTGTGTTTAGCACTAGGATATAGCACATTTTGCTCATCATCACAGCCTTTCTGTTCTACCATCCTATAAAAATCTATGAAGTGTGAGAGCTAGTCTGGCCAACAACAGAGAAAATGACCATTCATAAGCAAATAGGATCAGTCCTAAGAATATTAAAAACCAGAACTTCAACCCTTATCTTTTTGGGTGCCACATCTTGACCAGAAGGATGTGTGTGTGTGTGTGTGTGTGTGTGTGTCTTGACCAGAGGGGGTGTGTGTGTGTGGTGTGTTGTTATGTTGAACTCAAAGTTGGGGTTTTGCCCAGCAATGGTGCTCTGTTACACACTTGCAGCATTTTTGCTAGTTATTTGGAGAGAAGAGTCTCTGAGATTTGTCTACCTGCTGGCTTTAATCTTAAATCCTTTAATCTCAGCCTCTTGAATAGCTAGGATTACAAGCTTGAGCCTCCAGCATCAGTCTCTGAGCTGCTGAATCTAGAAAGGAATGGTTCCCTTGGGCCTCAAGCAGTGATGTTATCAGACTTTAAACTTCTAGTTAACAACTAGCTAATCAGCTGATTCCTCCAGCAATATTGA
The DNA here is from genome assembly GCF_000151885.1 of Dipodomys ordii. Taxonomy (NCBI): domain Eukaryota; kingdom Metazoa; phylum Chordata; class Mammalia; order Rodentia; family Heteromyidae; genus Dipodomys; species Dipodomys ordii. Next base: position 62,615 of record NW_012267359.1, on the reverse strand, counting down.
CTGAATACAATGAAAGAGACAAATGCCAGGGTCAGAGAGATCCAAGTTGAGATTGTAAGAAATACCTGACCGTAAATCATGTTTTAACCATAATAATATACTCTGTTAGCACACCATTGTCTTACCTTTTAGTATTTGACCAGCAGCGATTCCAGATTATAGTGTATAGTCCATGTAATTTGGCATCCCACCTCTCCAGTGCTTGAAGCTTTGATTTAAAAAACAAACAAACTTTAAAAGATGTGGACCCCACCCAGGCTGGATCTGGCCTCCTCAGGTCCTGTGGCTGTTCTGTAGATGTTACTCACATTTTCCTGTCATCCTTCTGTCTTTTTTTCTGGTCCAAGAGCCACATAGCACACTGAGCATATAATTTCTGTGGTCTCCACTCCAGACAGTAGATTAGGCTTTTGTCTTTAAATGAGATGACATTAGTCAGTACTAAATTGCAAGTGATACTCCAGCAAATGCCCTGTTGAGAACTGTTTAGAAATGGGCTATGCTGCATAAAATTTTCTATCTAAGGCGCAGTTATGAACAGACCCATATAGGAAAGGTCTCTTAAGGTCTAAGCTAGGTTGGGGCAGAAAAGTCCTGTGTCCACAGGACACAGCATCCGAGTCTACTTTGAGGAAGGAGTCCACATTAGGTCATCATTATTCAAAGAACCAGGCTGGAACAAACAGCAGGAACAGAGGAAAAGTGAGTTCCCTTAAATGAGCAAGTCGTTTCTGTTGTCACATGATTTTCGTTGCTACTTTGGGTTTTTTAAGGAATAAACATGACCTTTAGAGTGGAAGGACGTTTTGGTTATTGTCTCTGGTCTCATTGCCATCCTGTCAGTGGGGCAAGTAGTTATCATGGTGGCACATCTTTCCACACTTACATAATGGTGGATTGACAGATCATTCTGAATCATTGTGGGGAAATTTTAAGCCTCAGAGAAACTAAACTATAAGAACAATACCATGATAGGGCACCAATGGCTCCTGTGTATAATCCTAGCTACTCATGATCTGAGGATCATGGCTGAAAGCCAGCCTAGGCAGAAAAGTGGAGGAGACTCTTGTTCCCAATACAATAGCCAGAAGTGGAGCTATGGCTCTAGTGGTAGAGCACCAGCTTTAAGCAAAAACAAGCTAACTGAGGGGAGGGATATTGGGAGAAAAGTGAAGCAGTGGGTAACAATGTTCAACAAGAAATGTACTCATTACCTTATTTATATAACTGTAGCCCCTCTATACGACACCTTTACAACAAAATTAAACTTTAAAACTAAAGCTGGGCACCAGTGGCTCACACTTGTAATCCTAACTATTCAGGAGACTGAGATCTGAGAATTGTGGTTCAAAGCCAGCCTAGGTAGAAAAGTCTGGGATACACTTATCTCCAGTAAACCACCAGAAAACTGGAAGTGGTGCCATGGCTCAAGCGGTAGAGTGCTAGCCTTGAGCTGAAGGGTTTGAGGGACAGTGCCCAGGCCCAGAGTTCAAGCCCCAATCCTGCTGCCAAAAGAAAAATAAAAAAGAACACTATCATCAATACTCAACACCTAAATTGTGGCATTTTTTTGTGACATTTGCTTTCTCTCCTGTTCATTTTCTTCTTTATTTTGCAGACATCATCCTTTCATCCTTGTATCTCCAAAGAGATCCATCCCACTACATAACCCAATATAATAATCACAGTTGAAAACACAACATTGATACAGTACAATGACTGAATATATATAGTCCTCATACAAGGAGGCTTTACTTCTCGTAATTGCTCTTATAGCTATTTTGTTACTCATTTACATACTGTGTTTTGGTGACTCAAAATTAAGTAAATAAAAACAAAAATCACTCCTTGCCCTGTATAGGTTGTCATTTCTCCTCTTCTTCCTCTTTCTCTTTTGTCTTTTTTTCATTCCAGCACTTGTGTGGATTCAGGGCCTGGGCACTGTCCCTTAGTTTTTTCATTCAAACCTGGCGCTCTACAAGTTGAGCTACACCTCCACGTATGGCTTTCTGTTGGTTAACTGGAGATAATAAGAATCTCTTTCCTGACTGGGCTGGCTTTGAACCATGATCCTCAGATCTCAGTCTCCTAAGTAGCTGGGATTACAAGTGTGAGCCACCATTGCACGGCTGTTTACCTCTTCTTTATAGCTGCTGTGTCTTTTCTTTTTATTTTTTTCTTTTTGGATCTTTTGATATTTAATGACATTTGCTTCTCAGAATCTCTCTCTTTATATTCCCAAACTAGTTTGGGAAGGTCAGCTTTTGGTTCTAGAGATGGACTTGTGCTCTATCTTAGGATCTCTGTTCTTAGAATGCCTCCACTCCTTACTGGGCTCCGACCGTTCAGTGTGCTAGTGTTGGGTTGCCCATGGCTCGGGTTGGGTTCCATTTCTATTGGTGACCTTGCATTGTCCCCTCTGACAGATCAACATCATCCAGAGTGAGACAGTGCAGGATGTGCTGCTGCTGGATCCCCGCTGGCTCTGTACCAACGTGCTGGGGAAGCTGCTGTCTGTGGAGACCCCCCGGGCCCTGCACCATTACCGGGGCCGCTACACCATGGAAGACATCCAGAGGCTAGTGCCTGACAGTGATGTGGAGGAGCTGCTGCAGATTCTGGATGCCATGGACATCTGTGCCCGGGACCTGAGCAGCGGCACCATGGTGGATGTCCCTGCCCTGATCAAGACTGACAACCTACAGCGCTCCTGGACGGACGAGGAGGATGAGGTGATGGTGTATGGTGGCGTGCGTATTGTGCCCGTGGAACACCTCACCCCCTTCCCGTGTGGCATCTTTCACAAGGTCCAGGTGAACCTGTGCCGGTGGATCCACCAGCAGAGTGCGGAGGGTGATGCGGACATCCGCCTGTGGGTGGGCGGCTGCAAGATTGCCAACCGTGGGGCCGAGCTCTTGGTGCTGCTGGTGAACCATGGCCAGGGCATTGAGGTGCAGGTGCGTGGACTGGAGACAGAAAAGATCAAGTGCTGCCTGCTGCTTGACTCGGTGTGCAGCACCATCGAGAACGTCATGGCGACCACGTTGCCCGGATTATTGATAGTGAAGCATTATCTGAGTCCCCAGCAGCTTCGGGAGCACCATGAGCCTGTCATGGTCTACCAGCCCCGAGACTTCTTCCGAGCACAGACCCTGAAAGAGAGCTCCCTGACCAACACCATGGGCGGGTACAAGGAGAGCTTCAGTAGCATCACGTGTTTTGGCTGTCATGATGTCTACTCGCAGGCCAGCCTGGGCATGGACATTCATGCTTCAGACCTGAACCTCCTAACCCGGAGGAAACTGAGTCGCCTACTAGACCCTCCTGACCCAATGGGGAAGGACTGGTGCCTTCTCGCCATGAACCTGGGCCTCCCGGATCTGGTGGCCAAGTATAACACCAATAGTGGGGCTCCTAGGGATTTCCTTCCTAGCCCAGTACATGCCCTGCTGCGGGAATGGACCTCCTACCCAGAGAGCACCGTGGGCATCCTCATGTCCAAACTGAGAGAGCTGGGTCGCCGGGATGCAGCAGACTTTCTATTGAAGGCCTCCTCCGTGTTCAAAATCAACCTCGATGGCAATGGCCAGGAAGCCTATGCCTCAAGCTGCAACAGTGGCACATCTTACAATTCCATTAGCTCGGTGGTGTCCCGGTGAGGGCAGCCTTGGCTTGGGCAGGGTGTTTTTGGAGTGCAGACATCAAGGGGCTGCAACCCATTTTTCCCACTGGAACATCCCCCAGACATTCCTTCCTGTGCCTACATCCTGACAATGCCACCTTCCTTCCTTCTTTCCCTGCCTCCACCTCCCTCCCTCACACCCTGTCTGTGGATGGTTTTTCTGTCGAAAGCAGATCACATCCTGCACTTGGCTCACTTGAAAAGTTAAGAGTCCCTCCTTGCAGTGTTTTGGACTCCCATCTCTCCTCCTCCAGTACCTTGCTTCTTATTGATAATTTTATTGGAATTCTGAACTTTTCAATGAATTTTTTTAAACTACTTTATTGATTATCCTAAAACAAAAAAAAGAAAAGAACGTGCACATTTATCCACAATGTGTATTTCTTAGATTCTTTCCATTGCTATACCAGCTCCTCAGCTTATCTCTTTTATATTTGTAGGAGAAACTTCCATGCTTGGACCCCACTGTATGATTTATAAACAGACAATATGTGAGTGCCTTTTGCAGAAGAGGGTGTGTTGAAATCATCTGAGTCAGCCCGGAGCTGTCACCAAGGAAATGCTACCTCTCTGTCCCTTGCTGTATGCTGATCATCGCCAGAGGTGCTTCACCCTGAGTTTGTTTGTTTGTTTTCATTTCGGGGGTTGGGGGGGTGGGGGGTCAATGTCTGTGTTATATTTGGCAAAGACAGGTGAGAAAGGAATCCCTCCCCCAGGGTGAGTTCATGGCCAGTATTGTTCTAAAATGATGTTTGCCAGGTTGCTTTTGTTGACATGTCCGTGTGACTGTGCACATGAAACCTATGAACTGTCACGCTTCCTCATATCCTTTTCATCTCAGGTAGAAGGTTGACACAGTTGTAAGGTTATAGAGAACTGTGTGAGAATTCAGAAGACCCTCCATTCCCCAGCCCTGAACTTCTGGCAGTCCGTTGTCACTGGTTTATAGCAGATGGTTTCCACATTTAGATTCTGGTTTGATCACTTCTTGTACTTGAAGTTTAACATGAGAAAATACAGGAAGCAAGTTTTCTTGCAGTTGTTTTAAATTGTGATAGAATTTTGCATTGATTTGAGGGAACGTGTCCTAATTCTTCTGTCCTGAGAAGCATGTAATGTTAATGTTATATCATTTGTATATATATATATATATATATATATATATACACACACACATATATATATATGCACTATGTATATACATATATATTAATACTGGTATTTTTACTTAATCTATAATATGTCCTAAAAGAATTAAGTTTGGCTTTTTATTTCTTTTTCTTTTATTTTTTTTATAAATAAACTGTTGCTTATTGCATCAGATTTGTTGTCTTTTATTCAAAAGCAAGTCTTCATTCTTCATTGGGGTTTCACTACCCAAAACCCCCCCACAGTAGCACAACCCAATCTGCAATACAGAAAGTCATTAAATCTTAACCTCTGGGGAGGAAAACAACTTGTTACTGATTATTAAAACTAGGAGTGGCAAGGGTAAGTAAACAAAATGACATCTTCTAGTCCTAGCAACAGAGACAGATAAGGTTGCTAGTTTATGCCAAAGTGAGATAGAGGAAAGACACTGGGACCAAGAGAAAAGATACTCTCTTTTTCCCTTCATTGATATCACTTAGGAATTTCAGAGTTGACCTGCCTGCACCTGACAACAGGTACCAATATTAGTACCTATACAAACCCAATATTGAATAAAATCTTCAAATGGCCTTAAAAAAATAGAACAGAGAAAGACGACTGGAAGGAAAAATACCAAGATGGTAATGATTTGTCACCATTTTTGTAAGAATACAGCTCCTTTTACTTTGCCTCAATTATCTGCAGTAAAAAATAAGAAAATAATTATTGATGAATAATTTTAAAACATAGATAACCTAGAAAGGATGAAATTGAAGTTCTGACTCTGTGCGTGCGTGCATGCGTGCGTGTGTGTGTGTGTGTGTGTGTGTGTGTGTGTATATACATATGTACAACAGTATACTGGGCTTGAACTCAGGACTTCAAACTCTCAGCTTTCTTGTTCAAGGCTGATGCCCTACCTCTTGAGCCAGGCCTGCAGTCTGATGTTTTGCTAGTTAATTAGAAATGGAGTTCATAGGCTTTTCTGCACAGCCTAGCTTCAAACCATAATCCTACCCAGCCAAAGTTGTATTTACTCTTGTCCAGCTTAATCCTGAATATTGGCTTTTGTCTCTCCAACTTCAGTGAAGCTTTCACCTCCTGGACAGCTGAAAACCAGAGGCAAGGAGAGGTTTCTGGTGGGGTCAGCATGGATCACATGGCTTTCCCTACACAAATCCCACACAGCTGAGTTCTTACGATTTGCCCAGTCAAACCCCTGGGCTGATGTTTGAGAGGTGCAGTTACTGCAAAAAAAGATGTTCAGCTAATAGAAGAAATGAGAAGGCATGATAGAGAGCAGACAAGATGACAAGCATCTTCCCACCTTTGTAGAAAGTTCCAGGATATGTACCTATTAAAATGATTTCATATGCCCTGGCTCCTGAAATTCAAGCCATACTCTGTACTTTTTATAAACCCACACATAAAGAGTTTATTGAGCTCATTGTAGAACATGTCAGGGAGGCTTCCCAGGGAGTAGAAAGGGGACTTGAGTGCCAGGAGCTGTAGTCGAGTTGAAACAATTTGACCTAGCCCCACCGTATGGTATAGGGTACCAGGTCTACCTTCTGCAGGAAAAAGAAACCAGACTATAATTTACCTCCTGTGACCATACTATGAATCAAGATATTCAAGTTCTTAGATGCCATGAAGAAAAGCCACTTATGAGACCTTTCCTTCAGAATCACTGAAATGCACTTCAGTAGAATGTTCTTTATCTTCTATCTGCGCTATGGCTGTCCCAGAGTACCAAAACAAAAGAGGACATCTTAGGATGCTGGCGATCTGAAGGATGGATGGATAAGGCATCCCAGGCCTAGAGCAGGGAGGCATTTTTGTTCATTCTATTTGATTCCAAATTCTGGATTCTGTTTCTGGAAGAAAGCAGAACTTTGGGTGGAATTCTGGTAAACCTTTTGTAATAAGCAGGTTTCTAAATTCAGCTGCAGAATTCATAGAAATCTTGACCTACATTGCACTCGATCCATATCCAGAGTCCACCTGGACTAAATAAACCCTGGAGGTATAACTGGAAAAGCAATGTGAATTCCTCTCCTCTACCTGTATCAACAGCTTTTACAACCAGCTATGTAGAAGAGCTTGAGGGCAAGTCAGGAATCAGAGCTCAGAAGTAGATGGACCCTCATTAAGAGCGGGAAAACTTGCAGTTTTCTTAAATGAAATAGTTCTGGAAATGGATGGGGTTGTGCAACAATAAGAATATATTTATTACTACAGATCTGTGCATGATTAAAGTGGTATGTTTGATCTTGTCTCTAGTCTGTATTTCACGATGTGTGTGTGCGTGTGTGTGTGTGTGTGTGTGTGTGTGTGTGTGCGCGCGCGCGCTGGTACTGGGGCTTGAATTGAGGGCCTGGCACTCTTGCTTAGCTTTATCTGCTCAAAGCTGGCCCTCCATCACTTGAGCCACTGTACTTCTGGCTTTTGCGTGGTTAATTGGAGAGTCTCACGGAATTGTCTGCGCAGACTGGCTTCAAACTGGGAGCTTCAGACCTCAGCTTCCTGAGTAGCCACAATTACCAGTGTGAGCCACCAACACTCAGCTCCATTTTACCACATTTTAAGAAAAGAGTAAAGATATAAAACTGAATAAAAGGAAATAATAAAGCTGACGGAGTAATGTGTAAGACCACTTACGTAATTTAAAGCAGTCCAGCAAAGCAGGACCCTACATCTACATTGCAAAGATAAACAAATAGACATAATACATTAAGAAAACAAGAAAAAACAATTGCTTTAGAAAGAATATACTTTTTAGAAAAGCAGAACTGAGTTTTCTTTGACTTTTTTGTTTGTTTACAGTTTGTTTTCACTTGAATTCATACATTGTTGAACCACAGTCTTGCAGAATTGGATTCTTGATAATTTGTTAGCCCAAACTGAGGAGCAGGGTCTCCATCCCATCCATCTTCCTCAGATGTGTTGAAGACCTATTACAGTGCAGCCAGCCCTGCACTACTCACCGAGGAACCCTACACTACTCATGAGCTCAGCCTTGCAACTGTTCCAGGGCCTTGCTCTCAGGGGCTGTCTCAGAGATGGCAGCTGGATGCCAACCAAAGCTGATGTCAGTTTTTACCATTAGCTACAAGTCAAGTGCTGATGAGAGGCTGGAGTCTCCAAAGGCCTCAGTTCCAGCACTCAGCAGCTTCCAGATGTGTGAGTAACAGATCTCGTGTTCCAGATTATCTCTTGGTTAGAGAGGAAGGTAGGGCGAAGCCCTTGAAAGTAATTGGCACCTTTTTCCTTGATGTAGTGGGATCTGGAATGTCTCCAAGAGCACTACATGTTAAAGACTTGATTCTCTGTGTGGTACTATAGGAAGGTGGCAGAACCCCCTAGTGGGGGGTTTTGGATCAGGCTGTGCCTGATACCCTTGAAAGAGATTATAGGACCCCATTTTCATCCTTTCTCTTTTTTCTGTTCTCTTTTTTACTGTCTTGCCATCCTCTCAAAATCAAATGACCACAAATTGAACTTTCCAAAACTGTAAGGCAAAATAAATCTTTCCTCATTGTAAATTGATAATCTTAGGTATTCATTACAGTAACAAAAAGGCAACTGATACGCATTTTCATGGACAGGAAGGGACCCCTAGAACATGTCTGGTACAGAGTAGAAATGTCCCTAAGAGGTACTTTCTCTAGAATTCCTCTTCTGAATGACAACTGGCTGTGCTCACCAGGCTAATTCTTGTCAGAAAGGAGAGAGGCAGTGTGGTGATTGGGAGGAGGGAAGAGACACAAATGCTTACCGCAGAGCCTCCCGGCCCCTGGGCTGTCCACGATACCATTACCTCTAGGCTGAAACTCAAGGCTGTGACTGTAATCTACAGGAGTCTTCCCTTCATGGGGTTACAGGTAAGGAACTCTGAGGCTATTGGTGGATGCCATCTTGTTTCACTGAAGTCACAACATTTTACAAGAAACTTCAGAGATGGTTCAACAACATCCAGATGAAAAGATTTAGATAAAGTGCCCTACAATTATTAATAATTCTGACTAGTATTAGGTCATCTGACCACAAATGGCCCATTGTAACCCTTTATAGGACTCTGCCATACATTAATACTACAATGTGCTATGTGCATACATGTAAATGAGTGCCATGAGTATATATTTTGTGTGTTATGCATGCACACATGAACATGTATGTACACAAGCATAGGTGTAGTGTGTCATGCATATGTGTGTGACTGAGTTGGTATGCATGTGTGCATATGTACATATTTTTAGTTGTGAGGGTATATGTATATAGGCGTTTACTATGCATGTAATTAAGTAAATGTGGGTTATTTAGGGTATTGATATGATGCACATGTGGGTTGTATGAATATTGTGCATGTGTGCATGGAGGATTCTCTAGCTATAAGGATTGGTTCTGGCTAGGGCCCCTCATCCTAGCTGAATGGTGTGTGTGTGTGTGTGTGTGTGTGCGTGCATGTGTGTGTGTGTGTGTGTGTGCTTCCCACTATCAAGGAAATCTACAAAGAATCTAACAAGATCCTTGGTCTCAGAATCTGAGAATCCAACACCCCCTGCACTCCCTGCAGAGTTGTGCAAGTGCTTGGGTCTCATCACAGCCACTTAGATGAAAATCACTGTCTTCCAAGAAAAAAAGGCCATTCACCCAGGATCAGCTGAAGACACCTCCTCTGAATCACCTGATTCTGTGACTGATCAGCAAGGAAAGAGAAAAGCAGGTCTGGGCTGCACGTGCACTTCATTGCACCTGCCCCAGTGCTGGAAGCAGCAATTCCGGCTGATGTCAACTTCACCTGGGGCAGGAGGTAGACCTCTGGACTTTTGGGAAAAGTAAAAGTGTTCGGGGAAATAAGGTGGTGGTTTTTCTCCACATCAGTTTTTTTTTCTATTTTAATTTTAAAAATTGTTACTGTAAAGGCAATTTACAGAGGGGTTATAATGAGTTACATTTTTTTGGTCAATGTCTGCTTCAGTTGTTTTATGTAGACATATTTTGATGTAATTGAAACAATATGGGGCATCTGATTTTACACATTCTTTGAAAAAAATTCCTATCATTATACATGACCTTTATCAGTTCTAGTAGAGCCTCGTTCTCCAGGAGCATCCATTTTAATGCTTGCCTAACACTGTAATCATGTGTCCCTCTTGGATTCACTTAACTTTCTCTCCTATGAAACATACAAATACTTCCCCTAGTGTTAAAATAACGGAGCTAAACATCCTCAGGCACAATTATTTTCTTCTGTTTTGCTTTGATTTGTTTTTATTGTTTTGCAGAGCTGAAGATCAAAGAGGCTTAGTATAGGACAGGCACGTGATCTACCACTTGAGCTATCCCAGTTCTTTTATTGCATTATGAACCGAAGCTGAAATATAGAATTACATTTTTATTTATTTTGAACTGAATATAAAATATAAATATATGTTTAGATTTTTTTTTTACTTTTGGCACATGATAATTAAAATCCCAGGAGAGAAAAGCATAATGATTACTGAGAAAAGAATTGCATTACTTTGTTTCACCCAGAGGAAATTTTATTAACTCATAACACTTACAATAAATTTTACCATGCACTGTTGCTATACCTATGTACATGAGAAGCATACATTAGAAACAGACATAGTAAGTCTGTAAGGAAAAGTCCATCTTTTCTCTTTTTCCCATTGAAAAGACTTCAATGATTAATCAACAATTATAACTATTATTAGTTTCAAAACTTAATCTTCAGCATTCATATGGCCAATGTTATATAAACATGTAGGGTGAAGTCAAACTTAGGAAACCACTTTGAAGTTGTCTTTATTTTATTTAAAGTCTAAGCTATAAGGTTCACTGATCTTTCACACTTTCCCATCTAGTGACTGATTTTAAATGCTCTTTGAATTTTCAACACCCTATTCCCAAATTGTCACCGGTGTCCTGATCTGGTATCTGGCCTGGATTTCTGGTAGGCTCTTTGCATTGAAAGGCAGCTGTATCCAGGCTCTGCTCCATTCTCTATGTGGATCAATCCACTCAGGACCCAGGGACTTCAGCCTCCAGCTTTGCTCCCACCTTGGTACCAAGACTCTGGCTTTAGGAGAACCTTGAGTCAGTGAGAGCCACAAACCACAAGGACCCTATTGCAGGCCCTTCACATGAAGAACACACTGTGACTATCTGTCACAGTACAGACTGTCCCAAGCTGGGGATCCTGGGATTGTTTTCTCTGTTGACCTTTTAATTCACCTTTCCATAATGGGACAGAAGCAAATCAAAGGCTGGATTAGAATCTCATTCACCATTGGCACAGTGCCCTGTCCTACAAATGGAAATAAGATCTTGAGAATTGGTTTGCTATAAAGAGCAGCTTCTCATTGTGTAAACTCTTGGACCTTGGCAGCCTGTGTGTGCCAGTGGGACCCCAACATGGAATGCTCCTTACTAGATTAGGGAGGGGACAAGTTTGCTGACCCTGTGTCCTAGGCTATACAAGGGGAGGAGAAACAGCGCCCTGAAAAGCACCAGATTAGATTTTTCATGTGTTCAATACAACCCGTTTTATAAGGAGTGCAGGAAGATTTATATAATCCAATACCACAGTGCAAACACAGGTTGTGCCAGTGCATTACATGTAAATGAGCAACGTGTTTGCAATGGGCTACTAGTCTCATAAGATCAAAAGAGGCATCATGGGATCTTTGGCTAGGATTGTTTTGTTTATTTATTTGTCTTTTCTTTTTTGGGTACTGGGATCAAACACAGGACATTATACTTGCTAGACAAGTGCTTTGCCACTGAGCTGCATTCCAGCCCAAAGTTGTTTTTTTTTTTCAGTTCTACTATTATTTATTTTTTTTAATATTTTTGAAAAAATATTTTTTTACAATATTTTCAACTTAAACACTATTCACACTGAACATGTATGGCAGCTTAACCTACCCAAATATGAAGTTCAAGAAGCCAAACTGTTCTAGCTTTGTTAAAAGAAAAATTGTGCTGCAGACTACTGTCATGATGGTTAACAATGCAAGGAAAAGCACCACTCAAATCATTTTATAATCTCTTTGTTCTATTGGACTACAAGCTGGTGAGGGTCCTAACTTACACTTTACACAGTTACGGCTATGGATACGAATCCTCAAAGGATGCAGTTCTCAAATCAAATACTTCTTCAGATACAACCTCAAGAGAATTCAATTTCTACTATGATAACATGTCAGAAAAGCCAAACTAGCTCTTTATCAGTTCATATTCTTGTACTCTCAATCACCAAAGACATATTTGTCTGTAATGAAATTAACAAATGAACCAAAAAAAGGAGATTCTTTCTGATGAGGACAAATGTAATTGAGAATTCTGCTTAACAATTAGAATTCTTTTTTTTAAAACAAAGTGTAGATATTAAAAGATATTAGTAATTTCTAGAGAGCAGTTTAGCCTTAAAAATGACAATTCAGTAAGATTTAGAGTTTTTTTTTTTAATTTGGTGCTTTGTCACAACTTGACTGGTGCTTCTTTCCTCGCTGTCTTTACATTAAGCCATGGGGTCAATTCTATTTTCAGTAAATGTTTGACAGCTTTTTACTTAATAACAGTCTCAGCACTTTTATTAAGCATGCAAGACTAACAAAAACTTTGGCAATGCATAAGTGTAACACAGTGACAAGAGAGAGCTTTTACAATTCAGTCTTCTAATACTGCCTTCACAGTGTGGAAATTGTGCTACATCCACCAAAAGAGGGCCCCGTCTACTGAAATATTTTAGTACTTCACCCCAGGAACAAACTCCTTTGCATTTGGATTCAGATTGCTCTTGACCACAAGATCTTCCAGAGAAGAGCCATCACTGATAACAAGGTCATTAAATTGGTCTTGGATTTGGTCCATAGTTTGGGGGAGATCTCAAGCTGGAATAAACCACTCATGTTCTTCTTCCTCCTCCAGCATTTCTTGGAAACAACATTCAATAAATTCTTCTTCCCACAACTCTTCTTCTATTTGTCTGTTGAATTCCTCTTCATTTTCCATCCACATGTACTCTGCAAGTGGATTGTCATCTTCATGAGAATGACCGTTAATAATCACATCTTCATTGATGATGCTTGGGCTAGTACTGCTGTGACTTGGATCTTTCATGGTTGGCATTAGTTGTCGTTTTTAACCCAGTGCATGGCAGCGGGGACGGCAGCCAGCGAATCCTGTCGGCCTCCGAGGATCTCCACATGCAGCATTGCTCCCCCGCTCCACGTGCGCTTCGCTTGTTGCCTCCCTTCTCCAGTCCAAACAAACACCCAGTTGTTTTTTGTTTTGTATTATTATTTTTTTTTGCTGGTCCTGGGACTTGAACTCAGGGCCTTGGGTACTATCTTGAATTTCTCTGTGCTCAAGGCTAGCACTCTACCATGTGAGCCAGAAGGCCACTTCCTAAGATTCTTTTCTAAGTTGTGTTGTGTGTGTACTGGTTTTTGAACTCAGAGTCCCTTAGCTTTTTCACTCAAGAGTCATAGCTCCACTTCTGGCTTATGTGTGTGTGTGTCTGTGTGTGTGTCTGTGTGTGTGTCTGTGTGTGTTAATTCTAAAGCTTGAACTCAGGCATTGGGCTCTAGCTTTTTGCTCAAGGCTAGCACTCTACCACTTGATCCACAGCTCCATTTTAGGCTTTTTTTTGGTAGCTAATTAGTGGTTAGAGTCCCACAGACTTTCCTGCCCAGCTGGCTTTGAATCTCAGTCTTCAGGTTTCAGCCTCCTGTGTAGTTACGATTAAGGCATGAGCCATTAGCACCTGGAAACTTCCAGTTTTTTGTGGTTAACTGGAGGTAAGAGTCATGGATTTCTTGCCCAGCTAGCTTTGAACCACAATCCTCAGATTTCAGCCTCCTGAGTATCTGTGATTATAAGTGTGATCCTATTGTATTCTGTTGTTTTTTTTAACTAAAAGAATACTAATAAAAAATTGTTAGAAAAACAATGACCAAGACCTCTCTGATAATCCTTGAAAAAAGCAATCACCAAATTCACTGAGAGCTACACAGGAGGGAAACCATGTCCAGTACAGAGGGTGTACGTGACAATATTACCTATGAGCTAGTCAACTGATTGGTTAGCTTAGCAATGAAAACTTCATAGATTCCACAGACTTTACAATAAATAAAGCCATTTTTATTGACTTTGAAGAGGTCAGGACATAAAGGCTAAAATTTTAAGGCAAGTGCTCACCCAGGTCAGATCCAAGCCCAGTAAGGTCAGGCACATTACATGGACACATGGGCTAGGAAGCTTTTTTTTTTTTTTTCTGATCTGGGTCTACCACTCGAGCCATGCCTTTGCTTCTGTCTTTTTGCTGCTTAAGTGAAGAAAGAAGTCTTAAGAATTTGTCTGCCCAGGCTAACTTCAAACCATAACTCAGATTTCATCTTCCTGAGCAGCTAAGATTACAGGCATGAGCCACAGGCATGGGTGTCATTTTTTTCTTGCTAGGAGCATAGGCAATATTGACTTGCTTAATATGTATGTGAGAATATGCCAGAGAAAAGGCAGAACATGAACCTCCATATTCTGTGCCTGGAACTCTGTGCCTAATCAGAGGTCTCCTCTCACTCACAGTGACAGAATTTCACAGAAATGTTAGGGCTCAAGAGCCAAGAAAACAAAACATGCAATGGTGATTGAAGCTGCCAAGAGAATCTGAAGAATTCATCCTGACATCAAAGCCCAGACAGAGCAATCAAGGTCATAAACTGAAATGGCTTTAGGCCAGCATTGATAGCCTCTTGCCCCTAATCTGTACATCTTGCTGGGCCCTAAAACCTCTATCTAAAATCAGTATGATCTTAAGGTCTGAGGTCAATAGAGTGTGCCAATCTCTAATCTGCCCATCTGTGCTGGGTCCTAAAGTTTCTAACACTCAGTATCATCTTAAGGTATGATACCAAAAAGGGTGTCTGAATGACACATTTGGGCTTACATTCCCAAACATGTTCAAGGAGAACAATGGGAGCATATTCTGGGACTGGATATGAATCAGTATAATCTGTTCCCTTCATTCCTCCAATATGCACACGGGTAGACATTTCCAATTTTCCTTTCACAGGTGATAAAATGAGTATCATTTTAAGTGACTGGCTGGTACAAAGTAAAATGAAGATTTGAACCCAGAATTATTTACTTTCCATAATAATGATCTTTGTTGTATTTATCTATTGATCTGTTGATTTATTGTGTGTCTTTGCCTGTCCACCTTTGTGCTCATCACTCATCTTTCAGTCTCTTTCAAAAAATGTCTCCTTGCATGCAAATTGGTCTCACTATGTAGCACAAAAGATCTCACTCAGCCTGTCTCAACCACATTTGGATCACTTCAGTTGATCATTTCCAGCTTTTGATTGAAAGTGAAAAATATACACTCCTTCTATAACTTGATCTCTTAAAGGCTATGGCACATTTCAAAGTGCTATATGTATCAGGCAGAGTTAGAAAGCTCCAGAAGAGGGACAGAGATGGAGAACTGTCCATCTGTAGAGCAGGTAGCATATGTGCTTTCACTGATTAATGTGGCTTTCTGCTGAGGACTGTACCTGAATGGGTGGGTTTCATGGCTCCTCCAAACAATCTCAATAATAACATTACAAGTCATTGATACAGATACTCAGGAGGCTGAGATATGAGGATCATGGTTTGAAGCCAGCCCAAGCAGGAAAGTCTGAGAAACTCTTATCTCTGATAAACTACCAAAAAGCAGAAAATGAAGCTGTGGCTTAACTGGAAGAGCACTAACCTTGAGCAAAAGAAAGTCAGGGACAATACTCAAGGATTGAGTTTTAGTCTCAGGATTGGCAGGTGAGTGTGCATGTGCACACAGACACACCACACACGCACATTATTGATTACAGATCAGGATCTCAGATCTAAAATATACTTAAAACTCAAAAAACTAAGTACGTGGGCTAAAGACTTAAAGAGAAACTTCTCTGAAAAGGAAATAAGAATGGCCAATAGACACATGAAGAAATGCTCAACCTCCCTAGCCATAAAAGAAATGCAAATCAAAACAACATTGAGATTCCACCTCACCCCAGTTAGAATGCCTATAATCAAAAAATCAAATAACAACAGATGCTGGAGGGGATGTGGACAGAAGGAAACCCTACTACATTGTTGGTGGGAGTGTAAACTTGTTCAACCACTTTGGAAAGCAGTATGGAGTTTCCTCCAAAGACTCCACATAGAGCTCCCCTATGACCCAGCAATCCCACTTTTGGTCATTTACCCAAATGATCACAAACAAGACCACACTAAAGCTACCAGCACAACTATGTTTATTGCAGCATTATTTACCTAGCTAAGATATGGAACCAACCCAGCTGCCCCTCAGTAGATGAATGGATCAAGAAAATGTGATATATATATATATATATATATATATATATATGAATTCTATGCCTCCATCAGAAAGAATGACATCGCACATTTGTTAGGAAATGGAAAGACTTGGAAAAAATTGTATCAAGTGAAATAAGCCAGGCCCAAAGAAATATAGGTCCCATGATTTCCCTTATTTGCAATAACTAGTATAAGTAAGTCTAAGACAAGTAGAAAAGGTCAAAAGCTATGTACATATGACCATATAAGATGAT
The DNA here is from genome assembly GCF_000151885.1 of Dipodomys ordii. NCBI lineage: Eukaryota > Metazoa > Chordata > Mammalia > Rodentia > Heteromyidae > Dipodomys > Dipodomys ordii. Next base: position 46,175 of record NW_012267359.1, on the reverse strand, counting down.
GTTAAGTGAAATGAACCCCAAGATAGGAACACAACTGGTTTTTTCTTTCTTGCTATTGTTTTTAATGTAGTTAAAATGTATTATGTGATTTTTTTTGTCTCTTTTGTATGTTCTTCCCCCACAGTATAACCTCTGTTTTCACTGTATTTGATGTTGGTGCCCTGCATCTTGTACATACATTTTTCTAATTTGGGGAGGGGAAAGAAACAACAAAATGCTGAAATAAGGACACAGATTGACCCATTGTAGCAATGAGATGTATGACACTATATTGAAAACAAACTTTACAACTGGGGGTGGGGGGGGAGGGGGGAGGGAGGCGCTGGGAAGGTGGGGGGTGAAAGGCATGGTAGGGGAAAAACAAAGGAGGAGGTAACAATGCTCCATAGGAATGTACTCATTTCCTCACTTACGTAACTGTAACGCCTCTGCACAGTATTTTTACAACAAAAAACATAAAAATCTTGAAAAATTGAAACATTATGCCAGTTTTCAAAGTATGAAACAGAGAAGTAAGGTGAGCACAGGTTGACTGGAGAAACTGTGCTGAAACACAGGCTCTGCGCAGTATGATGTGAACTTTCATTTCATAAAAACTACAACAAAGCCAAATGCAATCAAACACGATATATCCATATACACCCTGTAATTAATCTAGACATGGTTTGAGGTACATAGGGAGATCTGTAGTTTATATACAAATACTATGCAATTTATAGATGGAACTGAAGTATGGACAGTTATGGTATCTACTAGAGTAGAGATTTGTTCACTGGAACTAACTAACTCACGGATACTGAAGGATGACAATGTGTGTGTATACAATCTTGATTTATTTCTCTATTTAATTCTTTCATAGCATAACAAAGATGTATTGACTCTATCATGACACTGTTATATTGTTAATTTACATCAAAGTGTATAAACTACATGGTATCAAAAACAAGCAAGCCTCCTTTGTGTGCTTCCCTTCCATTTCTTTAGCTGCAGTTCTACATATCTTTTCTTTTTCATGTAAATAATTTTTATTCTTGTTATTATTAAGTATTTGTATAAGGAGGTTGCAATTCCACCATTATGAGTGCAATGCTTCTGGATCAGTGTCATCCCTTCCATTGACTGCTTTCCTCTGTTTTTTCAGTGTTGCATTTTCAGTTGTGCACAAACAGGATTACAACCATTTCATTGTTTTTATTTGAGATGAAATCTGGTTGAAGGAGATAGGTGTCTGTGCTAAGTTGGCAAAGGCTGGATTTATGATGGTTAATTTTATGTGTCTATTTGATGGGGTCACAAGGTATTCTTAATATCCAAACATCCTTAGTATATTGATAGTATATGCAGATATGTCTATTGGGATTAGATTAACAGCTAGATCTATAGACTGAATAAAGTAGATTGTTTCAGCTGAAGGCTGGAATAGACCAAACAAGTTCAGATTCCTGAAAAAGAGGCATCTTGCTCTCCACTGAGTAAGCTAGGTCATTAGTGTTTACCTGCCTTAAATCACAAACTGAACCATAAATTCTGCTTGAGTCTTGAGCCTGCCAGCTCTCAGACTGAACATTCACCAGTGCTCTCCTGGGTCACTAGCTGGTCATCTTAAGACCTGGAGACTTATCATCTTCCATATCTATATGAGTCATTCCTATTATAAACCAGTCTGCCCATTTATCCACCTATCAATTTTTGGTACAATTTTTTTTTCTGGAAAATCTTGACTAATCTAGCCACATGCCTCTGGACATCAGAATAAGAATCTTAGTCTTAAAGATATTTTAAGAGCTGGGAAGGTGGCTCAGTGGTAGAGCGCTTGCCTTGCATGCCTGAGACCCGGGTTCGATTCCTCAGCACCACATAAGCAAAAAGAAAAAAGCCGGAAGTGGCGTTGTGGCTCAAGTGGTAGAGTGCTAGCCTTGAGCTGAAGAGCTGAGGGACAGCACCCAGGCCCAGAGTTCAGGCCCCACGACTGGACCCAAAAAAGAAAAAAATTCAATAACATTAAAGATATTTTAGTTCTCAGTATTCACCTACAAAGCAGAGTAAATAAATGCTTCAAAACTAGCCCAAGCCTTTTAAGGATCCAGTTCTATTTAGGTCTTATTGTACTCAACTATACACCATCTATAGATGCCTAAATGATGAGATTGAGGCTCAAAGGTTTGATGACTTGTTGAGTCCATGACTAGGAAGTCTCCCTTGCTGCTCACTCCCAATGCTGGTTGTACCCACCTCTGAGCCACCCTGGATATTTCCAGCTGGGTCTAGAACAGTGTGAAGGACAGACAGGAAGAAAGTACGAGTGCTTCACTAGATGTATTTGAAGATAAAGAACTTCATGGGTAACTGGAAATGTAGAATTGTGCTCTTAATGGCATTAATCAGAAGGAAAATTTATCTGTTATGATATGCATCTTCTCTTGAATAGCTATTCTTTTTTTTTTTTTTGGGTCCGGTTTTAGGACTTGAACTCTGGGCCTAGGTGCTGTCCCTCAGCTCTTCAGCTCAAAGCTAGCACTCTACCACTAAGAGCCACAGCGCCACTTCCGGTTTTTTCTTTTTGCTTATGTGGTGCTGACGAATCGAACCCAGGGCCTCATGCATGCAAGGCAAGCGCTCTACCACTGAGCCACCTTCCCAGCCCTTAAATAGCTATTCTTGACTTGCCTTGAAACTATTGCTTAGCTTCCGGCATGTTCCAAGAGGCCACACACTCCAGGTGCACCTGACCTACCTGACTGAGTTGCGATATTCCTCACTAATTTTAATTTCAGAGGAACATCTGCATCACAGTAAAATTCTTTTGTTAAAAGTATAAAATATATTGCCAAATGAGGGAAAATGTGAAGCAGGATATATGGTATTACTTTTTTATTTTTGGAGAGAAGAGAAGAATATCTATACATTGAGTCTTAGATTCATGAATAAAATCTAGGAGGACACTTAATGAACAAGATCTAGGAATCTGTGCTCAAGCCTGCAATCCTTGCAACTTAGGAGGCTGAGATCTGAAGATCTTGATTTTAAGTCAGCCAGGGCAAGAAAGTCTGTGAGACTCATCTCAATTAACCACCAAATAGCTGGAAGTGGAATTGTGGCTCAAGTGGTAGATCACTAGCTTTAAGCAAGAAAGCTTGGGAACAGTACCCAGGCCCTGAGTTTAACCCCCAGGACCAGAGGGAGGAGCAGGGATAACAAGAGGTGTTAGGTGGTATTAAATGGAGACTAAAATAGAAGAAACAATCTTACTGTATACAACTTCTTACATTTGGTGTAAGGATCAAACTATATGACTATATTCCCAATTATAGGAATTTTTTTATTGTGAGAATACTGTACAGAGGAGTTACAATTACATGGGCAAGATAACAAGTACATTTCTTATCAAACATTGTTGCCTCCTCTTTGTTTCCCCTTCCCATCCTTTCCCAT